>NW_027141631.1:2481150-2788312 GCF_036365525.1 Heterodontus francisci | reverse complement strand
TCCTCTGGCTAAAAAATATTTTCCTCATCTCCCCTGTAATCTTTCTGCCAATCACTTCGAATCTATTTCCCTAGTCACTGATCTCTTTGCTCAGGTAAACAGTTCCTTCACTTCAATTCTATCCAGACTCCACAAATTTTGTACATTCCAGTCAGATCTCCCCTCAGCCTTCTCTGTGCCAAGGAGAATAGCTCCAGCCTATCCAATCTTTCCTCAAAGCTGCCTTTTTCCAGTCCCGGCAACATCCTCGTAAATCTCCTCTGTACCCTCTCTAGTGCAATTACATCCTTTCTGTAATGAGGTGATCAGAACTGCACACAGTACTCAAGTTGTGGCCTAACTAATGATTTATACAGTTCCAGCATAACCTCCCTGCTCATATATTCTATACCTCGGCTAATAAAGGAAAGGATTCCATATGCCTTCTAACCACCTTATCGACCTGTCCAGTTACCTTCAGGGATCTGTGGACATTTACTCCAAGGTACCTCACTTTCTCTACACCTCTCAGCATTTTCCTCTTTACAATGTATTCCTTTGCCTTGTTTGACCACCCCAAATGCATCACCTCACACTTCTCTGGATTGAATTCCATTTGTCATTTTTCTGTGCATCTGACCAGACCATGAAGATCTTCCTGCAGCCGACAGCTATCCTCCTTGCTATTTACCACACAGCCAATCTTTGTGTCATCTGCAAACTTCTTGATCATGCCTCCTACATTTACATCCATGTGACTACATCAACTGCACTACCCTCATCTATTTTACTTGTTAATTCTTCAAAATTTCAATCAAGTTGGGCAGACAAGATCTTCCCTTAACAAATCCATGCTGACTATCCTTGATTAATCTGTGCCTTTCGAAGTGACATTTTATCCTGTCACTCAGAATAGATTCCAATAATTTGCCCACTACTGAGGTTAGACTGACTGTCCTGTAATTATTCGGTCGATCCCTTACTCCCTTTTTAAACAGAGGTACAATGTTCACAGTCTTCCAATCCTCCAGCATCACACCTGTATCCAGTGAGGTCTGGAAAACGATGGTCAAACCTTCCGCTGTTTCCTCTCTTGCTTCTTTTAACAGCGTGGGGTACATTTCATCCATCCCTAGTGATTTATCAACTTACAAATATGCTATTTGTATGTCCTGTCACTAATATGTCCTCTCTCCCTCTATTGATCACATCCAATACTTCATACCCTTCTTCCTTAACTCCAATATCTGCATCATCACCCTCTTTTGTGAAGACAGATGCAAAGTATTTATTAAGAACAGTGCCAACATCTTCTGCCCCTACACATAGGTTACCTTCATGATCTTTTATGGGCCCTACTCTTTCCTTAGTTATCCTTTTTCTGTTAATGTATTGATGAAACATCTTTGTGCGAACCTTGATTTTGATTGCCAATATTCTTTCGTGCCCTCTCTTAGCTTTCCTAATTTCAATGTTGATTTCCCCCCCTCCACATTCTATATACCTCTCGGCTTTCAGTAGTATTGAGTTCTCTGAGTCGGGCATAAGGTTTCCGTTACTGCCTTATAATACTACCTTATAAAATCCATGGGGCTCTAGATTTGGCCTTCCCACCCTTTTTCTTTGTGGGAACATATTGACTCTGAACCCCTGGAATCTCCCCTTTGAGTGCTTCCCACTGCTCTGGCATTGATTTACCTTCAAGTAGTTGTTTCCAGTCCACTTTTGCTAACTCACTCCTCAGCTTAGTAAAGTTGTCCTTGCCCCAACTGAAAACCTTAACTCCTGTTCTATCCTTGTCCTTTACATAATTATGTTAAAACTGACTGAATTATGATCACTACCACCAAAATGCTCTCCCACTGCCACTCCTTCCACCAGCCTATCTTCATTTTCTAAAACTACATCTGAAACTGCACCCTCTCTTGTTGGACTTGCTACATATTTGCTTAAAAGGTTCTCCTGAATGCACCTCAAGAATTCTGCTCCCTCAATTTCTTTCACATTAAAAGTATCCCAGTTCATTTTGGGGTGGTTAAAATCCCCGACTATTACTGTCCTATTGTTCTTGCACTTCTCAGAGATTTGCCTACATATCTGCTCTTCTATCTCCTGTTTGGGGGTCTATAGCACACTCTCAGCAGTGTGATTGCCCCTTTTTTGTTCCTCAGCTCAATCTATACGGCCTCATTTGATAAACCTTCCAACATATCATCCGTCCTCACAGCTGTAATAGTTACTTTGAGCAAAACTGACACCCCCCCACCTCCTTTCTTATCCCCCTCCCTATCACATCTGAAAACCCTGCAACCAGGAATGTTGAGCTGCTATTCCTGTCCCTCCTTAAGCCATGTTTCTGTAATAGCTGTGATATCATACTGCCACATGTCTATTTGTGCCCTCAGCTCATCTGCTTTATTTTCTAAACTCCTTGCATTGAAATAGATATGCTTGAGCACTGCCAAACTCTTTTTAAAATTTTCTAACCTTTGTTTCCTCTTTCTGCCAGACTCATCCATTAATTTTCTGCCTTCCATTTTCATTTCTGATTTTGTCCCATCTGACCCTACCTTCCGGTTCCCATCCCCCTGCTAAATGAGTTTAAACCCTCGCCAACAGCAAGAGCAAAATGTCCCGCAAGGAACTCTGTCCAGGCTCTGTTCAACTGCAATCCGTGCGACCTGTCCCAAGAATCTAAAGCCCTCCCTCCTGCACCATCTTTCCAGACACACGTTCATCTGTCTTATCCTTTTATTCCTGTACTCACTTGCGCGTGGCACTGGGAATAATCCGGAGATTACTACTTTTGATGCCCTGCTTGCTAATTTCTTACCAAGCTTCATAAATTCTGACTGCAAGACAACATGCTTATTTCTACCTATTTTGTTGGTTCCGATGTGGACCACAAATGCTGGCTGTTCACCCTCCCCCTTCAGGATGCTTCGTAACTGCTCAATGACATCCTTGACCCTGGCACCAGGGAGGCAACACACCATTCCTGGATTCATGTCTGTGGCCACAGAAACAGCTGATTGTTCCCTTCACTATTGAATCATCTATAACTATGGGTTTTCCAATCTTCCCTGTACCCACCTTTGCAGCTGAGTCACCCATGGTGCCATGGACTTGGATCTGGCTGCACTCCCCAGGTGAAGCATCACTGTCCTCCGTATTCAGAACTGAATACCTGTTGGAGAGTGATATGCGCTCAGTGTGTCCTGCATTACTTGCCTGATTCTTTTGGACTGCCTTGTGGTCACCCATTCCCTCTCTCCCTGCATACTCTTAAGCTGTGGGGTGACCACATCTATGAACCTCAGGTAAAAGAAGAAGGTAGATGGGTTACCGTCAGGGGAAGGAGAGGGAACCAGCAGGTAGTGCAGGGATCCACTGTGGCCGTTTCCCTCAACAACAGGTATACCGTTTTGGATACTGTTGGGGGAGACGACTTATCAGGGGGAGGCAATGGGATAAAGGTCTCTGGCGCAGAGTCTGTCCCTGTTGCTCAGAAGGGAAGGGGTAAGAGGAGCAGAGCATTAGTCATTGGGGACTCCATAGTTAGGGGAACAGATAGGAGGTTTTGTGGGAACGAGAGAGACTCACGGTTGGTGTGTTGCCTCCCAGGTGCCAGGGTACGTGATGTCTCGGATCGTGTTTTTGGGATCCTCAAGGGGGAGGGGGAGCAGCCCCAAGTCGTGGTACACATAGGCACCAACGACATAGGTAGGAAGAGAGATGGGGATTTAAGACAGAAATTGAGGGAGCTAGGGTGGAAGCTTAGAGCGAGAACAAACAGAGTTGTTATCTCTGGGTTGTTGCCCGTGCCACGTGCTGGCGAAGTGAGGAATAGGGAGAGAGAGGAGTTGAACACGTGGCTGCAGGGATGGTGTAGGAGGGAGGGTTTTGGTTTCCTGGATAATTGGGGCTCTTTCTGGGGTAGGTGGGACCTCTACAAACAGGATGGCCTTCACCTGAACCAGAGGGGTACCAATGTCCTGGGGGGAAGATTTGCTAGTGCTCTTCGGAGGGGTTTAAACTAATTTAGCAGGGGAATGGGAACCTAAATTGTAGTTCTAGTGTGCAGGATGTTGAGAGTAGTGAGGTCAGGGATAAGATTATAAGGACACAAGAGGGCACTGGCAAGCAAGAGCTTGGTTTAAAATGTGTCTACTTCAACGCCAGAAGCATCTTGAATAAGGTGGGTGAGCTTGCAGCATGGGTTGGTACCTGGGATCTCGATGTTGTGGCCATTTCAGAGACATGGGTAGAGCAGGGACAGGAATGGATGTTGCGGGTTCCGGGATTTAGATGTTTCACTAGGAACAGAGAAGATGGTAAAAGAGGGGGGGTGTGGCATTGTTAATCAAGGAAAGTATTACAGCGGCAGAAAGGACGTTTGAGGACTCGTCTACTGAGGTAGTCTGGGCCGAGGTTAGAAACAGGAGAGGTGTGGTCACCCTGTTGGGAGTTTTCTATAGACCTCCAAATAGTTCCAGAGATGTAGAGGAAAGGATAGCAAAGATGATTCTTGACAGGAGCGAGAGTAACAGGGTAGTGGTTTTGGGGGACTTTAACTTTCCAAATATTGACTGGAAATACTATAGTTCGAGTACTTTAGATGGGTCTGTTTTTGTCCAGTGTGTGCAGGAGGGTTTTCTGACACAGTATGTAGACAGGCCAACCAGGGGCGATGCCACATTGGATTTGGTACTGGGTAATAAAGCCGGCCAGGTGTTAGATTTAGAAGTTGGTGAGCACTTTGCTGATAGTGATCACAATTCGGTTAGGTTTACCATAGCGATGGGCAGGGACAGGTATATACCGCAGGGCAAGAATTATAACTGGGAGAAAGGAAATTATGATGCGATTAAGCAAGATTTAGGATGCATAGGATGGGGAAGGAAACTGCAGGGGATAGGCACAATCGAAATGTGGAGCTTATTCAAGGATCAATAATCTCTCGAAGAGCTTTACTGAATGAGATCATATCAATTGAATGATTCTGATAATACTGAGCATGCCATGTTTGAGTTTGAAATATATGTTGTCATTCACAAATGTGTTCATACAGTTCCAGACTAAATACTAGTCCAAAAATCTCAAACCACAACTCAGTAATACACACAGTTAAAATGTGCAGTGATCTTTATTTTAAAATACTAGTGAGACAAGAAAATGGTGATACATTATGGCATTAAACAAATAGTTCTCAATACCATCCCTTAGATGCATATTTAGTACAGGTACAGAAGAATTCCACACTCATACAGCACCAGCGTCACATAGATACAGAATGTACACTTGCAGACATAACCAGCAGCTGAGAGGTACAAAATTAATCCTACTGTAATGGACTGTCCAAGAGACAGACACATAGAAAATGAATTGTAACGCATATTTCGTACCAGAGACTGCCAAATGCAAAATGAGCCCTGGATATGCACACGCAGACTGTACCAGAAACTGACTGATACAGAATGAGACCCATACTCATACGCGGTACCAGAGGCTAACAAGTAAAGAATAAATACAATATACACTTCCAGTACCAGAAAATAATATATGCATAACAGATATCACTCACGTACATTAGCAGAGATTGACAGACAACAGAATGAATCTCGCAATCTCATGCAGTACCAGATACTGACAGGTACAGAATTAATCCCATACACACTGTACTAGGCACTGAAAGACATAGGAGGAATTGCATATTCACATACAATAGAAAACACTGACAGAAACTGTAGGAGTCACATGCTCACAGTCAGTACCAGATACTGATGAAAAGAGAATTAATCCCACACTTGCATTCATTGCGAGAGACTGACAGATACATAAAGGATATCCACACTCACATGGAGTAACAGAGACTGACATGCAGAACCTAAACCACACATATGCATCGTACCAAAGTCTGAAAGGTATTGAGTCAATCCCATAATCAGATACAGTGTCAAAGACTGACAGGTACATTCGAGTTCACTTGCATAGAATACCAGAGCTTTTCACGTACAGAATGAACCTTATTTCTCATTCAGTCTGGATACTGATAGATGCACAATGAATCCTACAATCATACTCGATACCAACTTCAGATAGACACCATATATATTTCCCTCTTATTCACAGTATCATAGACTGACAGGCACAGAGTGAGTCACAAAATCAATTAATTTCAGAGACCAGCAGATAGAGAATTAATCTCACTCTCACAGAAAGAACCAGAGATTGACAGATATACAGTGAGACCATAAAATGACTCAAATACAATGACAGACACATAATTAAAACCACTGGCATATATAGTACCTTAGACTGACACATAGAGAATGAATCACACAGTCAAATTCTGACTGTAAGATTGATGCATACACAATGAATCTCACACTCACATTTAGTTCCAGACACAGACAGATACAGAATGATATCCACATTCACCCACAGTAGCAGATAGATACAGAAGCTGCCACACATTCACATACAATACTCATGATTGACATACAGAATGAATCACACAATCACATTTAGTTTCATAGACTGACACTGAAATAATCTCACACTCAGACACAGTACCACAGACAGATAGATGTAGAATTAAACTCGCTGTCACATAATGTACCAGAAAGTGTGTCAAAATTCATCTCATACAGTACAAAAGATGGATTGAATTTGTCCCGCACTCAATGTAATAGGTTTTAAGCAAGTGAAGCGGGGGTGGGGGGAGGTGGGGAAGAGAACAAAAGGGAAGGTGTGTAATAGGGCAGAGGGCAGGAGATATTAACTGACAAGGAGGTCATGGGGCAAAGGCAAAGGGAGTGTGCTAATGGTGTAGTGAAAGACAAAATATTAGTGCAGAGAGAGTGTTAATGACAGAATAATCAATAGTTCTGTCCAAAAGCACATACTTGAAAAACCAAGTTTAAGGCAGGCACATGGTTTAAAAAAAAGATAAAATAAAATAATAAAAAGGGTTGAGAGCCCTGTCAACCACAGTGAGGGGGAAATCGGAAACGAAGTTGATGACATTTTCCAGTTCGGAGCGGGAGCAGGAAATGACACTGATCCAGTCATCATTGTACCGGAAAAAGAGCTGGGGGTGGGGTCCTGAGTAGGAATGGAAAAAAAAAATGTTTGACATACCCCACAAAAAGACAGGCATAACCATTTGCAGAGATAGGGCACAAAGAATCAGCATGAAAAGAGGCATGAGCTTCAAATCCAAAGCTGAAGTGACAGGATCAGAGGAACAGCTGTTTGCTCTGCAGTGTGGATTTCGGTCTGATCTGTAAACAAGCAGTTCCACAACAAAGGGAGAGAACTCAAAAATTAGAGTTCTGCCTTTCAGGAATATTGCCGGGAAGCACTTTTTCACACAAAGGGTAGCGGGAACCTGGAATTCTCTCCGAAAAATCAGATAAACCTGAGGGTCAATTGACAATTTCCAACCTGAGATTGAGAGATGTTTATCCAGTGACGGTCTGAGGGTTTATGAAATTACAGCAGGTAGCTGGAGTTAAGATACAGGTGAGCCAGGATCTAATTGAAAGGTGCAGCAGGCTCGAGGGGCTGAATGGCTGACCCCCATTTCTATGTTCCTGTGGCTGTAACAGGGCAGAAACAGCTGCGAACATACGTTGCATTTCATATTTAACAGCAAAAATACCAGCAGTCAGGAGCTGAAAAGGGAAAGATGACCCCTCGATGACCTGAGAATAAGTACAGAATGGCCTCCTTCAGAACTGGTGATTTTATCAGGATAAGATGCCGAAAATTAGAAATTCATCCAACGGGAATCGCCATCCTCCGCCTCCAGGAATTGGACACTATAATGCTGGGATGTGGGAGTTTGGTTTGGGCAGGGGGTTGGCTGTGACACCACGAACACTCCCTCTCCACCTCCTCACTCCATCACCCCACCCCCTTCCCCTCTCCATGGGCCCCCGGCATCATCCGATCCACAGATACTTTCCAGCAGACATCGCTGGGGAGTGACCGGAGTCCTGGTTCTCTGTCTCTATTTTCCCTGTCCCACCTATGGCCACTGAGGCTCCTCTCCCTCCACCCACCCTGAGATCAACTAACCCACCTTGTCCATAAATTTAAACTGGAAAAGTGTCTCGTAAAGAGCAGGAGCAGAGGGGAGGCTGTAACCCATCAGAGAGGATTGTGTTCCTGAATCCCCAACTCTTTTTGCCATGTTTCCATTCAATGTCCACACTCTCTCCTTGGTCTGTCCCTGGAGACCTGCCATATCACGATTCTCTCCAGGGAATTTCTAAAGATATTTTCCCCATCCTTCCAGGATTGGCCTGGAGTCCCCAGCACTCTCTCCATTGCAGTACTTTCTGAAATACTACCCGTGCCATGTAATAGTCAAGAGAGACAGTGGGGAACGAGGCAGATCAACAGGATGTCTGGCAGATTCAGTGTGAGACGGTAACACTGCCGGGTAAAGGCCGCTTTCCAACTCCAATCTTAACACAGGAGATTCCCCAAACAGCTGCAATAAGGTGTTTGTAAACTGCTGGAAGCGGATGTTTGTGGAAATGGTGATGTTACTGAGTAGGTTATTTGTTATAGAATGGACTGTGTTTAGGTGGGAATATTACTGAGTGTTAATTGTAACGGAACCATATTTAAAAGCTCCGGCTTTCTGGAAAGCCTTGACTATGAAGGCCGAGTCTGGAAGGGTTTGTGTGGAGAGCTGGGTTTCGGTTCCACTGTTAATAAAGGGTTTGAAATTGGCGAACCAAAGGAAACTGGAGGTGGAGCTGAAAGATGAGGGGCCGTTCTCTCTCTGTCTGTCACTCTGGGTATCTCCTCCCCATCTGCTCTCTGTTCAATCTTCACTCTGTCTCCTCCCCTTCCTGCTCTCTCTTCCATTCTCAGGCAGGTCCGGGCTGTCTGTGTAAAGTAGAGCCTGCAAGAGTCTGCTTCTTATATTGTGTAGTGATCTGAATGAAGAATCATCATGTCTGGCAGAGGTAAAGGAGGCAAAGGACTGGGCAAAGGCGGAGAAAAGCGGCACCGCAAAGTGCTTCGTGATAATATCCAAGGCATCACCAAACCAGCAATCCGCCACCTGGCTCGCCGTGGCGGGGTCAAGCGGATCTCGGGTTTGATCTATGAGGAGACTGGCGGGGTGTTGAAGATTTTCCTGGAGAATGTGATCAGGGATGCGGTCACCTACACTGAACTCGCCAAGCGCAAGACGGTCACTGCCATGGATGCGGTGTATGCTCTGAAACGGCAGGGCCGCACTCTCTACGGATTCGGCGGTTGAACAATTTGACCCTTTCCAGCAAACACAAAACAAATGCTCTTCTAAGAGCCACCCACCGCCTCAAAGAGAGAGCAGTGACCGAGAAATGGGAGCTGGGATAGGCGGTTCAGAACAGTTCAATCAATCTGAAATATTTCAGATTTCCAGCATCCGCAGTAGTTTGCTTTTAATTCTTTGTTCTATCAATCTGCTGTGTTCGGGATAAAAAAAAAAACTGGAATCCCCGAATTTTACATTTCATTTGCAGCAAGGATGTGCAGTGGATTTGATTTTCTAAACGGGCTGTGTAAACAGTGCCCGAGGCTCTACACTTAGTTATTTCCCCAGTCGACACATGCCCTCAGTGAAAAGCCACATCACTCCTCCAGAATCACTCATTGTTTTCATAGAATTTCAAAATGATTTCACTGCAATGAGGGAATCCGGGAGTTTTGCAGCAGCCGTTGAATCGGTCACTGGAACCAGACCCACTTGTGATGTTATTTCCTCGGAGACGGTGTTTCCTGCACTGAAACTGACAGGGTTTGTGAAACTGATCAGTTTCAGCTCAATCATTCAGGGACCTGGAATTCCCACAGTTTGAGCCCGCGCTATTCAGAGCCCACTTCTGATTGGTCACCCACGTCTCATTCACATGTCTTAACCAATCGCAGAGCCTCGAATTAGAAAATACAGCAAATCACTTACTTAAATTGGCAGAAAGTTTGAATTCGAAAAAGCCGTCAATTTCAGTGTCGGAAAGAAGCGAATTAATGGTAAATCTGGCGTTAGTTTAAAGCTGTTTGGAAAATCGGGCCAGGACTTTGTGCTGATAAAAGCGGAATAAAAAAAGCTTTTTATGGATTATATATATTACGAAGTTTTAATCTGTAAATTGGCCTTTATAGCCACTCCATTCGCTGCTTCACAAACCACTGACCACCTCCAGGCGCGTATCCATTGTCTCTCGAGATAAGGAGGCCCAAAAGAAAGAAAGAAGAAAGAATCTGTAATTTTTTTGTCTACTTATCTGGACATGGCGGTAAGACTCTATTCAGCAATCTGTAGTGGGACAAATAACTCACTCAGTGTGGAAGTAATAAATTAGACAGGCTTTGGGGTGACAGTGGGAAATCACTGAAACAGATGCTTAAACATTTGAAATAGTTCTCATTCGGTCCTGTTACTGACATTTTGGAATCAGACAGTAAACGGCCCTTTCACAGAGACTGTGGGTGGCTCTGAAAAGAGCCTTTGGTTTATTAGGTGACATTTTGGCCGCTTTACTTTTACTGGGAGCTCTGAGCGCTGGTTTTCTTAGGCAGCAGCACGGCCTGGATATTCGGCAGTACCCCGCCCTGAACAATAGTCACTCCCCCCAGCAACTTGTTGAGCTCCTCATCGTTGCGGACGGCCAACTGCAGGTGTCTGGAGATGATGCGGCTCTTCTTGTTGTCCCGGGCCGCATTACCGGCCAGCTCGAGGATTTCAGCGGTCAGATACTCAAGCACAGCAGCCAGATAGACCGGGGCTCCGGCACCCACACGCTCAGCATAGTTGCCCTTTCTCAGGAGCCTGTGAACACGGCCCACCGGGAACTGCAGTCCAGCCCGGGAGGATCGAGAATTGGCCTTGGCCCGAGCTTTGCCGCTGGTCTTTCCTCTTCCAGACATTTCCACAATCTCGCAACGACTTTCACAAAGAATGGATAATTTCCGCCACATTTACTTTACTTATGGACTGAAAACTCCCCCCATTGGCCGGTACTTAATTGACCTCATTTGCCTATATTCTTCACCAATCAGGTCACTGACAAACAGAAGTGGGCGGGATTTACCGCCAAAACATCAGAAGCAGAAAATTTGTCAATTTCAAAAAGACCGCCAATTTCATTGTCAGAAAGGAGCGGATTAAAATAAATGTCATCCTTAGTCAAATATTTAAAATCCCTTCTCTTTATTTTGTTTTATTCAACTTTCTCCATCACGAATTACAGACGCGGGTTTAAAATGTTATTTAAATTGTGGATCTTTCTACAACTGCTTTCAAACTGTCCCGGGAGGTACTAAATCCCTGTTCACAGCATTTCCCTGAGGGGAAACATTCAGTTTATCTTCAATCAGAGCCCAGTGTCCTTCTCTGAAAAGTGGAAGCAGGATCGAGTCCTCAAACTGCCCGTAGTCTGCTGTGTAATAATCCCATTCCGGGCTGTTACACTGCGGAGAGTTACTGTTAATAAAATGATGAATCAGTTCACATTTCAGGAATAGAGTGAAGGGACTGAGGTCTGACCCTTACCGCTGAAAGCAGCTGTTAATGCGGACATTCAGGGGCTGTGCAAAACCACAATAACAGCCTTAAGCAAAAAAGTAAAGGCGGATGAGCGGATTATGGGTTTGAGTTCGGTTTATGGGACAGCAGACAAAAACACAGCAGTGGGACATTTATTATGTTACACATTGTCTTAAAATGATTTCATAGAGATGTTCGGATGCAGCTTTTTCAGAGAGATTGTGGGTGGCCCTTAAAAGAGCCGTTGTGTTTGGGATGTTTTTCAGTCCATTGTGCAGTTTTACTTGGAGCTGGTGTACTTGGTCACCGCCTTTGTCCCTTCCGACACGGCGTGCTTGGCCAGCTCCCCGGGCAGCAGCAGGCGCACGGCGGTCTGGATCTCCCGGGAGCTGATGGTGCTGCGCTTGTTGTAATGGGCCAGGCGGGAAGCCTCACCCTCGATGCGCTCGAAAATATCGTTCACAAACGAGTTCATGATGCTCATGGCCTTGGAGGAGATGCCGGTGTCGGGGTGAACCTGCTTCATCACTTTGTAGATGTAGATGGAGTAACTCTCCTTCCTCGACTTTCTCCGCCTCTTGCCGCCCTTTGCTGACGGTATATTTAAGGTTTTCTTGGCGCCCTTCTTAGCAGCTGCTTTCTTCTTCTCCTCAACCATCTTTAGTTTCAATTTCAGACACAGAAATAAACCAAACCCCTTCCGAGTGCGGATTAAATAGACAATCCCACAGCTCTATGCTAATGAGGGATGGGGGAAAGTAAAGATTGTGATTGGGTGATTTGGAATGACGTCCCAACGATTTAATATTGTAATTCGACATTTGGTCTCTTTCGCCATCCAATCAGATTAAATATTTGCAACCAATCACAAATCCCGTTACTGCAATCAGGAAGTATATTTCACAAAGACTCTCTCCAGCCCCAGTTTCTGTTGAAAGAGCCGCTCCCTGTGTGGAGCTTCCTGGAAATGTCCTGGCTGTTGTTGGGAGGACACTTATTGACTGATTCTGTGTCGTTGTGTCTCTGCTATTGCATGTGAGTGTGCAATTAATTTCCTTTTTAGTCCAGGCTACTGTGTTTGAGTGTTTTATGTAATTTGGTAACTCAGTCTCTGGTACTGTATGGATTCATTCTGTCTCTGTCAGGTACTGTGTTTGAGTGTGAGGAGATGAGGTGGAGTGTTGCGGCAAGGAAGATGGAAAAGAGCATTGGTGCCGATGACAGAGCCTTACTTGACGTAGTTTGCACTCGGATTGGGTCAGTGATAGATCCGTTGGCAAGGATTACAGCTTGCATGTCGTAGTGCAGTATGTTTGAGGAGGACATTCCATAATCCCTCTCGGTTGGTAGAGTCGAAGGCCTTTGTCAGGTCAGAGAAGGCTATGTATAAAGGTTGCTGCTGCTCCCTACATTTTCTTGAAGTTGTCTTGCTCTGAAGATTATGTTCACTGTGCCTGTTGATGGACAGAATCCACATTGTGATTCCAGTAGGAGCTCTTCAGCCACGGGGAGGAGGCAGTTGAGAAGGACTCTTGTGATGACCTTCCCTGTGGTGGACAGCAGGGATACCCCTCTATCGTTAACACAGTCGGTCTTGTCAACTTTTTCTAAAGATGATCACAATTACCGCATCACGGCGATCCCCTGTCATGCTCTCCTCCTTCCAGATGAGGGAAATGAGACATGTATTTGTGTCAAGAGTGTTTCTCTGCCATATTTTAGTATTTTTATGTGAATTCTATCTATTCTGGCAGTCTTATTGTTTTTTTGGCTGTCCATCTCTAACGTCATGTGCGAATGTGGGATTCATTCTGTACCTGTCACTCACTGGTACTTTGTGTAAGTGTGAGTTACATTCTGTATCTGTCAGTCTTCAGTATTGTATGTGAGTGTGGAATACATTCTGTCAGTGGCACTGTGTATGAGTATTTGATTCATTCTGTCAGTCTCTGGAATGTTATGTGATTTGGGACTTAGTCTGAATCTGTCAGTGGTTCTGTATGTGTGGAATTCAAGCTATATCTGTCAGTATCTCAGTGTGTGTGTGAGTTCATTCTTTATCTGTCAGTCTCTGGTAATTTGTGTGAGTTTGGCAGTCACTGAATCTGCCAGGTACTGTAGGAGTATTTGAGAATGATTTTGTATGTGTCAGTCTTTGCTACTACATAGGAGTGTGGGATTAATTCTGTATCTGTCAGCCTTTGGTAGTGTGTGTGATTGTGGGATGAATTAATTCGCAGTCATTGGTGCCCAGTATGAATGTGTAAATCATTCTGTAACTCAGTCTGATATTGATATGTGAGGGTAGGAATCACGTGTATCTTTCTATCCCGGGTGCTGACTCTGAGCATGGGATTCATTCTGTACCTGTCGGTGGTACTGTATCTATCTGTGCGATTAATTCTGTACCTTTCAGTCACTGGTATTGTGTATGAAAGTGGGATTAATTCTAGATCCACCACACATTGGTTGTGTGTGTGTGTGTGTGTGTGTGTGTGTGTGTGTGTGTGTGTGTGTGTGTGTGTGTGTAGAACATAAGAAGATACGAAATAGGACAGGAGTAGACCATTTGGCCCATCAAGCCTGCTCTGCCACTCAATAAGATCATGGCTGTTCTGATTGTGGCCTTAACCTCACTTTCCTGCCTGCCCCCATAACCATTGACTCTGTTGTAGATCAAAAATCTGTCTATCGCTGCGTTGAATATATTCAATGACACAGCCTCCACAGTCCTCTGGAGAGCAGATTTCCAAAGATGAACAACCCTCGGAGAGAGGAAATTCCTCCTCATCTCCTTCTTGAAAGAGAGACTGCTTGTCTTAAACTCTGGCCCCTAATTCTATAATCCCCCACAAGGAGAAACGTCCTCTCAGCATCTACCTGTCCAGCCCACTGAGAATCTTACTGGTTTCAATAAGATCACCACTCAATCTTCTAAACTCCAGTGAGTATAGACCCAACCTGCTCAACTTTTTCTCATAAGACAATCCAACATCCCAGCAATCAGTCGAGTGAACCTTCTTTGAACTGATTCCAATGCAAGTATATTCCTCCTTATGTAAGGAGACCAAAACTGTGTGGAGTTGGGATGTCACTAATGCCCTGTAAAGTTATAGCAAAACTTCCTTACTTTTAAACTCCATTCCCCTTGCTAAAAATGCCAACATTCCATTTGCCTTCCTCATTACTTGCTATACCTTCATACTAATATTTTTGTAATTCATGTACCTGGACACCCAGATCCCTCAGTCCAGCAGCATTCTGCAGTCTCTCTCTATGTAAATAATATTCTGTTTTTCTATTCTACCTGCCAAAGTAGACAATCTCACATTTCCCATATTATACTCCATCTGCCAAATATTTTCCCACTGACTTAACCTATCTATATCTCTTCGCAGACACATTGTGTCCTCCTCACAACTTGCTTTCCTACCTATCTTTGCACCATCTACAAATTTGGCAACAATATACTTGGTCCCTTCATGCAAGTTATTAATATGGACCATAAATAGTTGAGGCCCCAGCACTGTACCTGTGGCACTCCATTAGTTACAGTTTGCCAATCTGAAAATGCTCCATTTATCCCCACTCTCTGTTTTCTGTGAGTTAGCCAATCCTATATCCATGTGCGTGGAGTTTTCAGTTTGTATCTGTCAGTGTCTGGTACTCTATGTGAGTTTTGGACTCTTTCTCAATCTCTCAGTGCTACTATTTGTGTGTTAGGTTGCTTTAGATGACTCAGGCTGAGGTACTGTGAGTGAGTGCAATAATCAACCTATACTTTTCAGCATCTGGCACTGAGCATGTGTATCAGCATCACTTTATCTGTCAGTATCTGGTACTCTGTGTGAGTGGGGGATTCATTATATAACCTTCCGTCCCTGGGACTGTTTGCAAGTCTGGATTCATTCTGCATAAAATGTCAGCACAGCAACAGGCCACAGATGTGGTTGGTTTTCAGCAGACAATATGTTTGAAGTTTTGCCAAGTATTAAATATCTGTCACTGTGAACATAATAGCGAAAGATAATGTATCTTTCAATCTGATACAGGATTGATGTGCAAGTGTAACTCAGGCTGTACTAATCAATTTGATCAATGCCATTCAGTCTGACTCTGAGGGAGAATCTTGGACTTGTGTGTAAAATAAGCACAGTCTGGAATTGTACAGTATCTTCCGTCTGACACTATGAGGTTTTAGGACTGGTATGTAATTTATAGCTCAGACTAAACTCATCAAATTTATAATGTATCTTTTAGTTTCACAATCCGGATGAGTTTTAAACTGGAATCTGAGTTTGTATCTCAGGTTATACGATATTTCAGAATCTCTCAATCTGATTATGCACTTGAGATTTGGACTTGTATCTAATGTATATGTCTGGACACATTATGGGAATTAATACTGATAATAAACTGATAACATGTGTAAATATTGGGCTGGTATTTAACTTGAATCTCAGATTATATTAGTTTAGTTTAGAGATACAGCACTGAAACAGGCCCATCGGCCACCGAGTCTGTGCCGACCATCAACCACCCATTGATACTAATCCTACACTAATTCCATATTCCTACCACATCCCCACCTGTCCCTATATTTCCCTGCCACCGACCTATACTAGGGGCAATTTATAATGGCCAATTTACCTATCAACCTGTAGATCTTTTGGTCATGTGGGAAGAAACCGGAGCACCTGGAGGAAACCCAAGCAGACACAGGGAGAACTTGCAAACTCCACACCGGCAGTACCCAGAATTGAACCCGGGTCGCTGGAGCTGTGAGGCTGCGGTGCTAACCACTGCACCGCCCTTAATTCTATAACTTTGAAAAGGGAACCATGTGTCAGTTCTATGTGTATTTAATTTGTAGCTGAGGTTGGACTATTGTGGGATTGACACACTGATAATTTGATAGTGGGTGAGAATTTGGACTGGGATTTATGAATCTACCTGTCAGTGGTACTGAGTTGGGGTGACATGGAAACAACGTCTGTCTTTCCTGCTCTATTTGATTGATGGATTGAAAATGTGTCTCTGGATCTATTTCTGCTGTCTGAGACTGTGGAACTGATGACCTGTCTGTGTCTCTGCACTCTGTGAGTGATACTGTACGGACTGTGTGTGAGAAGGAGCTGGTGACACTCTTCCTTGTAACCTGGGTGGAGGAAACATCACATTTATTCTGGTTCATTCAATTATTTGTCTGTTTGAACAAAAGTATGTTTATAACTAAAATACAGGTGAGATAGAAGATACAGGATTTTAATGAATTTAATCTCTCGAATAATAATGAGCCCCCACAAAGGAAGCCCAGTCATACAAATATTATCATTGTTTGACTGCACTGCAGTGATAGGTTCTTCCCATTCTGTCTCCTTTCCCCGTCGACACACAGCCTGAGAATGGCCTCTCCCTTCCTCCACTCACTCCATGTTCTGGGACCAGTTGATTCTCCACTCTGCATCTTACAAACAGCCCCCGCCTGCCCCTGAACTTGCCCCGGACTCGATGCTGATCTCTGAGTCTATCTGCAGACACGCTCCCAAAGCGATGTGCTGCTGGAAGGAGGCTGCTGTTTGCTTCCTTCCCCCGGAAACGGGATCTCTCCATTCGCGACTGTTTCAAACCATCTTCTTCCGCTCACAGGCAGTGCTGGGGGAGGGGAGCGCAGGCGCAGATTCAGGCAACAATTCAGCAAACAGAAACATAGAACATTTCCGGCGCAGAATGAGGCCATTCGGCCCAACATGTCCGTGTGAGCGCAAAGAGAGCGATCCAGCCTGTTCCCACAGTTTATTGTTGTTGGACAGTGAAGTGTGGAAACAGAAGCGGACAGTCAGAATGTGGGGAGTTACACAAAGAGAATCTATTATAGGCACCAGGTGAGAAGTGTGAAGGACACATTTTAAACAGCGGCTGTTTGGTTTCGCCTGGACGGTTAGACCATGGGAGCGGGAACTGGAAATCTGACCTGTGTAAAAGTCCCTGATCCGTCGGTCAGTCCCATTCATGGCCCAGTGGATTGTTTCTGGATGTCATTTAATTGTTGTAAAACGGCCAAAGCCCCTGGTATGCAGTAGCTGGGGGCTGCAGGACTGCAGTGGAATCAGACACTGACTCTGTTTGCATTGTTGGGTTTCCTTTGTGATTGTTCACAATGATTATTCATTGAAAAATTGTTTTGGTCTCTCTTGTAACTTCCACCACATCTCTTCCTGAATTATAATAAATACTTTTTCTTTCTACAGGCAAATACTTGAAGGAAGCAGAATAAATATAATGATGCCTCAGCACAAGGGGAAGTGCAGCCGGCTTCTCACACACAGGAAGTACAGTATCATTCTGAGAGAAAAGAGACATCAGTTCCACAATCACTGCCAGCAGTACTCGTCAGACTGGCACTGATCCCAAGTTCCAGAGACTAACAGTCAATCCAACAGTCACACAGAGCATGACAGACTGAAGTTGTTTCCATTTCACCCCAACTCCGTCCCACTGACAGGTAGATACATCAATCCCAGTCCAAAATCACACCCACTATCAGATTGCAAGGCACTGTGTCACTCCCACCAGAGAGCAGCCTTAACTACAAATTCAATGTCAGATAGAACGGACAAACAGTACCTGATTGTGAAGTACAGAATTAATCGCAATAATGTAACCAGACTGCAGACTGAGCTGCATGTTACACACCACTCCACAAATCTCACAAGTGGTCAGACTGGAGGATACAGTATTAATTCCATTACTGCAAACTGAATGCACTGTTATCTACCAGGACATAAAACATATTGTAAAATGAAAGGACACAGACCTGAAATGTTAATTGTGTTTCTCCCTCCACAAATGCTGCCTGAACTGCTGAGTATTTCCAGCACTTTTGTTTTTTTAAATTTCATATTTCCAGCATCTGTAGACTTTTGCTTTTATTTTAGAGTTAAAGAAACATTGCATTGTGAGGTGAGAGTGACTGCCCTTGACATCAAGGCAGCCTTTGACATGTATGGCAACAAGGCAGCCCGAGCAAAACCAGTGTAAATAGAAATCAGGGCAAAATGCTCTGGTGTTTGCAGTCATACCTAGCACTAAGGAAGATGGCTGTGGTTTGATTAGATTAGAGATACAGCACTGAAACAGGCCCTTCGGCCCACTGAGTCTGTGCTGACCATCAACCACCCATTTATACTAATCCTACACGAATCCCATATTCCTACCAAACATCCCCACCTGTCCCTATATTTCCCTACCACCTACCTATTGGTTGTTCAGGTCCATCATCTCAGTCTCAGGACATTACAGCTGGGATTCCTTAGGCTCGTGTTCTAGGCCCAACCATCTTCAGCAGCTTCATCAATGACCTTCCCTCCATCACAAGGCCTGAAGTGTGGATGTTTTCTGATGATTGCCCAATGTTCAGCACTATTCATGACTCCTCAGATACTGAAGCAGCCCATGTCCAGATGCAGCAAGACCTGCACAACATCCAGGCTTGGGCTGATAAGTGGCAAGTAACATTGGCATCAGATAAGTGCCTGGCAATGACCATCTCAAACAAGAGAGAATCTAATCATCTACCCTTGATGTTCAATGGCATTACCATCACTGAATCCCCCACCATTAACATTGACCATTGGTTACCATTGACCAGAAACTGAACTGGACCAGCCATATAAATGCTGTAACTGCAAGAGCAAGGTCAGAGGCGAGGAATTCTGCGTCGAGTAACTGACCTCCTGTTTCCCCACACCCGTCCACCATTCACATGGCACAAGTCAGGAGTGTGATGGAATACTGCCCACTTGCCTGAATGAGCGCAGCTACAACAACACTCAAGTAGCCTGTTTGATTGCCCACATCCACCACCTTCAATATTCACTCCATTCAACACTGATGCACAGTGGCAGCAGTGCGTACCAGCTAAAAGATGCACTGCAGCAACACACCAAGGCTTCTTCGACAGTACCTTCCAAACCTGGAACCTCTACCACCAACAAGGACAAGGGCTGCAGATGCATGGGAACACTACCACCTGCAAGTTCCCCTCCAAGCCACACACCATCCTGACTTGGAACTATATCACCATTCCTGCACTGTCGCTGGGTTAAAATCCTGGAACTCCCTTCCAAACAGCACCGTTAGAATTCCTACATCTCAAGGACTGCAGCAGCTCAGGAAGGCAGCTCACCACCATTTTGTCAAGGGCAATTTGGAATGGGCAATAAATGCTGGCATAGCCAGTGATGCCTACATCACATGAACAAATGAAAAAAGTGAGGAAATAGTGAAGGGCTTCTATAGAATACATGCAGATATGTTTCCTCATGTGGTGGTGTCTGAAACAAGAGCAAAAAATATAAAATCGACATTCATAAAACCAATGAGGAATTCATGAAAAATGTATTTATGTAGTGAGTGGTTAGAATCTGGAATTTGCAACCACAGGGAGAGGTCGAGGCGATAATATCGATGCATTTAAGGGGAGGTGGAACAACTGTATGGGAAGAAAGGAATTGAGGCTTTTTTTTTTCATTTGTGCATATGAAGCAGGATGGCTGGAAATATGTGTAGAGCATCGAGCAGTTGGGACGATCCCAGTGCAGTGTTTTGTCTGGATGGATCTGCCCAGAACACTTGTGATGCAGGAGCTGGGAGCTTCAGTATTTCAGTGGAGACAGATACTGACACTGGTTTTCATTTGTGGGTGTTTTTAATGATTATTAATTGCGAAATTAAATTCACCTCTTTGATATTTTGCACCTCCCCGGTTCTTGAGTTAAGACATATTTTTTCTTCATACAGGCAAATACTTGAAGGTATTGTGATGAATGTGATGGTTGCTGCACTCGAGGCACAAGGAACAGTGCAGCCAGCTCCTCTCACACGCATTAGGTACATTATCACTCAGAGTACAGAGGGATAGACAGTTCATCAGTTCCCTAGTCTCAGACTGCAGAAGTAGTCAGGCCCACATTGATCCCGAGTTCCAGAGACACATTTTCAATCCAACAATCAAACAAAGCAGGAGAGAAATAAGTTGTTTCCATTTCAGCCCAATTCAGTCCCATTGACAGTCAGATACCTCAATCCCAGGTCAAAGTCACCCTCATTAACAGATTGAAATACAATGTGTCAATCTAAATATAATGCAGACTTAGCTATCAATTAAATATCAGATAGAATTGGCACACAGTATTGATTGAATGGCACAGAATCTAACGTAATGCTGTACCCTGAGATTTAAATTAAATACCATACTCAAAGTTCACATCCATTCATGATAAAGGATGTTTAAACATCCCCATAGTGTACCCTGAGATACAAGTTACATACAAGTTAAACATTCATTACAGAGAAAGTTTCAAAGGTGCTGAAAGATATTGTAACCTGAGACACAAATTAGATACCAGTTCAGAACTCACCCACACTGTGAAATGGAAAGATACAGAATCAATTCCATGAGTGCAGATTGATCTAAATATTATATACCATTCTAAAATCTCATACAATATCAAACTGAAATACAGTATCAATGTCATGAGTGTAGATTGATCTAAACATTGCCAGTCCAAAAAAAAACAGTATTAGATTAAGTAATGCTGATAGAAAGTGCAAACTGTGATGTAAATTAGATGCCTGAATTCACCCAGACTGCGGAATTTAAAAATACAGTCGACTGAGATACACATTATTTACCAGCCAAAAACATCTCAAACATTATCAGTGTGAAATAGATTATCAATTCCATTTGTGTAGATTGAAATCCACAGAACAAACCAGTAAAAAATCTCGTAAAGCAGTATGGTGGTTTTGTGGTGACATTACAGGACGAGTAATCCTGAAGTCTCCACGAATGTTCCAGAGAAATAAGTTCAAATTCCATTACAACAGCTGGGTAATTATAGTATCATAGAGTCAAAGAAAGTTGAAGGCACAGAAAGAGGCCACTTGGCCCACCCCGTGTCTGTGCCAGATGAAAAACTTTCCACCCATTCTAATTCCACCATCCAGCATTTGGTCTGTAGCCCTGCAGACTACAGCACTTGAAGTGTATATCCAGACTTCTTCTGAATGAGTTGAGGCAGTGAGTTCCAGACCCCCACTTTTTTCTGGCTGAAAAAAACTTTTCCTCATCTTCCCCGTAATCTTTCTACGAATCACTTTAAATCTGTTTCCCCCAGTCACTGACCTCTCTGCGAAGGTAAATAGGCCCTTCACTTCAACTCTATCCAGGCGCCTCAAAATTTTGTATGTTTCAATAAGATTTCCCCTCATCCTTCTCTGTACCAAGGAGAACAGCCCCAGCCTATCCAGTCTTTCCTCATAGCTGCATTTTTCCAATCCCGGCAACATCCTCGTGAATCTCCTCTGTACTCTCTCTAGTGCAATTACATCCTTTCTGTAATAAGGTGATCAGAACTGCATACAGTATTCGTTGTGGCCTGACTAATGATTTATACAGTTCCAGCATAACCTCCCTGCTCTTAAATCTATACCTCGGCTAATAAAGGAAATAATTCCATATGCCTTCTTACCACCTTAACGACCTGTCCTGCTACCTTCAGGGATCTGTGGACATTTACTCCAAGGTCCCTCACTTCCTCTACACCTCTCAGTCTTCTACAATTAATTGTGTATTCCTTTGCCTTGTTTAACCTCCCCAATTGCATCAACTCACACTTCTGCATTGAATTCCATTTGCCATTTTTCTGTCCATCTGACCAGACCATGAAGATCTTCCTGCAGCCTACAGCTACCCTCCTTGCTATTTACCACACAGCCAATCTTTGTGCCATCTGCAAACTCATACCCCCTACATTTACATCCATGTAGACGACATCAACTGCACTACCCTCATCGATCTTCCTTCTTAATTCTTCAAAATTTCGATCAAGTTGGTTAGACAAGATCTTCCCTTAACAAATCCATGCTGACTATCCTTGATTAATCTGTGCCTTTCGAAGTAACATTTTATCCTGTCTCTCAGAATAGATTCCAATAATTTGCCCAGTACTAATGTTAGACTGACTGTCCTGTAATTATTTGGTCTCCCTCACTCCCTTTGTAAACAAAGGTACAACTTTATCAGTCCTCCAATCCTCCATCACCACACCTGTATCCAGTGAGGTCTGGAAAATGATGATCAGCTCTTCTGCTATTTCCTCTCTTGCTTCTTTTTAACAGCCTGAGGTGCATTCCATCCGCCGCTCGTGATTTATCAACTTTCATATACACTAATCCCATTAATATGTCCTCTCTCCCTCTGTATGGATCACCTCCATACTTCACACCCCTCTTCCTTATCTACAATATATGCATCTTCCCCCTCTTTTGTGAAGACAGATGCAAAGTATTTATTCAGAACAATGCCAGCATCTTCTCCTCTACACATAGGTTACCTTTTTGGTCTTTTCTGTGCCCTATTCTTTCCTTATTTATCCTTTTACTCTCAATGTATTGATAAAACATCTTTGGGTTCACCATGATTTTGATTGCCAATATTCTTTAATGCTCTCGCTTAACTTTCCTAATTTCAATGTTGATTTCCCCCCTCCACATTCTATACTCCTCTCGGCTTTCTGTAGTATTCAGTTCTCTGTGTTGGGCATAAACTTTCCTTTACTACCTTATTATACCCGTAAACTCCTTAACACCCATGGGGCTCTAGATTTGGCCTTCCCACCCTTTTTCTTTGTGGGAACATGTTGACTCTGAACCCCTGGAATCTCCCCTTTGCATTCTTCCCACTGCTACGACACTGATTTACCTTCAAGTACCTGTTTCCAGTCCACTTTCGGTAAATCACTCTTCAGCTTAGTAAAGTTGGTCTTGCCCCAATTGTCCTTGTCCTTTCCATAATTATATTAAAACTGACTGAATTATGATCACTACCACCAAAATGCTCTCCCACTGCCGCTCCTTCCACCTGCCCCTCTTCATTTCCTAAAACTAAGTCTAAAACTTCACCCTCGCTTGTTGGACTTGCTACATATTGGCTAAAAAGGTACTCCTGAATGCACCTCAAGAATTCTGCTCCCTCAATTCCCTCTACACAAAAACTATCCCAGTTCATGTTTGGGTGGTACAAATCCCCCACTCTTACTGCCCTATTGTTCTTGCACTTCTCAGATATTTGCCTGCATATCTGCTCTTCGATCTCCCTCTGACTGTTTAGGGGTCTATAGTACACTCCCAGCAGTGTGATTGCCTCTTTTTTGTTCCTCAGCTCAATCTATACGGTCTCATTTGATAAACCTTCCAACATATCATCCCTCCTCACAGCTGTAATAGTTTCGTTGACCAAAATTGCCACTCCCCCTAATTTTTTATCCCCTTCCCTCTCACGTCTGAAAACCCTGTAACCAGGAAGATTGAGCTGCAATGCCTGTCCCTCCTTTAGCCATGTTTCTGTAATAGCTGTGATATCATACTGCCATGTGTCTAACTGTGCCCTGAGCTCATCTGCTTCATTTGCTATACTCCTTGCATTGATTTAGATATCATTGAGCACTGCCAACGTTTTTTGTTTTGAATTTTCTAATCAATGTTTCCTCTCTCTTCCAGACTCCATTAATTTTCTGCCTTCCATTTTTATTTCTGATTTTGTCCCATCTGACTCTACCTTCCAGTCCCCATCTCCCTGCCAAACCAGTTTAAACCCTCCCCAACAGCACTAGCAAAACATCCTGCAAGGAACTCCGTCCTGGCTCGGTTCAGGTGCAACCCGTCCAACCTGTCCCAAAAATCTAAAGTCCTGCCTCCTGCACCATTTTTCCAGCCACACGTTCATCTGCCTTATACATCTATTCCTGTACATTCATCAGTCTTATCCATCTATTCCTGTACTCACTTGCACGTGGCACTGGGAGTAATCTGGAGATTATTACTTTTGATGTCCTGCTTGCTAATTTCTTACCTCACTCCCTAAGTTCTGACTGCAGCACAACATCCTTATATCTACCTATGTTGTTGGTTCTGATGTGGACTACCACTGCTGGCTGTTCACCCTCCCCCTTCAGGGTGCTCTATAACTGCTCAATGACATCCTTGACCCTGGCACCAGGGAACCAACACTCCATTCCTGGATTCACGTCTGTGGCCATAGAAACACCTGATTGTTCCCTTGACGATTGAATCACCTATCACTATGGCTTTTCCAGTCTTCCCTGTACTCCCCTTTGCAGCTGAGTCACCCATGGTGTCATGGACTTGGCTCCGGCTGCACTCCCCAGGTGAAGCATCATTGTCCTCTGTATTCAGAACTGAATACCTGCTGGAGAGGGAGACGCACTCGGGGTGTCCTGCACTACTTGCCTGATTCTTTTTGAATGCCTGGTGGTCACCCATTCCCTCTCTCCCAGCATACTCTTACGCTGTGGGGTGACCACATCTATAAACAAAGAACAAAGAACAGTACAGCACAGGAACAGGCCATTCGGCCCTCCAAGCCCGCGCCGATCTTGATGCCTGTCTAAACTAAAACCTTCTGCACTTCAGGGGACCGTATCCCTCTCTTCTCATCCTATTCATGTCTTTGTCAAGATGCATCTTCAACGTCGCTATCTTCCCTGCTTCCACCACCTTCCCCGGCAGCAAGTTCCAGGCACTCACCACCCTCTGTGTAAAGAACTTGCCTCGCACATCCCCTCTAAACTTTGCCCCTCTCGCCTTAAACCTATGTCCCCTCGGAACTGACTCTGCCACCCTGTGAAAAAGCTTCTGACTATCCACTCTGTCTCTGCCACTCATAACTTTGTCAACCTCTATCATGTCGCCCCTCCACCTCCATTCTCAGTTTTGGGGAAAATAGAGTTTATGACTGTATCAGTAAGTAGGAAAAGTTAAAATTTGTTGTGACCAGTGCAGAAGTGTGATGAGAATAAACAGATCCTCCTCTGATTTCAACTGCACAAGCATTTGCGATCTGGCTCTGTAGCTTAGTTGGTTAAAGCACCTGTCTAAAAAACAGAAAAGCCTGGATTCAACTCCCAGCCGAGCCTTGTTTCACATTTGTGATATGCTTTAGAAGTTTCCTTATCAATCATTTACATCTCTGTTTTGTGAACTTGAACTTGGAATTCAAATTACATGATGAATTTCAGTCACAGGAGAAAACAGCCTTTGTGAAGGATGTGAGCTGGGAATGGCTGTTCCTCCTTGTCCAGAAATTCAGTGCTGATACGCCAAAGGCAACTTCTTTGATACAAATCTGTTCACAGTTACATTCAATCTGGAAAACAGCTCGACATTAATCTCACTGAAGGAAAGTGTGACCGCGTTGTATGTTTCAGAGTGTTTGTGTCGTTATGTGTTGCTTTCAACCGAGACTGGGACATGACGCAAGCAGGAGCGTTGATCCGAGGTTTGGAATATTTGTCAATCAGGAACAAGAAAAATCAAAGGAACCAAATAAGAAAACCTATGTCTCGTGGGTATTGAGAGACGGTGAGAAGATATTAAACTTTGTTCCATTCAATCCGGCTGCGCTGAACTTTGAATTTTTCCGCCTTTTATAAACATTATTTGAAGGGTCTCTGTAACAATTTTCAGTGTTGATGAGAGTGGGGTCTGGGTGAGCAGCTGCTGAGTGTGACAGGGTCAGGACTGGATGCAAAAAGTTCTCTGACACTCTCTCTCTCTCTCTCTCTCTCTGATGGCTTTGAGTTGATTTTAAAGTGGCAGCTGTTGGTGTTTGAATAAATGAAGGAAGTTCCCTCCACCCATTTGTTTGGACAGACAGTGTAGTATAAGGATGTAAAGGGTTAATGCTGAAGATAGTGGGATCAACCTCTCCCACTGTCAGAGTGATGATGTAACAGTCACATGAGATGAGGTTTGCGAGAAGAGAGAGCAGCACCAAGGATGCTAGCTTAAGAGGTTTGATGAATGTGTATATAGTATTGTGTAAATTAGAAAAGAGTTCTTAGTTCTTTCAGCAGGAAATGTGTCCAGAAAATATTCAGGAGTCGGAATGCAGATATTAACTCCAAGTGACAGTTCTGGGTTCATTTAACAAAAAAAAAAGGTAGAGAATAATATTGCTCACTGATTGAAATCCCCCAGTGAGGAGACTGTTAAACAGGTGATCTGTTGGGGCATCCTTCGATCCAAGGTTTCGGCAGCATTTAATCTCCCTTTTTGGTGAAACTCTCTGTTATTTGCATCTTTTTTTAATCAGCTTTCATGGGTGAGTGAAAAACTCAAAAAAACTGAACAGTTCCATTCATCCTTCTTCCCATTAGTTTTTCTTTTCTGTCTCAGATCAATATAATGATGAGAATCCCAATTTAATCTGCTGTTTCTGGTGTTTTATCCATTCCAATCAAAATTCAACATTCCAATCAAATCTATTTGTTATTCCACAGTGTCTCTCCATGTGTTTTATTCTGTTGTATTCTCTCACAATCTGTTTGATGATCAATGTTACATCTCACTCTCTGTTCTGGTGAAGATCAGAAGCAGTGATATCTGTTTGCAACACCCGACAAGTCGGCCTGAGGCTGTGTCTCGCCGATCATGTGGAATTAGGAACATCGAAACATAGGAGCAGGAGTCGGCCATTCAGCCCAACGAGCCTGCCCCACCATTCAATATGATCATGGCTGATCATCCACTTCAATGCCCTTTACCCCACACTTTCCTCATATTCCCTTATGTCATTTGTATTTAGAAATCTATCAATCTCTGCTTTAAACATACTCAATGACTGAGCTTCCACAGCCCTCTGGGGTACAGAATTCCAAAGATTCACAACCCTCTGAGTAACAACATTTCTCCTCATCTCTGTCCTAAGTGGCTTGCCCCTTATTTTGAAATTGTGTCCCCTGGTTTTCGACTCCCCAACCATGGGAAACATCTTAGCTGCATCTACCCCGACTGTCCTTTAAGTATTTTGTGGGTTTCAATGGGATCACCTCTCATTCTTCAAAACTCTAGAGAATACAGCCCCAGTTTCGCCAATCTCTCTTCATAGAACAGTCCCACCATCCCAGGAACAAGTCTGATGAACCTTCGTTGAACTCCCTCCACGGCAATAATCTCCTGCCGAAGGTAAGGAGACCAAAACTGTACACAGTACTCCAAGTGCGGTCTAACCAGGGTTCTATACAATTGAAGCAAGAATTCACTACTCCTGTACTCAAATCCTCTTGTGATAAAGGCGAACATACTATTAGCCTTCCTAATTGCTTGCTGCACCTGCATGTTAGCTGTCAGTGACTTATTGACATGGACACCCAGGTCACCCTTATATTCTATACTTCAGTTAATAAAGGAAAGGATTCCATAAACCTGCTGAACCACCTTATTGACCAGTCCTGCTACTTCAGGAATCTGTGGACATTCACTCCAACGTCCCTCACTTCCTCTACACCATTCAGTGTTCTCCCATTAATTGTGGATTTCTTTGCCTTTTTTGACGCCTGCTCTCGCTGTTCCCTGCTCTCCGAGTGAACTCTTGCTCCCTCTCCTGGGCTCTTTATGCTCCACTCTGCTCTCACTGTTTCCAGCTCTCTTAATGTATCAATATTTATTTGCTTTGTGTTTAATTTAAAATATGGATTAACTGTATTTTACAGTTGTAGGTTTTACTTGGTAGTCCTGTACAAGTTGTGGATTGGTATTTAATATTTACCTCTGTGAAAACGATTGTGAATGAAAATATAACTTTCAATCTTCTACATGGGCTGGTCTGCAAGCTCCAAGTCCTTCATTTTGTAGTAATGGAATTGATACTGTATCTATCAGTCTTAATCTCTGTGGGATTTTTGAACTGGTATGTAATGCATAGCTTGGTCTAACGTTCTGATGTACGTTATTGGGATTGAAAGGATGATAGGAAATAGGGGCATTTGGCCATTCAGCCCATCAAGCCTACTCCAACATTCAAACAGATCGTGACTGATCATCTACCTCTACTCCACTTTTCCCTGCTATCTCTACATCCCTTGATCCCGTTAGTATTTAGAAATCTATCGATTTCTGTCTTGAATATGTTCAATGATTGATCTTCCACAGCCCTCTGGGATAAAGAATTCCACAGATTTCTCACCCTCTGAGTAAAGAAATTCCTGCTCATCTCAGTCTCAAATGGCCTGTCCTTATTCTGAGACTGTGTCCCCTTGTTCTACACTCATTAGACAGAGGAAACATCCAATCCATATCTACCCTGTCACACCCTGTAAGAATTTTGTAAGTTTCAATGAGATCACCTTTCATTCTTCGAAACTCCAGAAAATTTCGGCCCAGTTTCTGCAGTCTCTCATCATAAGACAATCCCACCATCCGAGGGGATTAGTCTGGTGAATCTCTGTTGCACTCCGTCTGTGACAAGTCTATCCTTCCTTCAATAAGGAAACCAAAATAGTACAGAATACTCCAGGTGCAGTCTCAGCTAGACTTTATACAATTGAAGCAATACATGTTTAACCATGTACTCAAATACCCTTTCAATGAAGACAACATACCATTTGCCTTCCGAATTGCTTGCTGCACCTGCACACTAGCTTTTAGTGTCTCATGAACAAGGACACCCAGGTCCCTTTGGACATCAACACTTCCCAACCTCTCACCATTGAAGAAATACTCTGTCTTTCTGTTTATTCTACCAAAGTGGAGAACTTCACACTTTTTCACATTATATTCCATCTGCCATGTTCTTGCCCATTCACTTACCCTGTCCAAATCCCCTTTGAATCCTCTTTGCATTCATTCTGTACCTTTCAATCAGGTAAATTTTGTCTGTTCTATTTCAGATTTTATATTTAAAATGTGACCATGGTGACAGAGTTTATTTAGATCTGATAGTGAGTTTGTTTTTGGACTGTGATTGATGTATCAACCTGTCAGCTGTATTGAATTGGAGTGAAATAGAAACAACTTCTGTCTCTCCTGCTGTTGTTTGACTGTTGGATTGAAAATGTGTCTCTCGACTTTGGGATCAGTGTCTGTCTGACTACTTCTTTTGTTTGTTCCAGTGGAACTGATGAGCTGGCAGTATCTCTGTGCTTTGGGAGTGATCCTGTACCGACTGTGTGTTGGAACGAGATCACTGCATTTTTCTTTGTGTCCAAGAATCACCACATCCAGTCAGGTTACTTCATGTATTTTCCTGCAGGAATGAAAGAACTGGTGAGGTAGAAGATACAAAAGCGATCAATGTAAACGTCCCAATAATAATCATTATGAATAATCGCGAAACGAAAACCAGGAACACAAACAGTGTCAGTGTCTGACTCCGCTGCAGTACTGCAGCATTCAGCTTCTGTTTACCAGGTGTTTGCAGTGGTTTTACAAGTTTGTAACATTCAGAAACAACACAAGCCCTGCACTGCTCAATGACTGGGACTGTCCGATAGAGCAGTGACCTTTACACAGTCACATTTCTATTTCAACGGAAAACAAGCAGCCACTATTTAAAATGTGCCTTTCACACTTCTCACCTGGTGTCTGTAATAAATGTTCTTTGTCTAACTGTCCACATCGTTATTTTGCGGCTATTTTCCCCCCACTGTTCACGATCCAACAAACAGTGAGAGACTGGAACGAAAGCAGGAAAATTCCCTCTCCTTTGGGTGGTGAAATTGCCAGTGATTTTCAATAGTGATTTCTTCCCATTGTGTCTCGCTGAGCCTGTACAGACACTGTCCGAGAATGAACTCTCCCTTCCCCATGTCCCTGGCTCACTCCATGTTCCGGGAGCAGCTCCTGCTCCACAGTGTCTGTTACAAACACTCCCCGACTCCCCCTCAACTTCCTGCCACTCAATGCTAATCTCTGAGCACATCTGCGGACACGCTCCCAAAGCAGTGGCTGCTGGAAGCAGATGCTGTTTGTTCCCTTCCCCCGGGCCCGGGAAGTCTCCATTCGCAGCTGATTTAAAGCATCTTCCCCTGATTGAGTGAATGGCCTCACAGACTGGGTTGGGGAAAGGCTGCGCATGCGCTCTACTCCTCATTGTGACGTCCCACTGGGGGCGGGGCTATGTCGCGCGTGCGCAGGTCTTTGCAGCAATTCAGCATTCAAACATCAATGGGAACTTTCCCCATTTCACCCTCATCAAAGTCCCAAAGAAAGTGAAGAGGGGCTTGGACTGGAGGGAGGGAGGGGCGGGGTAGGGGGAACCTAGAACCCAGAAAGCTGCCCACTTGCCCCATTTAGATGCTCAATTTGCGGTCATTCCCTGCAGGGGGTTTGTTATTATTGAGCCCCTCCTGGTAAAACAATCCGATAGAAAGAGGGGAGAAAGGAGGGAGCCGGTGTGTTTGCTGGGACCTTGCAGAATTCATTTCAGCAGCAAAAGTCCCGGGTTATATTAACCCGAGTGAAACACGCTCTCAGTGAGAGGAAAGCCGAACGGCCCTTTTCATCTTTTCATTGGAAACAAAGTAGAGCCGGAAGTGCGGCGAGCAGAGCAGACACACAAGCTCAATGACAGGACAGCTCGGCCGTCCCTGAGTTTCAGCTCCCGGCTCTTACATTTCCTCATCCACACTGTCTTCACTGTGGATGCTCAGGGGTTCCTTGTCGGATCTGAGGACTGTATCCATTAAACATTCTGAGTCAGGAGATCCACACACTCTCTGTTATCAAGATTTATGGGCAGGAATGTTTCAAAACTTTGTCTGTTAAATTATTGCATTATTCACAGAACGAATGAGGCAATCTGTTCATTATTCAGGTCTTGAACTTGGTTTGGGTAGACCGAAAACTGAGAGGTTCAGCACCTTTCCGCTTCTTCGCTATTGGCTGTGTGGCCTGATGGGTAAGGCGTCTGACTGCGGTGTAATTAACGAGGTTATGAGAAGATTGTAGGTTCGAGTCCTGCTATGGTCATTTTGGGCGATCAGTGGTTGGCACCGCAGCCTCACAGCTCCACCGACTCGTGTTCAGTTCTGGGTAATGTCTGTGCTCTGTTTGAGTTCTCCCTGTGACTGCGTGGGTTTCCGCCGGGAGCTCCAGTTTCCTCCCACAGCCAAAGGACTTGCAGTTTAATCGGTAAATTGGCCATTGTAAATTGCCCCGAGTTCAGGTTGGTGGGAAAAGAATGGTGGGGATGTGATGGGGGATATGGGATTAATGTCAGATGAATATAAATGGATGGTTGTTGGTTGGCACAGACATGATGGTCCGAAGAGCCTGTTTCAGTGCTGCATCTATTAATAAATAACTGATTTCTTTGATGAAGTAACAGAAAAGGTTGATGAAGGGAAAGCAATGGATGTTGTCTGTATGGATTTTAAGAAAGCGTTTGACAAACTGTCACATAAAAGGCTGGGTAACAAAACTGAGGCTCCTGGAATAGGAGGGTCAGTATCTGCTCAGATTAAAAAATGGATGAAATATCAAAAAAAGTGTGTTGTGATATTTGGTTGTTTTTCAGAATGGAAGATGGTGGACAGTGATATCCACAATGGTCAGTGTCAGGACCACCATATATATAAATGACTTGAATATTGGAATCACAGAATTGTTACTGCCCAGAAGGAGGCCATTTGGCCCATCGTGTCTGCACTGACTCTCCAAATGAGCAATTCACCTCTTGTCACTCCCCCGTCTTCTCCCCATAATCCTGCACATTCTTCCTTTTCAGATAACAGTCTAATTCCCCTTTGAACTCTTCAATTGAACCTGCCCCCATCACATTCTCAGGCAGTTCATACTTTAGCCACTCGCTGTGTGAAAAAGTTTTACCCCATGTCGCTTTTGCTTCTTTTACCAATTACTTTAAATCTGTGCCCTCACGTTCTCGATCCTTTCACAAGTGGGAACAATTTGTCCCTATCCACTCTGTCCACACCCCTCATCATTTTGAATACCACGATGAAATCTCCTCTTAGCCTTCTTTTCTCCAAAGAAAACAGTCCTAACTTCTCCAATCTATCTTCATAACTGAAGTTCCTCATCCCTGGAACCATTCTCATTAAGCTTTTCCATAATCTCTCCAATGCCTTCACATCTTCCCTAAAGTGTGCGCCCAGAACTGGACTCAGTACTTCAGCTGAGGCTAGTGTCTTATACAAGTTCAACATGACCTCCTTGTTCTTGTACTCTATGCCTCTATTACTAAAGCCGAGGATACTGTCTGCTGTATTAACCGCTCTCTCAACCAATGACTTACACGCCCAGGTCCCTCTGCTCCTGCACCCCCTTTGGAATTGTACCCTTTATTCTATATTGTCGCTCCATGTTTTTCCTACCAAAATGAATCAATTCACATTTCTCTGCATTGAACTTCACCTGTCATCTGTCCTCCCATTCCACCAACTTGTCTATGTCCTTTTGAAGTTCTACACTGTCATCCTGACAGTTCACAATGCTTCCAATTTTCGTATCATCCATAAACTTTGAAATTCTGCCCTGTACACCAAGGTCTAGGTCATTAATATATATCAGGAAAGGCAAGGGTCCCAACACTAACACCTGGGGAACTCCACTACAAACCTTCCTCTAGCCTGAAGAACATCCATTGATCACTACACTTTGTTTCCTGTCACTCAGCCAATTCCATGTCCATGTTACTACTGTCCCTTTTATTCCATGAGTTTTAACTTTGCTCACAAGTCTGTTGAGTTGCACTTTATCAAACTCCTTTTGAAAGTCAATAAAAAGAAAATATTGCAGACGCTAGAAATCTGCAATATAAACAAAAAGTGCTGGAAATACTCAGCAGGTCTGGCAGCATCTGTGGAGAGAGAACCAGAGTTAATGTTTCAGGTCAGTGACCTTTCAGATGCTGCCAGACCTTTTGAAAGTCCATGTACACCACATCAACAGCATTGCCCTCATCAACCCTCTCTGTTACCTCATCAAAAAACCCCAGCAGGACAGTTAAACATGATTTTCCCTTAAGAAATCCATGCTGGCTTTCTTGAATTAACCCACATTTGTCCATGGGACTATTAATGTTGTCCCGAATTATCCTTTTGAGAAGTTTTCCCACCACCAGTAAATATTGTGCTGGTGAATTATTTCTGTTAATAAACTTCCACTGCGCCCTCTGCTGCAGGCTGCAGAGGATAGTGCGAGCCAGGGGGCAGCCGGGAAGGTAAGTTTCACTATAAAGTGGCGATTCACCTGGCGATTCGGCCGACGCGGACACGGGGACTGCTGGGTAAGTGAACTTATATATTCGGGCAGTGGCTAAACCCGAAACACTACACGTGTAGTGTCTCCCACCCATCCTCCTCCTCCAACCAAACAAAAGGACTCTTGTGTGGAGGGTTTGGTAAGGTAAGGTTTTCCTTTATATTTTTTTATTCTCTGTTGTCAATTTAGAGCAGAGGGGATGTAAGCTAGGGCAGTTGCATGCTCCTCTTGCAGGATGTGGGAGGTAAGGGTCACCACTTGTGTCCCTGCTGACTTCACCTGTGAGACGTGCACCCAACTCCAGCTCCTCACAGACCGCGTTAGGGAACTGGAGCTGGAGCTGGATGAACTTTGGATCATGCGGGAGGCAGAGGGGATGATGGAGAGCAGTTATAGGGAAGTACTGACACATAAGTCACAGGATAAAGGTAGCTGGGTGACCGTCAGGGGAGGGAAAGGTAATAGGCACACAGTGCAGGGAACCCCTGTGGCCGTTCCCCTCAATAATAAGTATTCTGTTTTGGATACGGTTGGGGGGGGGACACCTACCAGCGGAAAGCCACAGCGGCCAGGTCTCTGGCACTGAGCTTGGCTCTGTGGCTCAGAAGGGACGGGTGGAGAATAGGAGAGCGATAGTGATAGGAGATTCAATGGTTCGAGGAACAGACAGGAGATTCTGTGGTCGCGAACGAGACTCCCGGATGGTATGTTGCCTCCCGGGTGCCGGGGTCAGGGATGTCTCAGATCGAGTCTACAGGACTCTTAAGGGGAAGGGGGAGCAGCCAGAAGTCGTGGTACATATCGGTACCAATGACATAGCTAGGAAAAGGGATGAGGAGCTGAAAAGCGAATATAGGAGTTAGGTTGGAAGCTAAAAGACAGGATGAGCAGAGTAGTAATCTCATGATTGATACCGGTGCCACGTGCTAGTGAGGCTAGAAACAGAGAGCGAGTGCAGCTGAACACGTGGCTGCAGAGCTGGTGTAGGAGGGAGGGCTTCAGTTATGTGGATCATTGGGATACTTTCTGGGGAAGGTGGGACCTGTACAAGAAGGACGGGTTGCATCTGAACTGGAGGGGCACCAATATCCTGGGCGGGAGGTTTGCTAGAGCTCTTCGGGAGGGTTTAAACTAGTTTGGCAGGGGGATGGGAACCGGAGCTATGGATAGGTGGATGGGGTAGCTGTTGAACAGGCAGATACAGAGTGCAGAGAGTCTGTGAGAAAGGTTAGATAGTTGACAGGGCAAAGTTTCAGCCAGTGTGATGGGTTGAAGTGTGTCTATTTTAATGCAAGAAGTGTCAGGAATAAGGGTGATGAACTTAGAGCATGGATCAGTACTTCGAGCCACGATGTTGTGGCCATTACGGACACTTGGAGATCACAGGGGCAGGAATGGATGTTGGATGTTCCGGGGTTTAGATGTTTCAAAAGGAATAGGGAGGGAGGTATAAGAGGTGGGGGAGTGGCATTGTTAATCAGGGATAGTATCACAGCTGCAGAAAGGGAGGTCCTCGAGGAGGGTTTGTCTACTGAGTCATGATGGGTGGAAGTCAGAAACAGGAAAGGAGCAGTCACTTTTTTGGGAGTTTTCTATAGAACAGAGACACGGAGGAACAGATTGGGAGGCAGATTTTGGAAAGGTGCAGAAGTCACAGGGTTGTTGTCATGGGTGACTTCAACTTCCCTAACATTCATTCGAACCTCCTGAGTGCAAATAGTTTGGATGGAGCAGTTTTTTTCAGGTTTGTCCAGGAAGGTTTCGTGACTCAATATGTAGATAAGCCGACTAGAGGGGAGGCTATGTTGGATTTGGTGCTTGGCAACGAACCAGGCCAGGTGGCAGATCTCTCGGTGGGAGAGCATTTCGGTGATAGTGATCACAACTCCCTGACCTTTACTATAGTCATGGAGAGGGACAGGAGCGGACGGGATGGGAAAATATTTAATTGGGGGAGGGGGAATTACAATGCTATTATGCAGGAACTGGGGTGCATAAATTGGGAACAGATGATCTCAGGGAAATGCACGACAGAAATGTGGAGGTTGTTTAGGGAGCACTTGCTGCGACTGCTGGATAGGTTTGTCCTGATGAGGCAAGGAAGGGATGGTAGGGTGAAGGAACCTTGGATGACAAGAAATGTGGAACAGCTAGTCAAGAGGAACAAGGAAGCTTACTTAAGGTTGAGGAAGCAAGGATCAGACAGGGCTCTAGAGGGTTACATGGTAGCCAGGAAGGAACTGAAGAATGGACTTAGGAGAGCTAGAAGGGGACACGAAAAGGTCTTGGCGGGTAGGATTAAGGAAAATCCCAATGCGTTCTACACTTATGTGAGGAACAAGAGGATGGCCAGAGTGAGGGTAGGGCTGATCAGGGATAGTGGAGGGAAATTGTGCCTGGAGTCGGAGGAGGTAGGGGAGGTCCTAAATGAATACTTTGCTTCAGTATTCACTAGTGAGAGGGACCTGGTCGTTTGTGAGGACAGCGTGAAACAGGCTGATATGCTCGAACAGGTTGATGTTAAGAGGGAGGATGTGCTGGAAATTTTGAAAGACATGAGGACAGATAAGTCCCTGGGGCCAGACCGGATATACCCAAGGATATTAAGGGAAGCGAGGGAAGAGATTGCCGCGCCTTTGGCGATGATCTTTGCGTCCTCACTGTCCACTGGAGTAGTAACAGATGATTGGAGGGTGGCAAATGTTATTCCCTTGTTCAAGAAAGGGAATAGGGATAACCCTGGGAATTACAGACCAGTCAGTCTTACGTAGGTTGTGGGCAAATTATTGGAGAGGATTCTGAGAGACAGGATTTATGATTATTTGGAAAAGCATAGTTTTATTAGAGACATTCAGCATGGCTTTCTGAGGGGTAGGTCATGCCTCACAAGCCTTATTGAATTCTTTGAAGGTGTGACAAAACACATTGATGAAGGAAGAGCAGTGGATGTGGTGTATATGGATTTCAGCAAGGCGTTTGATAAGGTTCCCCATGGTAGGCTCATTCAGAAAGTAAGGAGGCATGGGATACAGGGAAGGTTGTCTGTCTGGATACAGAATTGGCTGGCCCATAGAAGACAGAGGGTGGTAGTAGATGGAAAGTATTCAGCCTGGAGCTCGGTGACCAGTGGTGTTCCGCAGGGATCTCTTCTGGGACCTCTGCTCTTTGTGATTTTTATAAATGACTTGGATGAGGAAGTGGAAGTCTCGGTTAGCAAGTTTGCCGATGACACGTAGGTTGCTGTAGTTGTGGATAGTGTGGAAGGCTGTTGTCGGTTGCAACGGGACATTGACAGGATGCAGAGCTGGGCTGAGAAGTGGCAGATGGAGTTCAACCTGGAAAAGTGTGAAGTGATTCATTTTGGAAGGTCGAATTTGAATGCAGAATACAGGCTAAAAGTCAGGATTATTGGTAGTGTGGAGGAACAGAGGGATCTTGGGGCCCATGTCCATAGATCGCTCAAAGTTGCCACCCAAGTTGATAGGGTTGTTAAGAAGGCGTATCTTGTGTTGGCTTTCATTAACAGGGGGATTGAGTTTAAGAGCCGCGAGGTTATGCTGCAGATCTATAAAGCCCTGGTTAGACCACACTTGGAATATTGTGTTCAGTTCTGGTCGTCTCATTATAGGAAGGATGTGGAAGCTTTAGAGAGGGTGCAGAGGAGATTTATCAGGATGCTGCCTGGACTGGAGGGCATGTCCTGCGAAGAAAGGTTGAGGGTGCTAGGGCTTTTCCCATTGGAACGAAGAAGGATGAGCGGTGACTTGATAGAGGGGTACAAGATGATGAGAGGCATAGATAGAGTGGATAGCCAGAGACTTTTTCCCAGGGTGGAAAGGGCTATCACCAGGGGGCATAATTTTAAGGTGATGGAGGAAGGTTTCGGGGAGATGTCAGAGGTAGGTTCTTTACACAGAGAGTGGTGGGTGCGTGGAATGCACTGCTAGCGGTGGTAGTAGAAGCAGATACATTTAACCGTCTCTTGGATAGGTACATGGATGATAGTAGAATGAAGGGTATGTAGGTAGTTTTGATCTTAGAGTAGGTTAAAGGTTCGTCACAACATCGTGGGCCGAAGGGCCTGTACTGTGCTGTACTGTTCTATGTTCTATGTTCTATAACAGAGGTGTTGGGAGGCTCAGCCTGGCTACGCAATGTTACAAGGACGCTGAGTAACACCATCGACAACGGGACAGAGAGAAAAGCACACAGAAAACTAATAGAATGTGAGGAAGCAAAAGTGAGGGGCGGAGAGAGTGAGACAGACAACGAAACTGAGATGGAGAAACAAGGCATTTGTATGATTGTGTTCTCCCTGTTGTGTAACGGTTTTTCCTGTTGTGAAAATATGTTTTCTGTTGTGTAAAGATGTACCCTGTTGTTGTGTGAAGTTTTTCCCTGTTCTTGTTTTATTTTCTGTTACTGACTGTCTCCTCACTGTGACCATTTGTCCTGGTTTTATTGTGGCCAACATCAACATCTGGTGGTGAAGAGGAGGCTCTGCAGGAAGGGGTTGACAAAGTGGGAGAGACTCGGCTGGTCCGTGTTTGCAGCTTGTGTTCGTGTGAGCAAAAGTGAGTTGTTACTGATTGATGTGTTCACTCGAAGGAAAAAGCTGATTGCAATCGAGCGCATCTTGTTATTATGGGGAAACACTTGATGTTTTGAAAGTGAACTGTTTGTGTTACTGTATTCTCTGTTGTGTAAAGATGTTCTCTGTTATTGTGTAAAATGGTTCCCTGTTGGGTAAAGATCTTCTCAGTTGTGTAATTATGATCCGTCTTGTGTAAAAGTGTTCCGGGTTGTTTAAATATGTTCCCTGCTCTGTAATGTAGAGCTGAGTCTGCACTAATGGAATTGCTGCAGTATCTTCCAGTCTGATACTGCATGAGGGCTGGAATGAAATCCAAAGCACAGTCCATACAAATTCAATTGCTATTGTATCTTTTAGTTTCACAATCCGGGGGAGTTTTAAACTGAATTCTTAGTTTGTGTCTCAGTTTATACTATCTTTCAGATTCTCTCAATCTGATATCGCACTTGAGATTTAGACTTAAGAAAGGATGTACTGGCATTGGAGGAGTTCAAAAGCGATTCACTCAGCTGATTCTGGGGGAAAGGAAATTATGATGCGATTAGGCAAGATTTAGGATGCGTAGGATGGGGAAGGAAACTGCAGGGGATGGGAACAATCGAAATGTGGAGCTTATTCAAGGAGCAGCTACTGCGTGTCCTTGATAAGTATGTACCTGTGAGGCAGGGAGGAAGTTGTCGTGCGAGGGAGCCGTGGTTTACTAAAGAAGTTGAAGCGCTTGTCAAGAGGAAGAAGAAGGCTTATGTTGGGATGAGACGTGAAGGCTCAGTTCGGGCGCTTGAGGGCGACAAGCTAGCCAGGAAGGATCTAAAGGGAGAGCTAAGAAGAGCAAGGAGAGGACACGAGAAGTTATTGGTGGATCGGATCAGGGAAAACCCTAAGGCTTTCTATAGGTATATCAGGAATAAAAGAATGACTAGAGTTAGATTAGGGCCAATCAAGGATAGTAGTGGGAAGTTGTGTGTGGAATCAGAGGAGATAGGGGAAGTGTTAAATGAATATTTTGCGTCAGTATTTACAGTAGAGAAAGAAAATGTTGTTGAGAATACTGAGATTCAGGCTACGAGGCTAGATGGGATTGAGGTTCACAAGGAGGAGGTGTAAGCAATTTTGGAAAGTGTGAAAATAGATAAGTCCCCTGGGCCAGATGGGATTTATCCTAGGATTCTCTGGGAAGCTAGGGAGGAGATTGCGGAGCCTTTGTCCTTGATCTTTATGTCGTCATTGTCGACAGGAATAGTGCCGGAAGACTGGAGGATTGCAAATGTTGTCCCCTTGTTCAAGAAGGGGAGTAGATACAGCCCTGGTAATTATAGACCTGTGAGCCTTACTTCGGTTGTGGGTAAAATGTTGGAAAAGGTTATAAGAGACAGGATTTATAATCATCTTGAAAAGAATAAGTACATTAGAGATAGTCAGCACGGTTTTGTGACGGGTAGGTCGTGCCTCACAAACCTTATTGAGTTTTTCGAGAAGGTGACCAAACAGGTGGATGAGGGTAAAGCAGTGGATGTGGTGTATATGGATTTCAGTAAGGCGTTTGATAAAGTTCCCCACGGTAGGCTATTGCAGAAAATACGCAAGTATGGGGTTGAAGGTGATTTAGAGCTTTGGATCAGAAATTGGCTAGCTGAAAGAAGACAGAGGGTGGTGGTTGATGGCAAATGTTCATCCTGGAGTTTAGTTACTAGTGGTGTACCGCAAGGATCTGTTTTGGGGCCACTGCTGTTTGTCATTTTTATAAATGACCTGGAAGAGGGTGTAGAAGGGTGGGTTAGTAAATTTGCAGATGACACTAAGGTCGGTGGAGTTGTGGATAGTGCCGAAGGATGTTGTCGGGTACAGAGAGACATAGATAGGCTGCAGAGCTGGGCTGAGAGATGGCAAATGGAGTTTAATGCGGAAAAGTGTGAGGTGATTCACTTTGGAAGGAGTAACAGGAATGCAGAATACTGGGCTAATGGGAGGATTCTTGGTACTGTAGATGAACAGAGAGATCTTGGTGTCCAGGTGCATGAATCCCTGAAGGTTGCTAACCAGGTTAATAGGGCTGTTAAGAAGGCATATGGTGTGTTAGCTTTTATTAGTAGGGGAGTCGAGTTTCGGAGCCACGAGGTCATGCTGCAGCTGTACAAAACTCTGGTGAGACCGCACCTGGAGTATTGCGTGCAGTTCTGGTCACCGCATTATAGGAAGGATGTGGAAGCTATGGAAAGGGTGCAGAGGAGATTTACTAGGATGTTGCCTGGCATGGAGGGAAGGTCTTACGAGGAAAGGCTGAGGGACTTGAGGTTGTTTTCGTTGGAGAGAAGGAGGAGGAGAGGTGACTTAATAGAGACATATAAGATAATCAGAGGGTTAGATAGGGTGGATAGTGAGCGTCTTTTTCCTCGGATGGTGATGGCAAACACGAGGGGATATAGCTTCAAGTTGAGGGGTGATAGATATCGGACAGATGTGAGAGGTAGTTTCTTTACTCAGAGAGTAGTAAGGGCGTGGAACGCCCTGCCTGCAGCAGTGGTAGATTCGCCAACTTTAAGGGCATTTAAGTGGACATTGGATAGACACATGGATGAAAATGGAATAGTGTAGGTCAGATGGTTTCACAGGTCGGCGCAACATCGAGGGCCGAAGGGCCTGTACTGCGCTGTAATGTTCTAAATGTTCTAAATTCTAAATTCCTGGGATGAAGGGGTTGACTTATGAAGAACGGCTAAACAGGTTATTCATTCGTGTTTAGAAGAATGAGGGGTGATCTTTTTGAAACGTACAAGATTATGAGGGGGCTTAACAGGGTGAAGAAGGGTCTCTGACCTGAAACATTAACTCTGCTTCTCTCTTCACAGATGCTGCCAGACCTGCTGAGTATTTCCAGCATTTCTTGTTTTTTTTAACAGGGTCGATGTTGAGAAAATGTTTCCACTAGTGGGGGAATCTCAAACTAGGCGACACAGTTACAGAATAAGGGGACATTCATGTAAGACTGAGATGCAAAGGAATTTCTTCTCTCAGAGGGTAGTGAATGTCTGGAATTCTATACCTCAGACAGTATTGGAGGCTAAATCACTGAAAGTATTTAAAGAGTATGCAAATAGATTTTTGAAATATTGGAGAGTTGAGGGCTATGAAGAGCTGGCATGAAAGAGGAGTTGAGGTCTGTGGCAGATCAACCATGATCTTACTAAATGGCAGGGCAGGCTTGAGGGGCCGAATGGCCTACTCCTGCTCCTATTACTTCTGTTCTTATGTTATGTTATATCTAATGTATATGTTAGGATGCACTATGGGAATTAATACTGAAACTTATAAACTCATAATGTGTGTAAATATTGGGCTGGTATTTAACTTGAATCTCAGAGTACATTATTGGGGTTAATTCTGTAAGTTTCAAAAGGGAACGCTGTGCCATAATGAAAACAAGAAATGCTGGAAATACTCAGCAGGTCAGGCAGCATCTGTGGAGAGAGAAGCAGAGTTAATGTTTCAGGTCAGTGACCATTCAGATGCTGTCAGACCTTTTGAAAGTCCATGGACACCACATCAACAGCATTGCCCTCATCAACCCTCTCTGTTACCTCATCAAAAAAACTCCAGCAGGACAGTTAAACATGATTTTCCCTTAAGAAATACATGCTGGCTTTCTTGAATTAACCCACATTTGTCCATGGGACTATTAATTTTGTTCCGAATTATTGTTTCAAGAAGTTTTCCCACCTCCAAAATTGAACTGACAGGGGAGTGAGACGAGGTGAGTTGCTCGAACAGAGAGCCAGCACGGGTTCGACAGGCAGAATGGCCTCCTGTGCTTTAGCCATTCTATGATTGTATGATTCCAGCAACAACTGTTGGTGGAGAGGCAGTGATTCAGGAATGGGTTGACAGAAAGGGGAAAGTCTGGGCTGGTGTGTGTTCGGGTTTGTGAATAAAGGTGATTTGGAAGCTGTGTTCCAAATTGAAGTGTTTACTGGAAGCAAGAAGTTGATGTAAATAAAGAGTAAAACGTGTTAAGACGAAGCGTGGTGTGATTGGGGATAGCAGTAACTTTCGTGTTGGTGAATTATTTGTGTCAATAAACTTCCACTGCGCCCTCTGCTGCAGGCTGCTGTTTATATCCAGCTGTGTATGAGTGCTGTGTGTTAACGAGATAAATGTTTGTTTCAACGCTGTTTATAAAGCAATAGCATTGCACTCAAACAGTCCCAGACAGAGCAACACACGTACAAAAGCAAAATACTGCGGATGCTGGAAATCTGAAACATAAACAGAAAATGCTTGACATAATCAGCAGGTCTGGCAGCATCTGTGCAGAGAGAACAAAGTTAATGTGAGCTAAGGAAACAGATCTGAACTGTTAACTGTTTCTCTCTGCACAGATGCTGCCAGACCGACTGAGCATTTCCAGCATTTTCTGTTTTTATTACAGCAACACAGGTGTTGGGAGGCTCAGCCTGGCTACACAATGTTACGAGGACGCTGAGTAACACCATCGACAACGGGACAGAGAGGAAAACACACAGAAAACCAAGAATAGAATGTGAGGAAGCAAAAGTGAGGGACAGAGAGACAACGAGACTGAGATGGAGAAACAAGGCATTTGTATGATTGTGTTCTCCCTGCTGTCTAAAGGTATTTCCTGGTGTGTAAATATGTTTTCTGTTCTGTAAAGATGTACCCTGTTGTTGTGTAAAGGTTTTCCCTGTTATTGTTTTATTTTCTGTTACTGACCGTCTCCTCACTGTGACCATTTGTCCTGGTTTTATTGTGGCCAACATCACCATCTGGTGGTGGAGAGGAGGCTCTGCAGGAAGGGGTTGACAAAGTGGGAGAGACTCGGCTGGTCCGTGTTTGCAGCTTGTGATCGTGTTGAGCAAAAGTGATTTGTTGCTGATTGATGTGTTCACTGGAAAGAAGAAGCTGATTGCAATAGAGTGCTTTTGGAAGCATCTTGTTATTTTGGGGAAATACTTGACGTTTTGAAAGTGAACTGTTTGTATTATTACCAAATATAAATAGCAGAGAATGGTTTCGATCTATCGACCTCTGGGTTATTGGCCCAGCACGCTTCCCCTGCGCCCCTCTGCTAACTGCTGCTTTAAAGTTCAGCTGCCCATTAGTGAAATATGTTAATTTCCCCAATGCTTTTATCAAAACAGGATTGTCGGCGGATTTCTCAAAAATCCCGGACACAGCAACACACGTGCTGACGGACTCACCCTCACTGCACAATGACACAAGGACACTGAGTAACAGCACCGACAATGAGGCAGGCAGAGAAAGACACACAGAAAACCAGGAAGAGATTATCAGGACTCAGAAATGAACAGACAGAGAAAGGTACTGAGCAAACCAGCAAGAGACAGCGAGAGACTGATGAACACCACTTGGAGGGAGAACTGAGGGTGACAAGGGCACAGAATGTAGTCTGGCTGGGGGATTTCAATGTCCATCACCATGAGTGGCTCGGTAGCACCACTACTGACCATGCTGGCCGAGTCCTAACGGACATAGCTGCTCGATTGGGTCTGCAGTAGGTGGTGAGGGAACTAACAAGAGGGAAAAACATACTTGACCTCATCCTCACCAATCTGCCTGCCGCAGATGCATCTGTCCATGACAGTATTGGTAGGAGTGACCACTGCACAGTCCTTGTGGAGATGATGTCCCGTATTCACATTGAGGATACCCTCTATCGTGTTGTGTGCCACTACCACTGTGCTAAATGGGATAGATTTTGACAGATCTAGCAATGTATAACTGGGCATCCATGAGGTGCTGTGGACCATTAGCAGCAGCAGAATTGCAGTCAACCACATTCTATAACATCATGGCCCGGCATATTCCCCCACTCTAACATTACCAACAAGCTGGGGACCAACCCTAATTCAATGAAGAGTGCAGGAGGGCATGCCAGGAGCAGCATCAGGCATACCTTGAAATGAGGCGTCAGCCTGATGAAGCTACAGCCCAGGATTACCAAACAGCAGAAACAGCATGTAATAGACAGGGCTAAGTGATCCCACAACCAACGGATCTGATCTACTCCCTGCCACATCCAATGATGAATGGTGGTGTACAATTAAACAACCAACAGGAGGAGGTGGCTATACAAATATCCCCAACCTCAATGGTGGGGGAGCCCAGCACATCAGTGAAAAAGACAAGGATGAAGAATTTGAAACAATCTTCAGCCAGAAGTGCCGGGTTCATGATCCATCTCGGCCTCCTTCTGAAGTCCCTAGCATCACAGATGCCAGTCTTCAGCCAATTCGATTCACTCAACGTGATATCAAGAAACGACTGAAGGCACTGGATACAGCAAAGGCGACAGGCCCTGACAATATTCCGGCAATAGTACTGAAGACCTGTGCTCCAGAACTTTCCGCGCCCCGAGCCAAGCTGTTCCAGTACAGCTACAACACTGGCATCTACCCGGCAATGGGGAAAATTGCCCAGGTATGTCCTGTACACAAAAAGCAGGACAAATCCGACCCAGCCAATTGCTGCCGCATCAGTCCACTCTCAATCATCAGTATAGTGATGGAAGATGTCATCCACAGTGCTATCAAGTGGCACTTGCTTTGCAATAACCTGTTCAGTGACGCTCAGTTGGGTTCCGCCAGGGCCATTCAACTCCTGACCTCATTACAGCCTTGGTTCAAACAAGGACAAAAGAGCTGAACTCAAGAGGTGAGGTGAGAGTGTCTGCCCTTGACATCAATGTAGCATTTGACTGAGTATGGCATCAAGGAGCCAGAGCAAAACTGGAGTCAATGGGAATCAAGAGGAAAACTCTCCACTGGTTGGAATCGTACCTAGCACAAAGGAAAATGGTTGCGATTGTTGGAAGTCAATCATCTCAGCTCCAGGACATTACTGCTGGAGTTCCTCAGGGTAGTATCCTCAGCCCAACTTTCTTCACTACTTCATCAGTGACCTTCCTTCAATCATAAGGTCAGAAATGGGGATGTTCACTGATGATTGCAAAATTTAGCACCATTCACGACTCCTCAGATACTGAAGAGATCCATGTAGAAATGCAGCAAGACCTGGACAATATTCAGGCTTGGGCTGATAAGTGGCAAGTAACATTCGCGCCACACAAGTGCCAGGCAATGACCATCTCGAAGAAGAGAGAATCTAACGATCTCCCATTGACATTCAACGGCATTACGATCGCTGAATCCCCCACTATCAACTTCCTGGGGGTTCCCATTGACCAGAAACTGAACTGGAGTAGCTTTATAAATAGTGTGACTACATGAGCTGGTCAGAGGGTAGGAAGCATGCGGTGAGTAACTCACCTCCTGACTCCCCAAGCCTGTCCACCATTTACAAGGCTCTAGTCTGGAGTGTGATGGAATACTATCCACTTGCCCGGATGGGTGCAGCTCCAACAACATTCAAGAAGCTCGACACCATCCAGGACAAAGCAACACGCTTGATTGGCACCCCGTCCACAACATTCACTCCCTTCACAACTGTCGTACAGTGGCAGCAGTGTGTACCATCTACAAGATGCACTGCACCTTCCAAACCTGCATCCTCTGCTGCCTAGAAGGAAAAGGGCAGCAGATGCATGGGAATACCACCACCTGAAAGTTCTCCTCCAAGCTACACATCATCCTGACTTGGAACTATATCGCCATTCCTTCACTGTCACTGGGCAAAAATCCTGGAACTCCCTTCCTAATAGTACTGTGGGTGTACCTACCCCACATGGACTGCAGTGGTTCAAGAAGGAATCTCACCACCACCTTCTCATGGGCAATTAGGGTTGGACAATAAATGCTGGCCTGGCTGGTGACGTCCACAAACAAATAATTAAATGCAATAACAGCTCATCTCAATTCCTAGTATTTCTAAATCCCACCAGTCCAACATAAGCTGAACAATTATTGCATGTTGTGATTGACGGTCTGGTCTGTAAACTGCACTGTATCACAGACTGCTGACATTTGCTAACTGGAAGTGAGAACTGCAAAATCGGGACAGTAGTTCACATAGTCTGTCAGTGTGAAAGAATCAGGCAATGTGAGGTAATAGAATTTGTCTGTAAATGTTACACTGATATTGCTTTATATTTTTATATTAAAAATAAAAGTAGTCATTTCGTGAAAATAGTGACATGTTGTCCAAACTTTGGTAGCCAGTTGTTTTCGTCTTGCACTCAGCAGGGCAATCCACAAGAATACCAATTTAAGGGAAAACAACAAATTTCTTCTGTATGAGAAGAGAGTGCTGATTGGTTGGCAAGTGAACTCTGATTGGTCGAGGCATTGCCATTCAGAATGCATCAGTTTATGGTAACTGACAGATAACTGCCCAGCTTTGTTTGAAATTTAAACCAGGCAGCTTGACTCTGATTGGTCAAGGCTTTGCCCTGTGGAATGAGCCAGTGAATGGCTGTCACTTATTTTGTTTAGCTGAAACTGGCACAATATGTGTGCATGTTCTTTCTGTCTGCAAAGAACAGGGCCCTGTGTATTAATATATGTAGATTATAGTACACACCAATGCACCACACTGTGAGCCCTACTGACAGTCTTAAATCGGTTGTCCACGTAATTCTTAGCACACTGAGAATTATTTAGCAAATGTTGTCCTATTATGGAATCACATCTCATGTTGGATACTGTGTTTTGAGTTTTGCAAGCACGGGTTGGTTGTGTAGGGCCCATTGCGAACAGCGGAAGGGACATGTTATTTGATACAATCCGCCAGTTTTGGGATGTACGGTTTAGAAACCTGGCATCACACTGGTATTGAAATTTATATATCACGTTACTTATTTGTGTGATAGGCAGGACGTCTCTTTTGCTTGACAGCATCATCCTGTTAGTGGTGAACACCACACTTGTTGCTCCTGCAGAGTAACAGCAGGAAACAGCGAGTTTCACCTGTCACTCAAATACTGGGGATATATTACCCTTCCAGGGTAATTTGAGGGAGACTGGGCACTTTTCAGGGCTCAAAATGACGGCCTTCAGCCCGTTTATAAGTTTGTGCGATATACAGTGAGAAATGATCTGATCAGTGTAGCCATTGTAATGCAGGATGTCTTTGATTCGCCCTATTTCAGCATCAAGCTTGCATGGTGAGCAAATGGCTCAGTCCTATTTATGAGGTTGTCGATAAGACCAATCTTGTAGCGCGTGGAACTGTAATAATCCCAACGCGTGTATTGACCAGTGAAGGCAGGTTTGCGGTAGACCGTGGTAGAGAACCAGTTAGCAGATTTCTCAACTAGTACATCAAGGAAAGGGAGCTCATTTGACAGCTCCATTCCAAAGGTGAATTTGAGTGTATGATGGAGCCCATGAAGACGTGCAAGGAAATTATTTCATGCAGCTGCTGATTCAAATATAGCAAACGTATCATCTACATATTGGAAATATGCAAGAGGTAGGAGGTTAGATGTCATTCCCTTAAAAACAGGTTTGTCATGGAATCCAACAAAGATTTTTGTGAGAGCTGGGCCTCGAGGGGATCCCATGGCAACACCAGCGATACATGGTGTCAATAAAACTGAACTCAACTGTGCAAGTTGCCGAGTTCATAAGTTCAATGAATACTGATTCACACAATGGTGACGGGTCTAGATTGCCATGATGTAGCACTGCAGTGCAAATATCTTTGGCTTCCTGAAGTGGTACATTGGTGAATAGGCTAGCAATGTCAAATGAACACATGGACACGGCATTGCTATCGATATGCAAGTCCTGTATGGTCTTCGCAAATGTGAAGGAATCCTTCATTGTGCATGTGGAGAACTTGCTCAAAAACTGGTTGTAATAATTTGCCCAATCATTTGGCAAATTTATTTCAGGATACTATTTACATTACTTCAAATAAAGAAAACACAACGACACAAAGAATTGAGCACAACGCTGAAAGGTTCACAGCAAATAGTCAAATGGGAAAAGGATGTAATACAGAAAGAAAAAGCCTAAAATACTGAAAACACTCAGCCATTCCGGAAACAACTGTGGAGAAGAGAAGCTAGGGTTAGTGGTCCAGTTCTGTGACCCTTCTATAGACCTGAAACATTACTCCTACCTTCCTCTCTCCACAGATACTGCTGGAACTGCTGAGGGTTTCCAGAATCTTCTGTTATTATTCAGATTTCCAGTGTGTGCAGTATTTCTCTTTTTGAAAATATTCCCTGAGAGGAATGGAACTTTACATAAAAAATAGGAGTAGGCCATTTGGCCCATTGAAATAGCTCTGCCATTCAATAAGATCACAGCTGATCTCCTACATCAGCTCCATCTTATCACACTACCACAGATCCCTTGATTCCCTTAGTATCCAAAAACCTATCGATCTCTCTCTTGGATATACCCAATGATTGAGCATCTACATCTCTAGAGTCACAGAGAGATACAGCATTGAAACAGGCACTTCGGCCCACCGAGTCTGTGCCGACCAACAACCACCCATTTATAATAATCCTACATTCATCCCATATTCCCTACCACATTCCCACCATTCTTCTACCACCTATCTACACTAGGGGCAATTTACAATGGTCAATTTACCTATCAACCTGCAAGTCTTTAGCTGTGGGAGGAAACCGGAGCACCCGGCGGAAATCCACGCGGTCACAGAGAGAACTTGCAAACTCTGGACAGGCAATACCCTGAACGGAACCGAGGTCACTGGAGCTGTGAGGCTGCGGTGCTAACCACTGTGCACAGAGAATTCCAAAGATTCACAATACTTCGAGTGAAAAAAAATTCTCCTCTTCTCATTACTAAATGATTGAGCCATTTATACTGAGACTGTGATCCCAAGTTCTAGATTCCCCAACCAGAGGAAACATCCTCCCAGCATTTACCCTGTTAAATCAATTAAGATTTTTAGGTGCCAGTAAGATTACCTCTCACTCTTCTAAATTCTGAGGAAAATCGGCCTCGTCTACTCAATCCCCTCTTCCCAGGATGCAATCGAGTGACACTTTGATACACCTCCTTTAAGGCTAGTATATCATTCCTTAGATAAGGGGACCAACACTGTACACAGTGCTCCAGGTGTGATCTCACCGAGGCTCTGTCTAATTGCAGTCAAACTTCTTTGTTCTTACAAAAACTCTTCACAATGTTGAACACAACTATTAACTGCCCCATTAACATCTCTGCTCTAAGGAGAAGGACGCCAGCTTCACACACCCCAGACCCCTATTCTTTACACATTAGCTGAATTCCTGCATCTCTGATACATTCCAGTAAATCTCCTCTGCACCCTCTCTAAGGCCTTGACATTCCTGCTAAAGTGTGGAGCATGGAATTTGACACAACGCTCTAGCTGAGGCCTATAACCAGTGAGATTTACAAAGGTTCAGCCTCAATTCCTTGTCTGTGTCCCGTACTCCCATTTCTGGTTTCTGACTCAATGTCGGCTCTGAGCTGTTGAAACTGCCTGAAGCAACATTTGCACCCAATAAAGCGCTCGGAATGTGAGAAGGGACAATGTGAGTGACCAAGTACATCAACTCCAAGTAAAGCTCCACCATGTAGTGAAAACACTCGAAACACAACGGATCTTTTAAGAGCCACCCACAATCTCTCTGAAAGAACTGCACCAACATCTCTCTAGAATTGGTTTATTTAATTGGTTTTAATGCTCAGTAACTCTCTGGAACTTTCTCACTGTTTTCTGTTTCAATCTGGTTTGGAGATTCTGGGAAGATGAGTTTCACTGCCTGGGAGGATCTTTGTGGTTTTCCAGCAGAAACACAAAACCAAGTCTCTTTTCAGAGTCACCCACCGCCTTATAGGGACAGCAGTGACATGGGAACGGGAGCTGGGGTGTGTTTTATGCCGGAAATATCAGTTAATGATTTATGTTGTGCTCTCGTTATATTCCAATCTCTGAATTGAGCCTTTCCACCGCACCAGGGTTATGGGGAGAGTTTTCATCGTTTCTTTTCCAAACGTACAGACGATGTTATAAAGTTGCTGATTTACCCAGATGGCGGATTCTCCCCTCACTGTGAAAAGTAACATCGCACCTTCACATCTGCACATTGTTTTATAATTGAATAATTAGTCAAATTGAATTATTTGTGATGTTATTTCCCCCGAGACGGTGTTTCCTGCAGTGAAACGGATCAGTTTCAGCTCAGTCATTCAGGGACCTGGAATTCCTGCAGTTTGAGCCCGCTGTCACCCCAGCCCACTTCTGATTGGTCACCTTTTTCTCACAAAGTCAGTGACAGAACATGAGGAGGCCATTCGCCCCATTCAGTCCATGTCGGGTTTCCAATCTGTTCAGTCCCCGACTCGATCCCCAAAGCCCTGCACAATCCCTTTGGGTCAAAATGACCGTGGCAGGATTCGAACCTGCAAGCTTCTGATAACATCATGGAATATACCGAAGTCAGACGCCTTACCCATTAGGCCACACAGCCGCTAGCTCATACGAATGATTCAATCAGAGAACCTCAAAGCACAAAAAAATCATTGGTTGAACCTGTCAACCTGGCACAATATTTGAATTTGTGAAAGCCGCCAATTTCACTGTGGAAAAGAAGTGATCGACTGGAAAAGTACATAAAAATCTATTTTCCCGTAGCGGTTTAAATAAACTTTTAAAACACAATTTTGCTTTTACCGACTCAAATTGCTGGTGCTATTTTATGAACAGCTTTATTTTGCCAATTTTTGTCAACTTCTCATCCCAGTAAAAGACTCCGTTCAGCAATCTTTCACGTGACAAATAACTCAAACTCGGTGTGGAAGTAATAAATTACAGACTTTTGGTAATTCCCCTTCACACAGGCTTCAGGGGGACAGTGAGAAGCCACTGAAATAGTTGCTTCATCCTTTTAAAAGGTTCCCATTCTGTCCTGTTACTGACGTGTTGGAATCAGATTTGTATTTAACAAGTTATTTCTGTGAAAACAAAATGCTCAACGGACCAGCTGGGAATCTGGGAATCACTGAAGTAAAATAAAAGGCTTTTGATTGAGAAGACGGGACATTCTCACCAGCAGCCGGGTTACATTCCCCTCACATCCTTACACAGTGAGCAGCTCTTTCCCTCGAGAAATGGACAGCAGCAGTTGGAAGTTCAGTAAAAGGATCGGTTCATTGAGACAAGTTTCTGACTGACAGGTGGTGCTGAATATTAATACAAGTAGGTCCTGGAATGGGAAACAAGTGTCCAGAGTGGGGCCTGAAATCAGGACAGGGAAATGGCCAGCACTGACACAGATCATTTCATTATTACATTGATATCTGACTGTCTATAAGGAGAAGCGAGTTAAACACATGATGGCGAAAGGAATGGAAGATGACGCTGGTTGTTCTAGATGAAGAGGGATAGACAGAGGTGTTGGTACAGCAGACTTCAGACAGTAATCAGCCCTTTCAGATACTGTGGGTGGATCTGAAAAGAGCCTTTGGGATAGGGAAAAAAGCTCTTTGTTAAAAAAAACCTCAAATAGCTACCTTGTAATTGGTCAGGTTACTAATGTTTTAGTTAGTGTAACTTATTAATAATTACTAATTAGAAAGTGCTGTTTGGACAGAGTGTAAAGCTGTGAGTTGATGTGTGAGGGACTTCACTGACTAGGGGAAGGAGGTGCTCTTTGGTCTCTTTTCTTTTCTGCCTTTTCAGCCTCCATGGTACAGGGGAAGAAGCTGATCGGTGAGTAACTGGTAAATTATTCTACTTATTACACTTATTACACGAGCAATAATGAGTTTGTAAAGCTAAGTAATGGCAAGGTAGCTCTAAAAGTAAAAGTTCGAAATTGGGGGAAGGCAAATTTTACAAAACTGAGAGGTGATTTGGTAGATGTGGACTGGATGCAACTACTTGAAGGAAACTCCAAAGATGTTTTATCAGTCCATTAAGAGCAAGAGGATAACTAAGGAAAGGGTATGGCCTGTCAGAGATGTACAAGGGAACTTCTGTGTGGATCCAGAAGATGTGGGCGTGGTTCTTAATGAGTTTTTTGTCTCTGCCTTCACAAAGGAGAGGGATGATGCAGACATTGTAGTAAAAGAAGAGGAGTGTGAAATAGTAGATATGATAAGCATAATGAGAGTGGAAGTACGAGAGAGTCTGACATCCTTGAAAATGAATAAATCACCAGGGCCAGATGGTTTGCATCTGAGGTTGTTAAAGGAAGCCAGGGAGGAAATAGTGGATGCGCTGAGGATCATCTTCAAATCCTCACTGGATATGGGGGAGGTGCCAGAGGATTGGAGGTCTGCAAACGTCGTGCTATTATTTTAAAAGGATGTGAGGGATAGGCCAAATAATTATAGACCGGTCAGTCTGACCGGTGGTTAAATTATTCGAATCAATTCTGAGGGACAGGATAAACTGCCACTTAGAAAGGCATGGATTAATCAGGGATAGTCAGCATGGATTTGTTAAGGGAAGGTCATGTCTGACTAACTTGATTGAGTTTTTTGAGGAAGTAACAAGCAGCATTGATGAGGATAGTGCGGTGGATGTGGTTTACATGGATTTTAGTAAGGCATTTGATAAGGTCCCACATGGCAGACTGGTCAGTAAAATGAAAGCCCATGGAATACAGGGGAATGTGGCAGGTTGGATCTAAAATTGACTCTGTGGCAGGAAACAAAGGATAGTAGTCAACGGATGGTTTTGCGATTGGAAAGAGGTTTTCAGTGGCGTTCCACAGGGCTCAGTGTTGGGTCCCTTGCTGTTTGTGGTATATATTAATTATTTGGAATTAAATGTGGGAGCTATTATTGGGAAATTTGCTGATGACACAAAAATTGGCCATGTAATTGATAGTGAGGAGGATAGCTGTAGACTTCAGAATGATATGAATGGATTAGTTGAGTGGGCGGAAAAGTGGCAAATGGAATTCAATCTGGAGAAGTGTGAGGTAATGCATTTGGGGAGGGCAAACAAAGCAAGGGAATACACAATAAACGGGAAGATATTGAGAGGGGTAGAAGAAGTGAGAGACTCTGGAGTGCATGTCCACAGGTCCCTGAAAGCGACAGGATAGGTAGATAGAGTGGTGAAGAAGGCATATGGAATGCTTTCATTTCTTGGTTGACAAAAGCAGGGATGTAATGCAAGAACTGTTTAAAACGGTGGTTTGGCCACAGCTGGAGTATTGCGTACAGTTCTGGTCATCACATTACAGAAATTACATAATTGCTGTGGAGAGAGTACAGTGGAGATTTACAAGAATGATACTGTGTGTGGCTCCGAAAAGAACCTTTGGGTATTTGCTAAAATCCTGGCAGCTGGCCTTGGTTTTGGTGCCCGGAGCACTGGTTTTCTTGGGCAGCAGCATGGCCTAGATATTAGGCAGCACCCAGCCCTGAGTGATGGTCACCCCTCCCAGCAGCTTGGTGAGCTCCTTGTCATTCTGGACAGCCAGCTGCAGGTGTCTGAGGGTGTTGCGGGTCTTCTTGTTGTCCTGGGCCGCGTTACCGGCCAACTCGAGGATTTCAGCGGTCAGATACTCGGGCACAGCAGCCAGATAGACCGGGGCTCCGGCACCCACACGCTCAGCATCGTTACCCTTTCTCAGGAGGCTGTGAACACGGCCCACCGGGAACTGCAGTCCAGCCCGGGACGAGCGAGACCTGGCCTTGGACCGAGCTTTCCCGCCGGTCTTTCCTCTTCCAGACTTTTCTTTTCCAAAAATATACTTGAGGACATTCGGTGCAGACCACTGCCTGATGGATTGGTGGTCAAAGGTGTTTTTCCACACAAACATTTCCACGAAGGCACAGTCCAACTGGATGGAGCGTTCCGTGGCAATGTGACCAGATCCATCCTTCGCAACACCGGGGTCAGATAGAACCTCAGCACGTAGTGACACTTGGTGTTTGCATACTGGGGCTCTACGCACAGCTTGATGCAGCCACATACTAAGGAGGCCATCAGGTTGAGGGCGACGTTGAGTACATTTTTTCGCCTTCATCCAGAGGTTTGAACATCGTGTCCCTCCGGACCCTGTCCATTTTGCATCTTCAGATAAAGTGGGAAATGGCTTGGATGATCGCCACAGCGCAGGAGTGGGGTAAGGGCCAGACCTGCGTCGCATACAGCAACAACGTGAGCACCTTACACTTGATGACCAGGTTCTTACCTGTAATGGAGAGAGAACGCTGCTCCCACATTCTCAATTTATGTTGTACCCTGGCTACTCGCTCGTCCCAGGTTTTGGTGCACGTCCCGGCCCTTACAAACCATATCCCCAGCACCTTCAGGTAGTCTGACCTGACGGTGAAGGGGACAAAGGATCGGTCAGCCCAGTTCCCAAGGAACATGGCCTCTCTCTTGCCATGGTTAACATTGGCTCCCGAATCCAGTTCGAACTGGTCGCAGATGCTCATCAGTCTGCGAATGGACTGCAGATTCGATCAGACTACAGCAACATCATCCATGTACAGGGAGGCTTTGACCTGAGTGACTCCACTGCCTGGGATTGTCACCCCTCTTATGCCCGCATCCTTCCTAATAGACTCAGCAAAGGGTTCGATACATCAAACACACAAGGCAGGGGAAAGAGGACAGCCCTGTCTGACTCCAGATTTGATTGAAAACCTTCTGATTCCCACCCAATTTTCTGGACTGTACTACTGATGTTTGTGTGGAGCAGTTTGATCCAATTGCAGATTCTCTCCCCAAACCCCATTTTGGAAAGCACGTCCATCCTGCAGGTGTGCGATATGCTGTCAAAAGCCTTCTCCTGGTCCAGGCTGATGAGGCAGGTGTCCACCCTCCTGACCTGTACATAGGTGATCGTATCCCTGAGTAGCACGACACTATCAGAGATCTTCCTGCTGGGTACAGTACAGGTCTGGTCAGGGTGAATCACCAACTCCAGAGCAGCCTTGACTCGACTGGCGATGACTTTGGACAGAATCTTGTCGTCTACATTAAGCAGTGAGATGGGCCGCCAATTTCTGATTTCTGCCCTCTCCCCCTTCTGCATGTAGATGAGGGTGATGATGCCTTTCCTCATGGATTCTGACATGCTGCCGGCCAGGAGCATACTCGCGTTAACTTCCAGCAGGTCTGGGCTGACCCAGTACCACAGGGCCGAATACAACTCAACAGGTAAGCCGTCGCTTCCGGGAGTTTTCTTCGTCTCAAAAGACTTGATAGCCTTTGTCAGCTTGTCCAGAGTTAGCGGTTTGTCCAGATTCTCCTGCATGCTGTCATCTAAGACCTCTGTGATAGATGACAGGAAGGATTGGGAGGCCATGCTGTCCATAGACTTCACATCGTGCAGCCCATAGACTTCACATCGTGCAGCCCAGCATTAAAGGGTTTGCTGATCCTTAGTATGTCAGAGTGCGAAGAGGTTACTGAGCCATCCTCTTCCTTCAGGCTGCTGAAAACAGAGCTCTCTCTGTGTACCTTTTGGAAGAAGAAACGCGAGCACGTCTCATCCTGCTCAATGGAGCGGACTCTGGACTGGAAGATGATCTTGGAGGCCTCCGTGGCAAAGAGCGAGGCCTGCTGGCTCTTCACCTCTTGGAGAACCTCCTTGACCTCAACCCCCATCGACTGCAGCCGGAGCAGATTTTGCATTCTTTTCAGGAGTTGGGACATTTCCCTCTGTCTCTCTCACCCTCTGAACACCTTTGGAGATAAATAACCTCTTGATGTTCTCCTTGATCACTTCCCACCAGTTCACCGGATACTCAAAGAGGGTCTCACTGTTCTCCAGCTTTTTCAATCTCTTTTGAGTTCCTCAATGTTCTCTGAGGTTAGCAGTGTAGCATTGAGCTTCCATGTCCCCCTGCCAACCCGCTGGTCATCCTGTAAGTGACAGTCAACCAGTCAGAGGCAGTGGTCGGAGAAGAACACCGGCTTGACGTCGGTGGATCTGACCGTGAAAGCAGGGGACACATACAGGAAGTCAATCCTGGAACTTGCAGACCGGTCCGATCTTGACCAGGTGTATCTACGCTGCTCTCTGTCTGCAGGTTTGCTGAAGACATTGTGCAGTTTGGCATTTTTTACTGTTTCATTTAAGAATCTGGGCGTCGCGTCCAGTTTTCTGTCGTCACTGCCAGATCGTCCAGCTGCATCAATGATGCAGTTGAAGTCACCTCCAAGAATGACCGGCCTGGATGTCATCAGCAGCAGCGGGAGCTGCTGGAGGATGGTCAGCCACTCGTTGCATTGGACCGGGGCATACACGTTGCTTAAATGGAGCGGAGCATTGTTGTACATTACATCTGCAACGAGAAGGCAACCGCCCACCAGCATTTTAACTTCAGAGATGGTTAAGTTGCCTTCCCGCAGCAGAATTCCCAGGCCGGAGCAACAGGAATCATTTCCCCTGGACCAGATCGATGTCCCATGGGATCACCATCGTGACCATTGCCTGTAAGTGCTGCGGTGCAGGATTCCACACTCCTGACAAAACAGTATGACGGATTTGACCTTTGCGAAGTCATCCAAGCTTGAAACACATCACGTGGTAGATTTAACACAATGCATGTTAATCGAAGCAATCTTTATATCCACTATAAAGTTGGGTGTTGCTTCCCACACCAGGTGTCCTTGCTAGTCCCAGTCCTTGAGTATGTTCCAGCATACCCATAGTGTACGCAAGCTGTTTCACATTCGTTGAGCCCAGAAACCCCTCTTGGTTGTTCATGAGGGTTTTGTTCCACTGGGGTGACATCGGCGGGTGGGGGGCGGTTCTTGTAGGCAGCAAGGCTTGGGTTGTCCTCTGCTGTTGGTGTCTTTCCCCTCGGTCCCTCCTCGAAGACATCACTGTTCCTGACTTCCCGGAGCTGGAGCTGGAGTGCGCAGGACACTTCGCTGCTCTCGGTCTCCCGGAGCTGGGGTGCACTGAGCATCTCCTTGGGTTCTTTGCTTTTGGTTTGGGGTGCGCTGGGCTCGTTACAGCTTCCAGTGCCCCCAAGCTGGGGGGCTTTATCTTCCAGCTCCTTTGAGTTCTGCTGCTTCTTTTGGAGGTGCCATCGTTCTGGCCCTTGCTCATCCAGTGAGGAGGAGCTGCTGTCGTCTGTCTCAGATGGTAGCCTCCTCTTGCCACTGGTTTGGGTGGTGACCTGTTCTCATTTTGGAGGTTTTTTCTTTGTGGTCTTCCTTTGTACCACCTGCCACTGACCTGTTTGTCCATCTGCTGCCTCCTCCTCCATTAATTCTGTCTGTGGAGGAGTTTCCAGGCATGGAGTAGTTGTTGGGTTGCTGGTTGCAGCTGCCTCCCCTTTCTTCTCTTTCTCAGATAGACTTTCATCGCTGTGGGGAGGATTGCTTGTTTCCCTCCCAGCACCAGACGTGTTCACCGTTCCTTCTCCTTTCCTTGGTCCTTGCTGCCTGGGCATAACTGAGGCACCGTTTGGACAGGTTTTGTAGTGGTGGCCTGCCCCACCTCACAGGTTGCAGTACTTACTCTGTTCACAGTCCTTGGTCTGATGGCCTTCCTTCTTGCAGTTCTTGCAGACGACTGTGCTGCAGTTAGCTGCCACGTGACCAGATTTGCCACAGGTACGACAAACTCTGGGCTGCTCCGCATAGACCATGAAGCCTCGACTTCCCCCGAAAGCGAAGCTGGAGGGAGGATGGATGATGGCTCCGTTGGCATCGACCTTCAAGGTCACCTTGACCTGCCGCTAACTGGTCCAAATCCAAATGGGTCCTTGACATCAGTGCTGCCGCCGGCCACCTCAACATATATGGTGAGGAAGGTGAGTTCATCTACGACAGGAACATGGGGGTGAATTGTCACCACCCGGTCACTTTGCGATGGCAGTGTGAAGAGCGGCTCCATTGTGAGGATCGACAGCGGCGCCTGGTTTCCCTTCTCCTTGAACACCTTCAGGAACTTGATGGATCCGCCACGTTCTTGGATGTCACGTCAAAATATCCACAGCTGGGGAAGTCCTGCAGGCAGAAGATGTTCGCAGCTTGGAATCCACAGCAATCAATAAGGATTTTCTTAATGAAGAAGGTACGGTCAACCGGTGCATCTCCATCATTATCCTTCACCACCACCCGAACGATGTTACACACTCCCTGGCCTGAAGTTACAGAATTGGTTACAGCCATTTTACTCAAAAACTTACCTGAGACAGGATCATGGTCTCTCCCCTGCCCCTCTTCCAGACATTTTCGCAATCTCACAAATATTTTCACAAAGAGTGAGGAATTCCTCCCGCACTTCCGTGCTTTACCTTCTGGAGGAATGCAGTCCGGCTACTTCTGATTGGTTACTGTCTGCTGAATCTCATTGGCTGGTTCATGTCACCAACCAGGGAGCTGCTATTTCGCCGATCATCAAAGGGCAATGGGAAAATGGGGCGGAGATTGACAGCGGCAAATTGTCAGAGCTGAAACCCATTCACAAATTTGAAAAGCCCGCCAAAATATTTGTAAAACAAGGAGCAGCTGAAATATAATAAATAATATCGTCTAAAGAGTAAAATGTATTTCACTCTCTCCTCATATTGTGTTTATCCTCATTGTCCGTCACAGATACCAGACTTACTTTCCTTCTGGGAGCGGAGCGGAGAGGAGTGGACCTGTGGGGAGAACACCGAGAGTGGAGCCGATAAATTGAGCCCAAGGATCGCGGCCCAGTCACTCACCTTCCGGGAGAGGACTGGATCTGTGGGGAGAACGCCGAGAGCAGAACCAATAAATTGAGCCCAAGGATCGCGGCCCAGTCACTCACCTTCCGGGTGAGAAGCGGAGAGCAGTCCAGGCACGCCGGAGTTTGAAAACAAAGTGAGCAGTGATGTCACAGGAAGGCTGCAAGGTGATTGGTTGGTGAGTATCTGCTGTTTGGGAGTTACTCTAAATAGCTGGGTAAGTAACTAAAAGTAAAGGGAAAGTTCTACAGTTTTTTCAATAAAGGAGGTCGTGTTTTTTGGGGGAGAATCACGGTCCCTAGTGTAGATAATTTAATTTTTGGGTAAGTTAAGGGGATAAATTAAGGGTAAGACATGGCAGGGCAGTTCGGCAATGTGGAGTGATCCTCCTGTGCCATGTGGGAAGCCAGGGACACTTCAAGTATCGAGGGCGAACACGTGTGCAGGAAGTGTCTCCAGCTGCAGCTACTCGAAATCCACGTTTCGGATCTGGAGCGGCGGCTGGAGATACTATGGAGCATCCGCGAGGCTGAGATCATCATGGATAGCACATATAGGGAGGTGGTCACACCGCAGGTAAAGACTGCTCAGGTAGAAAGGGGATGGGTGACCACCAGGCAGAGTAGAAGAACTAGGCATGTAGTGAAGGAGTCCCCTGGATCCATCTCCCTTTCTAACAGATTTTCCACCTTGAATACTGTTGGGGGAGATAGCTTCTCAGGGGAATGCAGCAAGAACCAAGTCTGTGGCACCACAGGTGGATCAGCTGCACAGGAGGGGAGGAAAAGGAGTAGAAGATCTATAGTGATAGGGGATTCTATCGTAAGAGGTACAGATAGGCATTTCTGTGGCTGCAAACGTGACTCCAGGATGGTATGTTGCCTCCCTGGTGCTAGGGTCAAGGATGTCACAGAGTGGCTGCAGGACAAGGTGGCGGGTGAACAGTCAGAGGTCATGGTACACATTGGCCCCAATGACATAGGTAGAAAGAGGGATGAGGTCCTGCAACCAGAATTTAGGGAGCTAGATAGCAGATTAAATAGCAGGACCTCAAAGGTTGTAATTTCTGGATTACTCCCAATGCCACATGCTAATGAGTATAGGAATAAGAGGGTAGAGCAGATGAATGCATGGCTGAGGATATGGTGCAGGAGGGATGGCCTTAATTTCCTCGACCACTGGGTCTGTTTCTGACAAAGGTGGGACCTACCTGTAAAAGTTGGTCGGGTTGCACCTGAACTGGAACGGGACCAACATACTTGCTGGGAGGTTTGCCAGTGCTGTTTTGGGGGGTAGGGGGGTGTTTAAACTAATTTGGCAGGGGGGTCGGATACAGAGTGGAGGAACAGTAGGGGGTTAAACACAGTCAAATTTAAAAGAGAAACTGAGTCAGTCTGGAAGGCAGAGCAAATATAGACCTGTTACGGCACAAGTGAAAAATGCAAGGCTGGATTGCATCTATTTTAATGCAAGGAGTCTTACTAATAAGGCAGATGAATTGAGGGCGATGATTAGCACATGGGATTATGATCTTATTCCGATCACAGAGACATGGTTGAGGGTGGGGTGGACTGGCAGCTCAGTATTCCAGGGTACAGAATCGACAGGCAAGACAGGTGAGGGGGTAAAAGAGGAGGTGGCATTGCACTGTTGATCAAGGAGTCAATTACTGCAGTAAGGAAGGATGACATCTTAGAAATTCCTCAAATGAGGCCATATGGGTAGAACTTAAAAACAAAAAGGGGACAATCACTTGGCTGGGAGTGTACTCCAGGCCTCTAAACTGACAGGAAGAGTTAGAGGAGAAAATATGTAGGCAAATCTCAGAGAGGTGGAAGAATCTTCTTCTTTGGCCTCCTTGTCTCGAGAGACAATGGGTAAGCACCTGGAGGTGGTCAGTGGTTTGTGAAGCAGCGCCTGGAGTGGCTATAAAGGCCAATTCTAGAGTGATAGACTCTTCCACAGGTGCTGCAGATAAAATTGGTTGTCAGGGCTGTTACACAGTTGGCTCTCCCCTTGCGCTTCTGTCTTTTTTCCTGCCAACTGCGAAGTCTCTTCGACTCGCCACACTTTAGCCCCACCTTTATGGCTGCCCGCCAGCTCTGGCGTTCACTGGCAACTGACTCCCACGACTTGTGTTCAATGTCACACGACTTCATATCGCGTTTGCAGACGTCTTTTAAGCGGAGACATGGACGGCCGGTGGGTCTGATACCAGTGATGAGCTCGCTGTACAATGTGTCCTTGGGGATCCTGACATCTTCCATGTAGCTCACATGGCCAAGCCATCTCAAGTGCCGCTGGCTCAGTAGGGTGTATATGCTGGGCATGTGTTGGAGATACGGTCCTGCCACCTGATGTCAAGGATTCACCGGAGGCTGCGAAGATGGAATGAATTGAGACGTTGCTCTTGGCTGACATACGTTGTCCAGGCCTCGCAGCCGGAGAGCAAGGTACTGAGGACATAGGCTTGATACACTTGGACTTTTGTGTTCCGTGTCAGTGCGCTATTTTCCCACACCCTCTTGGCCAGTCTGGACAGAGCAGTGGAAGCCTTTCCCATGCACTTGTTGATTTCTGCATCGAGAGACAGGTTACTGGTGATAGTTGAGCCTAGGTCGGCGAACTCTTGAACCACTTCCAGAGCGTGGTCACCGATATTGATGGATGGAGCATTTCTGACGTCCTGTCCCATGATGTTCTTTTTCTTGAGGCTGATGGTTGGGCCATATTCGTTGCAGGCAGCTGCAAACCTGTCGATGAGACTCTGCAGCCACTCTTCAGTGTGCGATATTAATGCAGCATCGTCAGCAAAGAGGAGTTCCCTGATGAGGACTTTCCGTACTTTGGTCTTTGCTCTTAGACAGGCAACCTGCCACCTGATTTTGTGTGGAGGAAAATTCCTTCTTCTGAAGGGTTGAAAGTATGTGAGAGCAGCAGGGAGAAGAAGATCCCAAACAATGTAGGTGCGAGAACACAGCCCTGTTTCATGCCACTCAGGATAGGAAAGGGGTCTGATGAGGTGCCGTTTTGCTAAATTGTGCCTTTCATATTGTCATGGAATGAGGTGATGATACTTAGTAGCTTTGGTGGACATCCAATCTTTTCCAGTAGTCTGAAGAGACCACATCTGCTGACGAGGTCAAAGGCTTTGGTGAGATCTATGAAAGCAACGTAGAGGGGCATCTGTTGTTCACAGCATTTCTCCTGTAGCTGGTAAAGGGAGAACAGCATGTCAATGTTGGATCACTCTGCTCGAAAGATACACTATGCTTCAGGGTAGACACGCTCAGCCAGCTTCTGGAGCCTGTTTAAAGCGACTCGAGTGAAGACTTTCCCCACTATCCTGAACAGGGAGATTCCACGGTAATTGTTGCAGTCACCGCGGTCACCCGTGTTCTTATGGAGGGTAAGGATATTGCCATCGCGCATGTCCTGTGGGACTGCTCCCTCATCCCAGCACAGGCAAAGCAGTTCGTAGAGTGCTGGAAGTATAGCAGGCTTGGTACTCTTGATTATTTCAGGGTAATGCTGTGCTTCCCAGGTGCTTTTCTGCAGGCGAGAGAATGCATGGCATCACTGAGTTCCGATTTTGATGGCTGCACGTCCAGCTCATCTCTGACTGGCAGAGACTGGGCTGCATTGAGGGCGGTCTCAGTGACAACATTTTCCCTGGAGTACAGTTCTAGGTAGTGCTCCACCCAACAGTCCATTTACTTCCGTTGGTCAGTGATTGTGTCCCCGATTTAGATTTGAGGGGCGTGATCTTCTTGATGGTTGGCCCAAAAGCTCTCTTAATGCCATCATACATTCCTCTGAAGTTTCCGTTGTCAGAGGCCAGCTGAATATGACTGCATAGGTGTTGCCAGTAGTCATTTGCACAGTGCCTGGCTGTTCTTTGTGCAGCGCTTCTGGCTGCTTTCAGAGCGACGGATGTTAACTCGCTGGGGGCTTTCTTGTACTTCAACAGTGCAATGCGCGAAGCGGCTATGACAGGTTCCAGCTCTTCAAAGTGTGATTGAAACCAGTCTGCATTCTGCTTCACACGTTTGCCATAGGTGATCATAGCTGAGTCATAGATGGCATCTCTGATGTGGGCCCACTTGGTCTCTGCATCCCCTGTAGAAGTGTTTTGAAGGACTTTATCAAGTGAATTTAGAAACTTACGTAACAGCTGTGGATAAGAAATTCTGCTCGTGTTGATGCGCAGGCGGCCCTTCCGCTTGGAGTGATGCAGCTTCTTTGGTTTGAGTCGAACCTAGCTGCAAACCACACACTGCACACCACACACATCCTTGTCCACTCAACACAGTATTGGACTGGCAGCAAAGTAGCTTGTCTGCAGCTTGCTGTGAAATGGCATGAGACTGACATCTCCTGGTGTGAAATAGAACTGCAAGAGGGAACTTGATTAATAATAAAAAGCTCGGTGGGAATGTAAGCTGTGAGGGGGATACAAAGGGCCGGATTTTATTGGGTTCACACCCCCCGAGATTCTGGACCTGCTCCAATTCTGGTCTTTTGAGATTCGCTGATTTTTATCGCTCCACCGCTGGCGGCTGTGCCATCAGCTGTCCAGGCCCGAAGCCTGAGATTTCCCTCCCTGAACTCTCCGCCTCTCGACCTCTCTTCCCTCCTTTAAAACACTCATGGAAGCCTACTTCTGTGACCAAGCTTTTGGCCATCTGCTCTAATACGGTCTTGTGTGGCTTGGGGTCCAAATTTGCTTTCCGACACTCCTGTGAAGTGCCATGGAACGCTGTATTACGTTCAAGGTGCTCTATAAATTTACACACAAGTTGTTGTTGTTTTTGGTCTGGAATGTATTGCCTGAGAGGATGGTGGAAGGAGACTCAATCATAAGGTTGAAAAGGGAATTTCGATAAATAGTTGAAAGGAAATGAAAGAGCTGCCACAGGCACGATGGGCCGCCTGGTTGTAGATGTCGTCGTCGTCATCCTTCCTTCTACGTGAGATGATGGACGTGCAGCAAATCCATTGGTGATGGGATAGTTTCCCATGGTGCACATTGTCCGATAGCTGAAGACGTCAATCTGTGAGAGGCAGGTTCTTCCACAAGTGGCACATATGAGGTGGGATTATCAGGTGTTGCTGTTTTCCATGTTGGCACCTGCTGTCAAGCTGCTGTAGTCACCGATCGTCATGGTGACGCACACACCAGTCCAGGGGTAATATCACCATTTCCCTCTGTTGTTGGCCAGTGTCTCCCATGTGTGAAAATCGATGTTTCAGGCCTTCATGTCCTGCTTGCAGGCATCCTTGAAGTGGGGCTTTGGGCATCTAACTGGTCTTCTGTCTCCGGCAACCTCCCCACACAGAATACCCTTGGGAATGTGTCATCTTCCATCCTGCAAACGTGCCTGAGCCAGCAAAGTCACCTCTGCTTGACGAGTGTGAGCATACTCGGGAGATTTGCTTTTGAAAGCATTGTTACATTTGTGATTTTGTCCAGTGTTTATTTGCACAGTGTCTCACTGTCTTTTGCACAACTGCCTTGGCTAATTTCAAGTCATATAATATTCTGGCTGCTGGTTTCATGTTGTGCATCAGGTCGGTTCTGCTTTTTGCTTCAATAACAGATGTCATCTCTGCTGAGTAGATGGGGAAGCGACAGTTGCCCACCTCCTTCTGGAATGTGTCTTTGCAAAGCAGGTGTGGAAAGCGATGCAGTGGTTTTTGTCGAGGTTCATCCCAAGCAGCTCTGTTACACAGGAGTCTGTGCTCGACGGGCTGTTGCCAGGGACGCACACCGAGATAAACATCAACTGCTGCTGGAGGACCATCAATTTGGTGATAGACACTCTTTGGTCTGCCCTAAACTTGCTGGTCTTGCAGCGCAAAGAGTTGTCCACGACCGAGTGTTGCAGCCTGGCACATTCCAAGGTCCAGGTCTACATGCTGAGGGACGCACTAAAGCTTGGGCTGGCCGCTGCAAAGGCTCAATGGGGAAACACCATTGTGCAAGGTCCCCCTGCCATAGTGAACTGGACCCATGGGAAACCTTTCGGGCTGTATACACCAAATATGGTTTTGCTGTAAAATGTTCATGGCAGGTAAAATGGAATGGGAGGGTTGTGAGGCAACTCACTCCTGTATTGAAGAAAACTGATTTCGTTCACACTTTTTGGAATGTCAGAGAGTCATGGAGAGATACAGCACTAAAACAGGCCCTTCAGCCCACCGAGTCTGTGCTGACCACCAACCACCCATTTACAGTAATCCTACATTAATCCCATATTCCCTACCACATCCCCACCTTCCCTCAATTCTCCTACCACCTACCTACACTCGGGGCAATTTACAATGGCCAATTTACCTATCAACCGGCAAGTCTTTGGCTGTGGGAGGAAACCAGAGCACCCGGCGGAAACCCACGCGGTCACAGGGAGAACTTGCAAACTCCACACAGGCAGTACCCAGAACTGAACCCGGGTTGCTGGAGCTGTGAGGCTGCAGTGATTTTTTTCCAGATTTTTATGAATAAAGTATATTTTGGAAAAACAAAATTCTTAATGAACTAGGCGCAGTCGATGAGTGCACAGCCTTCACTATCTTTCACCGCCACCCTAACGGTGTTACGCACCCCCGGGCCTGGAGCTCTGGTGTTGGTTGCAGCCATTTTTACTTGACGCTTTCCTGGGACATGTCCAAAATCCTCAACTGACATGGAAACCACCACCACGGTAGATCTCCAATCCCAAAGTGCGGAATGCCCTAAATACGGTGCTGAAACCACCTCCCACCCCCCCCCCGCAAAAAAACACAAAAACAGCACCTGCATTATCAAATGCCACTGATCACGGTCTCTCCCCTGCCAGCTAAGTCCAAGCATTGAGGTGGAGTAGTGCGTACTTGGAGCTGCGAAGAAACGAGGACGAGTGTTTATAGCAAAAAATATTTGGGAGCAGAAACACTGTCCAGCAGCAGCTAGTAAATTCTATTTTTGATTCATATAATCAGGGGTGAGTGCAAAAGCAGACCCCCAACTATCACAAATTCTGCAGTTGAGTATCCCACATTTGAAGACATCGCAGGCATCAGCAAACCCACAGTACAATAGGTTAGCCTCATCCTGGGGGAACTTTATTCTTTATTTCCAAAATACACTTTATTCATAAAAATCTGTAACAATTACATTCCCAAACAGTTTAAAACAGCATCAAGTCAAAAAATACAAACAGTGCAAAGGTGATCAGTTTCCTTCTATAAAATCATGAGTTGCCTCACAACTCTTCCATTTCATTGTCATTTTACATTTACAGCACACAGAATTTTCCCGATACAGTTCGTGGGGATTCCCATGGATCCAGCCCCTCAGTTTAGCTTGCTGGGGGGACCTTACACTGTGGCCTTTCCCCATTGAGCCTTTGCTGCGGCTGCCCCAAGCTGCGCCCCTCAGCACGTTGTCCTGGACCTTGAAACGTGCCAGTCTGCAACATTCGGTCGTGGAAACTCTTTGCACTGGAAGACCAGCCAGTTTCAGGCAGACCAAAGGGTGTCTTTCACTGAATTGATAGTCCTCCAGCAACAGTTGATGTTTGTTTCAGTGTGCGTCCATGGGAACAGTCCATAGACTCCTGTGCTATCAAGCTGCTTGGAATAAACCAAGACAAAAACCACTGCATTACTTTGACTTTTTTTTTTTATCTTAGTTTTTTCTGAGTTAGGTAAGTATGCTTTGAGCTGTCACACACTGACACCTGACATCAAACACCACCTCTTACGGTTTTAATACACAGTTGTATAAATCATCTTGTCACGCTATTCAGAATCTGATGCTACGTTGACATGGTAATTCTTCGCAGCTATTGCCCTGTATAATTTATTAGACCTTTCAAGAAAATACTGCATGTATCCAGGGCCTGCAATGCTCATGTGCATATTACCCTTAAAAGGATATCAACACGCTCCACCCCGCCGCTCAGTTGCCTTCCTTCAGGCCACCAGGAAGTAATTGTTTGCCTTCTCTTCCTTTGAAACACCATTCCGAATCTGATACTTTGGAAAAAGCAATGGAGCAGCTCTGTAACACAGGAGTCTTTGCTCTACGGGATGTTCCCAGGGACGCACACTGAGATAAACATCAACTGCTGCTGGAGGACTATCAATTCGGTGAAAGACGTCCTTTGGTCTGCTCTAAACTTGCTGGTCTTCCAGCGCAAAGAGTTGTCCACGACCGAATGTTCCAGACTGGCACATTCCAAGGTCCAGGACTACGTGCTGAGGGACGCACTAAAGCTTGGGGCAGCTGCAGCAAAGGCTCAATGGGGAAAGACCACTGTGTAAGATCCCCCAACAAGCTGAACGGAGGGGTTGGATCCATGGGAAATCCCTCGAACTGTATTGGGAAAATTTTCGTGTGCTGTAAAATGTACATGGCATCAAAAATGAAATGGAAGGGTTGTGAGGCAACTCACTCCTGTATTGAAGGAAACTGACCTCCATTGCTCTGTTTGTATATTTTGACTTGGTGCTGTTTGGAACTGTTTTGTCATGTACTTTTTCCAGATTTTTATGAATAAAGTATATTTTGGAAATTAAAAAAAATCCTCTACATATTAGGCTAAAAAGTTCTCCTGTATACATTTTAAGAACTCCACTCCATCGAAGCCCTTAACGCGATGACTATCCCAATTAATGTTGAACATTGAGTTCAATAATTTCAGAGCATGACCGGCCCCCCATTTTACTTTAATTTTTAGTTATTTTTTCTTTTTTACATTATTTTTGTATGTTTATTTTTTTCATCTTAGTTTGTTCAGTTTGCCTACCCACTGTTTTTCATGTTTATACTTGCTGCTGTTCAATTATCAGTCCGTTAACACCCTATCTGTACTAATGCTTTGTCTTTCAACACACCATGAACATATTGTTTGCCTTTGCTCCATGACCTTCTGGTCAGCTATTCTGTGACCTTGTCCTATCTACACCTCCTTTGTTATCTCTTGCCCCATCCCACGCTTTACTTGCTTATAATCTTTTACATATCTTATAATTGCCAGTTCTGAAGAAGGGTCACTGACCTGAAACGTTAACTCTGCTTCTCTCTCCACAGATGCTGCCAGACCTGCTGAGTATTTCCAGCATTTCTTGTTTTTATTTCAGATTTCCAGCATCCACAGTATTTTGCTTTTATTTTATGTATAACCAGGGTGTAGCTATAACCACGTGAAAGGTTTATTTGGAGCAGAATGATGATTTTCATTAGAATAAATATTTGAAACCATAAAGTGTAGCCCTTTATCCCCAGAATAAAAACATGGCTCTTATTTTCTAGACTTAACGATTTTTAGGTTGGCGACCACAATGACATGTTGAAGAACCACATTCTGTTCCGGAGCTGAGGGTTGCAGTCCCCTGGTCGAGGCAGAATGAAGCAGTTTGAGAACTGAACCTGACTTCACAATGGACCACAAGGGGACTAAAGAGATCACGGTCAATATTCCCTCCAATCTATCAGACCATGAAAGTTCCCATGCAGGCTGCACATTTTTATTAAGGTTATTAAGATAGAGGTTCTTTCTCTTCAAAGGTGTTCAGAGGGCGAGAGAGAGACAGAGGGAAATGTCCCGACTCCAGAAAAGAATGCAAAATCTGTTCTGGCTGCAGTCGATGGGGGTCGAGGTCAAGGAGGACTTCCAAGAGGTGAAGAACCAGCAGGCCTCGCTCTTTGCCACGGAGGCCTCCAAGATAATCTTCCGGTCCAGAGTCCTCTTCATTGAGCAGGATGAGACGTGCTCGCGTTTCTTCTTCCAAAAGAGAGAGCTCTGTTATCAGCAGCTTGAAGGAACAGGATGGCTCAGTAAGGTCTTTGCAGTCTGACATAGCGGCACAGTGGCGCAGTGGGTAGCACCGCAGCCTCACAACTCCAACGACACGGGTTCAATTCTGGAGACTGCCCGTGTGGAGTTTGCAAGTTTCCCCTGTGTCTGTGTGGGTTTTCTCCGGGTGCTCCGGTTTCCTCCCACAAGCCAAAGGACTTGCAGGTTGGTAGGTAAGTTGGCCATTATAAATTGCCCCGAGCATAGGTAGGTGGTAGGGAAATATAGGAACAGGTGGGGATGTGGTAGGAATATGGGATTAGTATAAATGGGTGGTTGATGGTCGGCACAGACTTGGTGGGCCGAAAGGCATGTTTCAGTGCTGTATCGCTAAAAAAAAAATAAAGATTAGCAATTCCTTTTATGCTGAGCTGTCAGACACAAAGCCCACAGACAGCACGGCTTCCCAGTTCTTCCTGTCATCTATCACGGAGGTCTTAGAAGACAGCATGAGGGAGAGACTGGACAAGCCGCTAAATCTGGACGAGCAGACAAAGGCCATCAGGTCCATCGAGACGAGTACATCTCCCGGAAGTGACGGCTTACCGGTTGAGTTGTATTCGGCCCTGTGGGACCGGGTCGACCCAGACCTGCTGGAAGTATACGAGAGTATGCTCCTGGCCGGCAGCATATCAGGATCCATGAGGAAAGGCATCATCACCCTCATCTACAAGCGGAAGGGGGTGAGGGCGGAAATCGAAAATTGGCGGCCCATCTCACTGTTTAATGTAGATTACAAGATTCTGTCCAAAATCATCGCCAGTCAAGTCAAGTCTGCTCTGGAGTTGGTGATTCACCCTGACCAGACCTGCACTGTACTCAGCAGGAAGATCTCTGATAGTCTCACACTACTCAGGGATATGGACATCTGCCTCATCAGCTTGGACCAGGAGAACGTTTTTGACGGGATATTGCACACATTCATGATGGACGTGCTCTCCAAAATGGGGTTTGGGGAGGGAATCTGCAATTGGTTCAAACTGCTTTACACAAACATCAGTAGTGCTGTCTCAATCAATGGGTGGGAATCATCAAGTTTCCTGATCCAATCTGGAGTCAGACAGGGCTGTCCTCTCTCCCCTGTCTTGTCTGATTGCTGTATTGAACCTTTTGCAGAGTCCATTAGGAAGGATGCAGGCATAAGAGGGGTGACAATCCTAATCAGTGGACGCACTCAGGTAAAAGCCTCCCTGTACATGGTCAGTGTCGCTGTCTTCTGCTCGGATCCACCATCCCCTCGCAGACAGATGAGCATCTGCGACCAGCTCGAACCAAAGTCAACTATGGCAAGAGTGAGGCCATGTTCTTTGGGAACAGGGCTGACCGATCCTTTGTCCCCTTCACCATCAGGTCATACTACCTGAAGGTGCTGGGGATACGGTTCGGAAGGGCCGGGGCCTGCTCCAAAACCTGGAAGGAGCGAGTGGCCAGCGTACACAATAAACTGAGTGTGTGCGAGCAGCGATCTCTCTCCATTGTGGGTAAGAAAATGGCCATCAGGTGCGAGGCACTCTCGTTGCTGCTGTACGTGGCACAGGTCTGGCCCATACCCCACTCCTGCACTGTGGCAGTCACCCGAGCCATTTTCTGCTTTATCTGGAGATATAAAATGGACCAGGGCGTGAGGGACATGATGTTCAAACCTCTGGACAAGGGTGGGAAAAATGTACCCAACGTCGCCCTCATCCTGATGACCATCTTCGTGTGCAGCTGCATCAAGCTGTGTGTAGATCCCCAGTACACAAACACCAAGTGTCACTATGTGCTGAGGTGTTGTGAAGGATGGGTCTGGTCACATTGCCGCGGATCGCTTCATCCAGTTGGACCATACCGTACCAGCTCTACTTCGTGGGAATGTTTCTGCGGGAAAACACCTTTGACCACCAATCCCTCAGGCAGTGGTCTGCACGGGATGTCCTCAAGGCCCTACGGGAAAAGGAGATGGTGGATCCGGTCGGATGGTTCCCCGAGCAGACTGCCAAAGTCATTTGGCAAAATGCCTCATCACCAGAACTTTCAAACAAGCACCAAGATGTAGCTTGGCTGGTGGTAAGAAGAGCCCTTCCTGTCTGATCCTTCCTGCATGCCCGGAGTCTCGCCCCCTCCACTCACGGCCCTCGAGGTGGCTGTGGTGGGGAAGAGACAGTTGCCCACCTCATTCTGGAATGTGTCTTTGCAAAGCAGGTGTGGAAAGAGATGCAGTGGTTTTTGTCGAGGTTCATCCCAAGCAGCTCTGTAACACAGGAGTCTGTGCTCGACGGGCTGTTCCCAGGGATGCACACCGAGATAAACATTAACTGCTGCTGGAGGTCTATCAATTTGGTGATAGACACTCTTTGGTCTGCCCGAAACCTGCTGGTCTTGCAGCGCAAAGAGTTGTCCACGACCGAGTTTTGCAGACTGGCACATTCCAAGGTCCAGGACTACGCACTGAGGGACACACTAAAGCTTGGGGTAGCCACTGCAAAGGCTCAATGGGGAAAGACCACTATGTAAGGTCCCCCCGCCCTTGTGAACTGAGCAGCTGGACCCATGGGAAACCCCTCGTGCTGTATACACCAGATATGGGTTTGCTGTAAAATGTCCATGTCAGGTAAAATGGAATGGAAGGGTTGTGAGGCAACTCACTCCTGTACTGAAGAAAACTGATTTCCTTTGCACTTTCTGGAATGTCAACTTGGTGCTGTTTTGAACTGTTGTATAATGCATTTTTTACAGATTTATATGAATGAAGCATATTTTTAGGAATAAAAACCTGGGGATTCATATGCATAGTTCTTTGAAGGTGGCAGGAAACATTGAGAAAATAGTTAGCAAAGCATATCGGATCTTGGCCTTCATAAATAGAGGTTTTGAGGACAAAAGTAGGGACGTTATGCTGAATCTGTATACATTTCAAGTTGGGCCACAACCAGAGAATTGCATTCAGTTCTAGACAACACACTTTTGGAGGGATGTGACTGTCCTTGAGAGGGTGGAGGAGATTTATCAGAATGGTTCCAGACATGAGGGATTTTAGCTGTAAGGTTAGGTTGGAGAAGCTGGGGTTGTTCTCCCTGCAGCAAAGGAGATTGAGGGGAGATTTGATAGACATGTACAAGATTATAATAAATATGACAGGTATAGATAACTTACAGGGCGATGGAGATAGAGCGGGGGAATGGGACTGAATGGATTGATTTACATGGGCTTGATGGGCAAAATGACTTCCTGTACTGTAGTGACTCCATGACTCAATGACTCTCTCTCCTTCTCTCTCTCTCTCTCTGTCTATCGCTTTACCTCTCTCTGCCTCTCTCTCTCTCTATCTGTCTTTAGCTGGTTTCTATCGCACTCTCTCTCTTTTTTTCACACTCTCTCTCTCTCCATTACACACATATTTGTCAATCACATGTCAAAGAAGCAAACATAATGAAGGAATGGCTGCACCCTTGAAAATGTTCCCAGCAGAATAAGTTAAATGTTTAAAGTTTCTGTAGGGAGTTTGACCTGAGATGGTGAGACACAAGGATGTGAGGTTATTAAAGTCTTCACCAAATGTAATAGGGAATAATTTTCTTCACTGGTGAACCCAAAGGAACAAACATGGCACAAGAATGAGAAAAGTCAGAGGATTGAGAAACATCCAATGGTTCTTCACATATACAAATCAGCAGACCCAGAGAAAAACAGGAGGTTGAGAGTTCAGATCCAGTGATAGACTGGACAAATATCGAGCCAGTGCTTTTTTCTTTATAAACCTGACATCTGTCCAGTTGGCTATTACACCTCGTCTCGATGTATCTGATAATACTGATACTATTTGTATTCCACAGTTGCTTTGAAATCACAGGCAATATAAATGGATTGGGAATGTCAATGGACAGGAACCATTAATGGATTGGGAAAGTCAATGGACTGGAAAATATCAGTGGATTGGGAAATTCTATAGACTGAGTTATATCAATGGATTGGGACAGTTCAGTACATTGTGAAACATCAATGGATTAGGAAACAGGAATTAAAGGGACAGATGGAGTTCAACCTGGAAAAGTGTGAAGTGATTCATTTTGGAAGGTCGAATTTGAATGCAGAATACAGGCTTAAAGACAGGATGCTTGGTGGTGTGGAGGAACAGAGGGATCTTGGGGTCCATGTCCATAGATCGCTCAAAGTTGCCACCCAAGTTGATAGGGTTGTTAAGAAGGCGTATGGTGTGTTGGCTTTCATTAACAGGGGGATTGAGTTTAAGAGCCGCGAGGTTATGCTGCAGCTCTATAAAGCCCTGGTTCGACCACACTTGTAATATTGTGTTCAGTTCTGGTCGCCTCATTATAGGAAGGATGTGGAAGCTTTAGAGAGGGTGCAGAGGAGATTTACCAGGATGCTGCCTGGGCTGGAGGGTATGTTTTACGAAGAAAGGTTGAGGGTGCTAGGGCTTTTCTCATTGGAACGAAGAAGGATGAGTGGTGACTTGATAGAGGGGTACAAGATAATGAGAGGCATAGATAGAGTGGATAGCCAGAGACTTTTTCCCAGGGCAGAAAGGGCTATCACCAGGGGGCATAATTTTAAGGTGATGGAGGAAGGTTTCGGGGAGATGTCAGAGGTAGGTTCTTTACACAGAGAGTGGTGGGTGCGTGGAATGCACTGCCAGAGGTGGTAGTAGAAGCAGATACATTAGGGACATTTAAGCGACTCTTGGATAGGTACATGGATGATAGTAGAATGAAGGGTATGTAGGTAGTTTGATCTTAGAGTAGGTTAAAGGTTCGGCACAACATCGTGGGCCGACGGGCCTGTACTGTGCTGTACTGTTCTATGTTCTATGTTCCAGATGAAAGGATTGCATTTATCAATGGATTAGAATGTGGAGAGGCAGGAGAAAATGATGCCATTTTAAGTAGGGGGCCGGGGGTTAGTAGAAACAGACCAGGGCTATTTTACTCTCTATCTCATTCCTTTCTTCCATCTGGCTCATTATCACATCCTCTCTCTCTCAGAGCGGCGGGAATCACTGGAACCCACACTTGTTGCTCAGGTTGTTTGGTTCCAGGAAAATACAAGGTCCACATGAGATTGACAGGAAAGATAAATGTGATTCAGAGCCAATCATATTCCTTTTGGCGATGTGTGCTCAGCCTTGTTAGATCAGCAAAGGCAGCAGGAAATGCAAATCCTGAAGAGTTTTGATTGAGTGAAGAAGGAGAAAGTGTTGCCAGTGACAGAAGGGTCAGTAACCAGAGGAAACACATCTAAATTAATTGACAAAAGAATTCGAGTTGTGATGAGGAGATTGTTTTTTCAGCAGTGTGTTGTACTGGTCTGGAATGCAATCCTGAAAGGTCAGTGGAAGCAGATTCAATGTTAACTCTAAATGGAATTGTATATATACCTGACATGGAAAATCTAACAGGGCAATGGGGGAAAGGACAGGAGTGCGGGATGTAGGATTAATAGAATAGCTCTGTTAAATATCCAGCAGATGCACAGTAATAAGGTTCAGTGCTTGGACATCAGTTATTTGCACTCTATCAATGGCAGAGAAGGCTCAAGGGACCGTGTGGCTACTCCTCATGTTCTTCCCAGTGTCCAGGATAAAGTGATTTCCAATGATTTCCAGATGGCCGAAACAAATGCAACAGACATCTTTGCTGGAAACATCACATTTAAAGTGAGAAACTAACCATAAGGAATAGACGGTGATTGAACCCGTGATCTGCAGTTTTTCGAGACTGACGCCTTACCACTTGACCACCATGCCTTCTGTTAGTGAACACCTGAGGCTCCAGAGGAGGATTTGTGATTCTTTTTCAATTTGGTTGAAACAGCTTCGAGAAACATGCACAGAAAAAAAGAGGGATTGTGGAATGGGTAACAGATCAGCCTCATTTCCATCATCAGCATCATGAAATCTTCATTCAGACGTTCCATTCCCATCCTCAGCTTTTCTCACATCTGTACAATAATATAAGAGTGGACATTGGCTTGTTACTGGGCAGATTATATAAATAGACTGTGTGCATCATCACAGGAAGTGATGTAATATAATCTGGACGGCTCCTCATGGAGAGTTGTAGATGTCACCTTCAATGCAAGATGTGTAGAGTAAACTCAAGTTATTTTAACCGTCAGATTCTTATAAATTGTGTACTAAGCCTTGACAGATATCAGAATATTATATGGGGGCCACAGTAAACCAAAGCAATGATGGAGAAATCTTTGCCTGTACCTTTGAAAAGGTCACTGGACTGAACCAAGCCGAGGAGTGGCCGAGATGGTTCCAGAGGTTTGTAAGGTATCGTACTGCATCGGGTCTCGTGCAGAAGCCAGACATCGAGCAGGTCAGTACACTATTGTCTGCCATGGAGGGAGTGTGTAGGCTACGTGTGAAGAAGTTATTAAGGCACTCAAGACCTATTTTAATTGAGGAAAAAAATATCATCGTGGAGCCAAAGTTAAAACGCTGCATTTGCTGACAACGCAACCACCAGGTGACGCTGTACTAGCACATGCGCAAATGCAGCCTCTTCCACTGAAACGTCACTGTCTGTGACATTCAGGCAGCTGCCAGGATTAAAGATGGAGCTACTCAATTTATCACAGAAAACAACTTCGACCCAAAAATCCCCTCAAAGGTTGCCATCGCCGCCTCCGTCCCACCCCCAACAGTCCCCCGCTCCCTCTTGTTCATTCGCCAGTTATATAGTCCCAAGTCATCTTAATTCACCTAAAGTGAATTACATTCGGAGCAGTGACTGACATTTCATAAGCAAATATGGCACATATCTACACAATGGACATGTTTTGGTTGATACTCGGTGAACGTTGCGCTGTTTGAAGTCTCATCAGAAGGACAGCACCTCTGACAGTGCTGCACACCCTCGGTAATTCAGTGAGGTTTCATAGAGTCATAGAGTTATACAGCACATAAACAGGCCCTTCGGCCATCATGTCCGTGCCGACCATCAAGTACCGATCTATTCTAATTCCATTTTCCAGCACATGGCCGTAGCCTTGTATTCTGTGGCGTTTTGAGTGCTCATCTAGATACTTCTTAAATGTTGTGAGGGTTCCTGCCTCTACCACTCCTTCAGGCAATGTGTTCCAGATTCCAACCACCCTCGAGGTGAAACATTTTTTCCTCAAATCCCCTCTAAACAGTGCCATCCCATTCTCCGGACGATCATTCCCCGCTTACCCCCATCCCACTCTCTGACTGCTCACTCCCCGCTTTGCCCACCACCACCCCCATCCTGCTCTCTGGCCGCTCACACACCAGGCCATGGGCTCTGCCGCTTCCTTCCTCTCGGCCACTCGCTCCAACATTTCCCCATCACCCCTCGAGGCTCGCCTTGCTTTACTGGGTGGTGCGGTGAAGAATGATCGAATGTTGGAGCGAGAGGCCAAGAGGAGGGAAGCAGCATGGCTTAGAGCTAGTGTCTGGAGGGACGTGGGGGGGAAGCGGAGCGTGAGTGGACGGAGAGAGGGCAGTGCGAGGGTGGGGGGTAGCAAGCGGCTGGAGGGCGGGGGAGCGGGGTAGCGAGGAGCGGGCAGCGAGTGGCCTGGAGTGAGTGGCTGAGAGGGGGTAGAGAGTTTTCCCGCGCATGCGCCACTTCGTCCTGGAAGACGTAGGCTGAGCATGCGCAGCATCTCAGAGCGCAGGAGAGAGTTTGTGCATGTGCGCAGCTTGGAGCGCACTGATGACGTCGGCTGGCCGCCGCATTGTCAGGAATCACTTTGAATTTAATAAGCGTACAAAACAGAAAGGGGAGAGTTTTCATTCATTTATCAATGACTTGTCCAAACACACGGAGGATTGTGAATACGGCAACTGAAGAGAAGAGCTGAATGGAGACAGGATTGTGTTCGGGGTATTAGACAACACCCTTTCAGATCATCTACAGTCCAGGGCTGTTCTCACATGAACGAAAGAGTTTCAATTGAGCAGACAAGCAGAGGTTAGAAAGTTTAACCAATCCGTTGTTCGAGGGGACAGGGAGAGTCTGATCTCGAGAGTTGCAGACTCAATTGAATTTGTTCAGAAAACAAAAGGAAAAATTAGTGGTAAAAGACAAGAAAGACGGGAAGAGCATCTAGTGTTCGCTACAACCAATTGCAGTAGGTGTGGCCGAGAGAGACACAAGTGGGAAAACGGCCTCGCCAAAGAAGCTGAGTTTTTTCCTGCAGAAAGATGGGACAGTTTCAGTCAGTGTGTCGCAGTAAAATACCAGCACTGAATATAATTAAAGGGAAATCCCCAGAGAGCAAAAACATTAATGAAGTACAGGATATCCAAAGTGTGGAAATACATTTTTTAGGTGAAATCCAGGAAATAAAGTGAGAGTTGCTGGACGACAGAAATTCTGAAATATTTTAAGATAGAGGTCGATAGATTATTGATAAACAAGGGGGTGAATGGTTATTGAGGGCAGGTGGGAATGTGGAGTTGAGGTTACAATCAGATCAGCCTTGATCTTATTGAATGGTGGAGCAGACTCGAGGGGCCGAGTGGTCTACCCCTGCTCCTAATTGGTATGTTTGTATGTAAGAAAACATGTTCTAGATACAATGAGAACTATCATTTGTTTGGAAATGGATTTGAACCCTTTTATCAAAAGGTTATAGAGCTTTAATTTTTCTGCAATTAGCAGGCAAATCCTTGTGGAGTTGAGATTGACAGAAACAATGGGCTGGATTCTATAGAGCCCTCGACGTCGAGATCTGTGGTGGGGGTGGGGTGGGAGCCGCCTGAAGATGGCCCCGGATGAGACCCGTCACGGACCTCAACGCCGGCAGGGCCTGGCTCGTTATTGCCGGCGACGGCGAGGCCTTGTGGGGGACCCCCACCGCTCGGCAACGGGACCACATACCTGCATTAATTATTATCCCATCACTTCCTGATATCCCGCTGCGATCTTCAGCACAGTGGTCGGCACTGCCGTGCCTTCGGAGCCCCATCCGGGGAAATGAGGTGCAACACTGGTGGGGAGGGGGGGAGAAGGTATGTTTCTCTGTGTGGGGGAGGGGGGACGGAGTCAAATTAACGTCATGGGTGTAGGGGATGGTGGGAAGGGTTATAGTTTACAGTTTGTGCAGTATTGGGCGGAAGGTCAGATGGTAAAGGTAGGTTTTGGGAGGGAAGGGCAAATAATTAATGTAACTGTTATTGGGGGGATGGGAGAGAGGCAAAATCAATGTATTTATTTCATTTCATTTAATCTTCCTTTAAATATTTTCCAGTAGGACTAACAGCCCTTTAAAAATGGCTGACACTACAGTACAGTACTAAGGCAGTGCTGCACTATCAGAAATGCTGTTTTTCAGGTGAGACAGAAAACTGAGGATCCCTCTGCCCTCTCAGGTGGATGTTAAAGGTACCATGGCACTATTTCAGAGAATAGAAGGGGAATTATTTCTGGTGCGCTGGTCATTGTTTAACCCTGAATCAACATCACTTAAAAACAGATTATCACATTGTTGTTTCTGGGAGCTTGCTGTGTGCACATTGGCCACCATGTTTCCTACATGACTACAGTGACTACACTTGGAAAGTCCTTCATTGGCTGTTAAAGGCTTTGCAACGTCCTGTGGTCGTGAAATGCAAGTCTTGCTTTTTCCATTGTTATCAGTGTCATTGTGATCAAAAGATAGGATTCGTGAGCACAACATTTAAATCAATTTCGATTCAAATAATGTAAAAGCATCTATATTCTTGCACTGTACTTAATAATCTCCATCTTCCTATCCTTACAGAGTGCAATGTCATCGACCCTGAAATTGATTCCACAATCTCATGGAATCACAGAGTCAGAGAAAGTTTAAGGCACATAAAGAGGCCACTTGGCCCATCGTGTCTGTTCCACAAACAATTTCAGCCGAGTTCTGATGAAAGGTCACAGACCAGAAACGTTAACTCTGTTTCTCTCTCCACAGATGCTGCCAGACCTGCTGAGTATTTCCAGCATTTTCTGTTTTTATTTCAGATTTCCAGTATCAGCAGTATTTTGCTTCTGTGTTACTTTGAAAATTAAAACTGACCCACCTGTCTACAATTCACACTGGGGTCTCCCATGAAATGATTCTGTGTAATGTTGTCAGAATGAATGCAGACTCCGAGCACAGAGCTTCCTGTGGGGAATTGGGGATCTGAAAACCAGCAGACGGCAGGAATTTCCACTGGGAGCACAAATTCACAAAATCTACCTTTTATATATCGATTCATTTTAATTGTCCTTCTGGAAAATTATTTTGAAACAATTTACACATCAACCCAGAGCTCCATGACTGGGTCAATTATGAGGTCATCCTCTAACAGGTCATGTGACAGCTGGAGCCACAAGACATCAGAACCAGATTTGTGACTGGATTAAATCCCGGAATCCTGTCCCAATGGCTTTTCAAATAAAGCTGTTGCTGTTTGAAAACACAGCAGTTAAACTTTCTGCCTGACCATGAGGGGAGCTAGGGAGAAATTTACAAAACTCAATCCTTCAACAAAATAGCTCAAAAATCATTAATATCGAAATCATGTGAGGATTCATATGCAGTCGAGAAACAAGCAGAATACAGAAAGTACAGAGGAGAGCTGAAAAAGGAAATGAGATCAGCAAGAGAATGTATGAGAAAAGATTAGCGGGTCGCATAACTGGGAACACTGAAGTCTTTTACCAACATATGGACAGTCAATGAAAGGGTTGGTCATTTAGGAGATCCTGTGGAGGCAGAGGGTGTGGCTGAGGTACTAATTAAGTACATTTCATCTGGCATCACAAAATGAGCGGATGCTGCCAATGTCACAGTAAAGGAGGAGGAAGTGAGAAAATTGGACGGAATGAAAATAGATAAAGAGGAGACAATTATAAGGTTGGCAGATCTCACAGTAGAAAGGTCACCCAGTTTGAATGGGCTGCATCCTGGGTTGCTGAGGGAGGTAAGGTTGGAAATAGCGGAGACTCGAACCACAATCTTTCAATCCTCCTTGAAGATGGGAATGATGCCAGAGGACTGGAGGAATCTCCTCAAGATTCCACATGAATCAGTGTCCATAATTCAACTTTACATATTTAAAACATGTTTACATAAACAGTAGAAGTACTCTCATAACATAAAAGCAAAATACTGCAGATGCTGGAAATCTGAAACAAAAACAAAAAATGCTGGAAGTACTCAGCAGGTCTGCAGCATCTGTGGAGAGAGAAGCAGAGTTAACGTTTCAGGTCAGTGATTAGGCACGCTACATCCTGCCGGACTGAACATTAAATGCAATCATTTCGGAGCATGATGGACCCCAGCCCCCACACCCCCCAACACACTTTTTTATGTTTAGATTTTTTTATTTTTTCTTTGGTTATTTTATTTCAGTTTTTTTTTTAGTTTGGTTAGTTTGTTTCTACTGTGTCTACCCATTGTTTCTGTTTTTAAAACAATGTTTAATGGTAGTGCTCGGAGTGCTTTGTGCATTACAGTCAATTCACACCTTCTCTGTACTAATGCTTTGTCTTTCAGCACACCATTGAGCACTGTTCAGCACTGTTCGCCTTTGTTCCATGCCCTTCTGGTCAGTTATTCTCTGTGACCTTGTCCAATCAACACCTCTTTTGTTATCTCTTGCCCCACCCCCAGCTTTACTTGATTAAAACCTTTTCATTTATTATATTTGTCAGCTGTGATGAAGGGTAACTGACTTGAAATGTTAACTCTGCTTGTCTCGCTACACAGATGCTGCCAGACCTGCTGAGTATTTCCTGCTTTTCCTGCTTTTACTCTCATAGCACAGTTAACCTGTTTTTTCTCTCTCTGTTCATATTCTGTCTCACTGTTTGGATCGCTCACTGTTTGGATTGAGAATTGAGCTTGTATCAGTCCTGTGATGGACAGATCTGCTGAGTATGACCAACATTTTCTGTTTTTTCTTCATTTCAGATCAGAATTACTTATTGAAACACGGGGAATGCTGTTTCAACTGCTGCGGGGATACCTTCATGAGTTGCTGAAACATTCTAATTCCCATTCCCACACGGAACGATGCCAGGCAGGAGGAGATGCCTGTGACTCAATGATCAGACATTGCAGCTCATGAAGTGTGTTTTCTGATGGCCGATGGGTTCCTGTGTGAAGTTGACATGGGTTTGGTTTTTCTCCCTTACACTTTGACCCTTCAGTTAGTTCTTTGTGTTCAGCTGTTTAAGGTGATGTTACTGAGTCAGGAATGTTGGTCAGGACAGTACGAGAATTCCCTGTGATTCTTTCAATGTCGCTGGGGAATCTTTAACATCCACCAACAGGGCATCATTTAATTGTCTCTTCAAAAACCTGCTGGTAATTATTGCTCAGGATTACACTGAGCTGGGACACTAAGGATATTCAATTAATGAAATCAGTACTTTAAACTGAGAGCAATAGTCCCTCCCACATCCTGATACCTTAGGATTTCTGAACTTTAATTACTGTTTCATTCCTTTGTTTGTGGGCTGGTTCACAGCCGGCAGACATTTGACGCACTCACAGGCACTGGTAATCTCCAGGCTTCGAGTCACAGAATCAAAGACAGGTGATAGCACAGAAGGAGGCCATTCAGCCCTTTGTGTCCATGCCAGCTCTCTGCAAGAGTGGCGGCACAGTGGCGCAGTGGTGAGCACCGTAGCCTCACAGCTTTAGCGACCCGGGTTCAATTCTGGGTATTGCCTGTGTGGAGTTTGCAAGTTCTTCCTGTGTCTGCGTGGGTTTTCTCCGGGTGCTCCGGTTTCCTCCCACATGCCAAAGACTTGCAGGTTGATAGGTAAATTGGCCATTATAAATTGCCCCTAGTATAGGTAGGTGGTAGGGAAATATAGGGACAGGTGGGGATGTGGTAGGAATATGGAATCAGTGCAGGATGAGTACAAATGGGTGTTTGATGGTCGGCACAGACTCGGTGGGCCGAAGGGTCTGTTTCAGTGCTGTTTCTCGAAATAAAAAATAAATAAGAACAAGCCAGCTCGTCACCCTCCCCCGCCTTTGCCTGTCAACCTGCATTTTCTTTTCTTCTGATAATTATTAAATTCTCTTTCAAAAGTCATGATTGAATCTGCCTCCACCACACTGTCAGGCAGTGCAATGCAGATCCTAACCAGTCGCTGCATAAAAAAGTTTTTCCTCATGTTGCCTCTGGTTCTTTGGCCTTTCACCTTAAATCTGTGCCCTCTGGTTCTTGACACTTCTGCCAATGGGAATAGTTTCTCCCTATCTACTCTGTCCAAACCCTTCATGATTTTGAACACCTCTATCAAATCTCATCTCAACCTTCCCTTCCCAAAGAAGAACAACTCCAGATTCTCCAAAATAGCAGAAGGCTTTCTATTTCTACTGGAAAATGGGCAGAGAGAAAGAGTATGAGACAGAGTTCACAAGAGAGAGAAAAAATTGGGTATGTGTCTGTGAGAGAGAGCAAGACAAAGGGAGGGAGAGTAACTGTCTGTGTGTGAGAGAGAACACAACACAGTCCCAATATAATTGCTCTTTCTTGATACTATTCGATAAACTCAGACCCTGCCCAGATACCGACAGCTTCTCTCCCTCACTGCTGTCCCCCGCCCTTACTGTACAGAAATCCACTCTCAAAGCTGCACATTAACACTGGTCTCACTGCTTTTCCCTGCCCTGATGGTGCTGAAATCCCCTCTCATAGCGGCACATTAACACTGGTCTCACTGCTGTTTCATTCCCTGACTGTACAGAAATCCCCTCTCATAGCTGCACATTAAGACTGGTCTCACTGCTGTTCCATTCCCTGACTGTACAGAAATCCCCTCTCATAGCTGCACATTAACACTGGTCTCACTGCTGTTCCATTCCCTGACTGTACAGAAATCCCCTCTCATAGCTGCACATTAACACTGGTCTCACTGCTGTTCCCTGCTCTGACTGTGCAGAAGTCCCCTCTCATAGCTGCACATTAACACTGGTATCACTGCTGTTCCCTGCCCTGACTGTACAAAAATCCCCTCCCATAGCTGCACATTAACACTGGTCTCACTGCTGTTCCCTGCCCTGACGGTACATAAATCCCCTCTCATAGCTGCACATTAACACTGGTCTCACTGCTGTTCCCTGCCCTGATGGTACATAAATCCCCTCTCATAGCTGCACATTAACACTGGTCTCACTGCTGTTCCCTGCCCTGACGGTACATAAATCCCCTCTCATAGCTGCACATTAACACTGGTCTCACTGCTGTTCCCTGCCCTGACGGTACAGAAATCCCCTCTCATAGCTGCACATTAACACTGGTCTCACTGCTGTTTCATTCCCTGACTGTACAGAAATCCCCTCTCATAGCTGCACATTAAGACTGGTCTCACTGCTGTTCCATTCCCTGACTGTACAGAAATCCCCTCTCATAGCTGCACATTAACACTGGTCTCACTGCTGTTCCATTCCCTGACTGTACAGAAATCCCCTCTCATAGCTGCACATTAACACTGGTCTCACTGCTGTTCCCTGCTCTGACTGTGCAGAAGTCCCCTCTCATAGCTGCACATTAACACTGGTATCACTGTTGTTCCCTGCCCTGACTGTACAAAAATCCCCTCCCATAGCTGCACATTAACACTGGTCTCACTGCTGTTCCCTGCCCTGACGGTACATAAATCCCCTCTCATAGCTGCACATTAACACTGGTCTCACTGCTGTTCCCTGCCCTGATGGTACATAAATCCCCTCTCATAGCTGCACATTAACACTGGTCTCACTGCTGTTCCCTGCCCTGACGGTACATAAATCCCCTCTCATAGCTGCACATTAACACTGGTCTCACTGCTGTTCCCTGCCCTGACGGTACATAAATTCCCTCTCATAGCTGCACATTAACACTGGTCTCACTGCTGTTCCCTGCTCTGACTGTACAGAAATCCCCTCTCATAGCTGCACATTAACACTGGTCTCACTGCTGTTCCCTGCCCTGACGGTACAGAAATCCCCTCTCATAGCTGCACATTAACACTGGTCTCACTGCTGTTCCCTGCCCTGACTGTAGAAACGTCCCCTCTCATAGCTGCACATTAAGACTGGTCTCACTGCTGTTCCCTGCCCTGACTGTACAGAAATCCCCTCTCATAGCTGCACACTAACACTGGTCTCAGGTGAATTTTCAGTGGTCATTAAATGATCCGACAATGGCGTGGCCACGGTAATAGAAGTTTGAAGCCGGATATCTGTTTTAAATTCCATCGGCTCATCCCAAAAACCGACCTTTAAACAAGTCAAAACACTGGAAACACACGATGGCTCATTCAACGTCTATGGAGAGAACAAAGACGTTTACTGTTGGGGTTTGGACAATGAAGAGAAATATAGGAACTTGACGAGGACATTCAGCCTTTCGAGTCTGTTCCACCATTCAATTAGATATTTGCTGATTTGTATATTAACACCATTTGTCTGCTTGTTTCTGTAACCCTTGGTACCTTACCTAACTCAAATCTATCATTTGTCAGAAATAAATAAGGAAACTGATTCATCGAATTTCTTAAAAGCAAAATACTGCGGATGCTGGAAATCTGAAATAAAAACAGAAAGTGCTGACAAGACTCAGCAGGTCTGGCAGCATCTGTGGAGAGAGAAGCAGAGTTAACGTTTCAGGTCAGTGACCCTTCTTCAGAACTGGCAAATATTAGAAATGTAAAAGATGATAAGCAAGTAAAGCGGGGGTGGGGCAAGAGATGACAAAGGAGAAGGTGCAGATACGACAAGGCCACAGAATATTTGACCAGAAAAAGGCAAACAATATGTTAATGGTGTGCTGAAAGACAAAGCATTAGTGCAGATAGGGTGTTAATGGACTGAAAACTAAACAGCCACAATCACAAACATGTAAAAAACAGTGGGTAGGCACAGTAGAAACAAACTGAACAAACTAAAATAAAGTTTTCTTTTTTACTTTGCCGATGTCTTTGTATATATTGTGGATCCTTCTTCATAGTGTCTTCTTTCACAATGTAGTTCTGACCTCTGGTGATGTTGATCGTAATCAGCTTCAACTTGCTGATAGTTTTGGAACTAAGCAGATTTTCTTTGCTTGATTCTACAACATGGAACTCAGTCTGACATGTGGACCCCTGGGAGGATTTAAAAGTAACTTGGATGATCCCTAGGACTGGTGGAGGAGTATCTGATCCATGGGAGAAGATTTTAGATATCAGCTTATTCAATTACAGTTTCTGTTTTCTCTGTTACTTGTGGAATGTCGGAGCATCCATTATGTTGATCATTGCTCCGAGTCAATTACTGCAGATATTGTCGAATTGCCTCTGAACACATCACACATGGGCACGTGTCGGGACTTGTGGTCGCGAGCAACAAAAATCTTCTCTCGTGCTGCAAATATGTAATCTTCCATCTGGCATTTAAATCTATGAATGTTTCCAGCAGGCTTCGATCAGCATACTGTAGTGAAATGTCCCATTTTTCTGCAGACTTGACACTTCTTCCCTCTCGAAGGACAAGTTTTGTAATAAGGATCCTCACCACTGCAATGATTGGATGTTTGAATGTGATTGTGACTTCTGTCTTGGTGTTCCTTGACCTTTCTCTGGGTTTCCTCCGTGTCCTTGTGTTTTGTGTGTTTCTCAGGGGAATCTCGTCGTCACGTTATTTGCCTCTTTCTCAGACTTCTGAGTCTCATCATGTAGTGGTCAAGAGTCTCGCACCATATTGTTTTGCTTGCCTGAAACATAAATTTCATCGTGAGGATTTGCCCTTGCTTGAAAATATCTTGTTTGAAAATGCATCGCAACATCATAATCATTATCGGTTCCAGTGTCTCTGAGTGTTTTGAAGGTATTGTCAACTTTTGGTCCAGCAGAGTGTAGGAGTAACGCTCTCTTTCTTCGGGGTGTATTGATAGCGAGTGCCATCATTAGGAGTTCAAGTCTTGTGAGCCATTTGCTCCAGTGTGGCCCTGGGTTGCTGTCTATCTCTGTAAAGGCTGGAAAGACTGGCCGTTGTTGTGCACACATGATGATTGTTATTTATTTAAATCTGGAATTGTCAATGTAAGTCTTCTGTATGTCCCTGGTTGTCTGAGTGAATACTTCTTTTCAATCCTCAATGTCAGAAAAATATAGTGTTGTGCTGTGTTCTTACGTCTTCATTAACTGATGACCCCAGGCTTTATATTCAGATTCAATACAAACAGTATTTATTGTCTTTCTTAGCTACATGGCATGATCACAGGTCCCAGGTCTTTTTCTCATTGGTGTGTGTGTGCTCTCTACAAGCCATGTGTAGAATGTGTCTCTCAAAATGGTGTCTCCTCATATATGTATGATGATGTCATCTGTTGCATCAGTGGCTTGGTCTCTTAAAGGTACAGTTTCTTAAAGGTGAAGTCACCATTACACAACATTGCAAACAATGAGCCAGCCACGGTCGATAGAGTGTCAGGAATGACGGTCAGAGGAGCAGACCATGCTGGAAACACATAAAGAACCAGGAGCAGCCAATGTGAAAAACAGAGAATAAACAACATGGCATGGGTGGTGTTTAGAATACCTCGAATCTCGGTTTGATTCTCTTCCAGGTCAGAGGGAATTCTAGTAACATGATGTCTATGGAATCACAGAATGACGAACAAAGAGACCATTTGGTCGATCATGCCAGTGTTGTCTCTTTGGTAGAGACAAATTACAATTAGTCCTGCTGCGTGGCTTTTTCCTGTAATCCTGTACATTTTCCCTTCCAGCATCTATCCATATCCCTTTTGAAAGTTACGATTGAATCTGCTTTCATCTCCCAATCAGGCAGTGCATTCCAGATCACAACACATTACTGTGTAACAAATGGTTCTTCATGTCACCTCTGGTTCTTTTGCCAATCACCTGATATCTGTGTCCTCTGCTTACTGACATATTTGCCACATGAAACAGTTTCTCCTTATTTAAAGTGTTGAGAACCATCATGATTTTGAACACCTCGGACAAATCTCTTCTGAACGTTCTCTGCTCTAAGAAGAACAACCTCAGCTTCTCCAATCTCTCCACATAACTGAAATCCTTCACCCCTGGTATCATTGCAGCAAATCTCTTCTGTTCATTTCTTACCCCAGAAATAATTGAAATGAAATATTTCTAAGAAAATGCATGAACTAAATAAAAAGGAGAGAGAAATAAATGCTGAGCAAAATGGATATCAATGTTTGGAAAGTAAAAAGAGCAAAGAGATCGAAATTTTATTGTCGAGGAGTGAGAGGAATAGATAACACTTTGCAGATTTTGTCAGTAGATTTACTGATAAATTTGGGAATTGAGAGGAAGCTGGTTCACGGAGAAAAAACTGCCAACCCGGGGGTGGAGCACACAACTGCATCCGTCCAATAAGAGACTGAGTAGAAGTGACAGTTCAGTCAGTGGAACAGGACACTTTTAATCTCAGGATTATGTGTTGGATGATCCACTGTGGGTGCCCGTGAAATTCCACAGGAGCTAATACAACACCTTGCTGTCAGTGGCTCCTTGGTCAACGGGTGTGATTCTTGTTTAAGGAGTGTGATTAATGAAAGTGTGAGCGACCCCAGGTTCAAATCACCAATGAGCTCTTGGCATTTTTAGTTTAATGTTACTGATTGGTGTCAGCCTTACGGAGCTGGCTTCAGGACCACAGAACTGGATTCAAAGAGCTTGTCGACAAAATTGAAATTTACAAAATGTACACATAGCCAAGTGGGAATATAAAGTTGTCGCAGTAATTGAGACCTAACTCCAAAATCAGCAGGACTGGGTTCTGGAATGGAATGGAATTCTTCAGTGTTTCTGTTGTTTGGCTTGCATTGACTCATCCATTTTCTTGTTTTTCACTTTGTCGATGCCTTTGAATAATTGTGGATCCTTCTTCAGAGTGTCTTCTTTCACCAGGTAGTTCTGACCTCTGATGATGTTGATCGTAATCAGCTTCAACTCGCTGATAGTTTTGGAACTGAGCAGATTTCCTTTGCTTGAGTCTACAACATGGAACTCAGTCTGACATGTGGACCCATGGGAGGATTTGAATGCCACCCCTGCGTTGGAGTTGCATCCATCCAATAAGAGACCGAGTAGAAGTGACAGTTCTGTCAGTCGAATATGAGATTTTTAATGGCAGGGTTGTGAGATTGAGTCAAAAACAAGAAATGCTGGAATTACTCAGCAGGTCTGGTAGCATCTGTGGAAAGAGAAGCAGAGTTAACGTTTCGGGTCAGTGACCCTTCTTCGGAACTGACAAATATTAGAAAAGTCACAGATTATAAGCAAGTGAGGTGGGGGTGGGGCAACAGATAACAAAGGAGAAAGTGCAGATTGGACCAGGCCACATAGCTGACCAAAAGGTCACGGAGCAAAGGCAAACAATATGTTATTGGTGTGCTAAAAGACAAAGCATTAGTACAGATTAGGTGTGAATACACTGAATATTGAACAGCAGCAAGTGCAAACCTGAAAAAAAGCCTGAAAAAAACAGTGGGTCAGCAAAGTGAACAAACTAAGATGAAATGAAATAAATGCAAAGAAAGATTGTAAAAAATGTAAAAAAGAATGTAAAAAAAAAGGAAGAAAAAATAACTAAAAATGAAAGTAAAATGGGGGGCTTTCATGCTCTGAAATTATTGAACTCAATGTTCAGTCCGGCAGGCTTCAGTGTGCCGAATCGGCAGATGAGATGCTGTTCCTCGAGCTTGCGTTGATGTTCACTGGAACACTGCAGCAATCCCAGGACAGAGATGTGAGCATGAGAGCAGGGGGGAGTGTTGAAATGGCAAGCAACTGGAAGCTCAGGGTCCTGCTTGCGGACTGAGCGGAGATGTTCCGCAAAGCGGTCACCCAGTCTGCGCTTGGTCTCCCCAATGTAGAGGAGACCACACTGTGAGCAGCGAATACAGTATACTACATTGAAAGAAGTACAAGTAAATCGCTGCTTCACCTGAAAGGAGTGTTTGGGGCCTGGGATAGTGAGGAGAGAGGAGGTTAATGGACAGGTATTACACCTCCTGCGATTGCAGGGGAAGGTGCCCTGGGATGGGGACGAGGTGGTGGGGGTAATGGAGGAGTGGACCAGGGTGCCGCGGAGGGAACGATCCCTTCGGAATGCTGACAGGGGAAGGGAGGGGAAGATGCGACTGGTAGTGGCATCACGCTGGAGGTGGCGAAAATGGCGGAGGATGATCCTTTGGATATGGAGGCTGGTGGGATGAAAAGTGAGGACAAGGGGAACCCTGTCACGGTTCTGGGAGGGAGGGGAAGGATTGAGGGTAGAGGTGCGGGTAATGGAACGGACACGGTTGAGGGCCCTGTCAACCACAGTGGGGGGAAATCCTCGGTTGAGGAAAAAGGAGGTCACATCAGAAGCACCGTCATGGAAGGTAGCATCATCAGAGCAGATGCGTCGGAAATGGAGAAACTGGGAGAATGGAATGGAGTCCTTACAGGAGGTAGGGTGTGAAGAAGTGTAGTCGAGGTAGCTGTGGGAGTCGGTGGGCTTATAATGGATATTGGTAGACAACCTATTCCCAGAGATGGAGACAAAGAAGTCGAGGAAGGGAAGGGAAGTGTCAGTGATGGACCATGTGAAGGTGAGAGAAGGGTGGAAATTGGAAGCAAAGTTAATAAGGTTTTCTAGTTCGGGGCGGGAGCAGGAAACGGCACCGATACAGTCATCAATGTACCGGAAAAAGAGTTGGGGGAGGGGGCCTGAGTAGGAGTGGAACAAAGAATGCTCGGTCATATCGCACAAAAGGACAGGCATAACTAGGACCCATGCGCGTACCCATAGCGGCACCTTTTACTTGAAGGAAGTGCGTGGAGTTGAAGGAGAAGTTGTTCAATGTGAGAAGATTGTCCCCCTCTGAACTTGAGGCATTCCGTTCTCTCAGGTCTAACCCCGACATGGTCATCAAACCTGCAGACAAGGGTGGTGCTGTTGTTGTATGGCGTACCGACCTCTACCTTGCAGAAGCTCAACGCCAACTCACAGACACCTCTTCCTACCTCTCTCTGGAACATGACCCCACCACCGAACATCGAGCTACCGTCCAAAGGACTGTCACTGACCTCATCTCCTCTGGAGATCTTCCCTCTACGGCTTCGAACCTCATAGTCCCACAACCCCGGACAGCCCGCTTCTACCTCCTTCCCAAAATCCGTGACTCTTCTGACGCCCTATGTCATTTTGATAATTTCCACTTTCTTGGTCCCAACCGCCTCCTCTTCACTATGGACGTCCAATCGCTCTACACCTCCATCCCCCACCAGGATGGTTTGAGGGCTCTCCGCTTCTTCCTGGAACAGAGGCCCAACCAGTCCCCATCCACCACCACCCTCCTCCGCCTGGCTGAACTTGTTCTCACATTGAACAACTTCTCCTTCAACTCCACGCACTTCCTTCAAGTAAAAGGTGTCGCTATGGGTACCCGCATGGGTCCTAGTTATGCCTGTCTTTTTGTGGGATATGTCGAGCATTCTTTGTTCCAGTCCTACTCAGGCCCCCTCCCCCAACTCTTTTTCCGGTACATTGATGACTGTATCGGTGTCGTTTCCTGCTCCCGCCCCGAACTAGAAAACTTTAACAACTTTGCTTCCAATTTCCACCCTTCTCTCACCTTCACATGGTCCATCTCTGACACTTCCCTTCCCTTCCTCGACTTCTCTGTCTCCATCTCTGGGGATAGGTTGTCTACCAATATCCATTATAAGCCCACCGACTCCCACAGCTACCTCGACTACATTTCTTCACACCCTACCTCCTGTAAGGACTCCATTCCATTCTCCCAGTTTCTCCATCTCCGACGCATCTGCTCTGATGATGCTACCTTCCATGACGGTGCTTCTGATATGACCTCCTTTTTCCTCAACCGAGGATTTCCCCCCACTGTTGTTGACAGGGCCCTCAACCGTGTCCGATCCATTCCCCGCACCTCTACCCTCACCCCTTCCCCTCCCTCCCAGAACCGTGACAGTGTTCCCCTTGTCCTCACTTTTCATCCCACCAGCCTCCATATCCAAAGGATCATCCTCCGCCATTTTCGCCACCTCCAGCGTGATGCCACTACCAGTCGCATCATCCCCTACCTTCCACTGTCAGCATTCCGAAGGGATTGTTCCCTCCGCGGCACCCTGGTCCACTCCTCCATTACCCCCACCACCTCGTCCCCGTCCCAGGTCACCTTCCCCTGCAATCGCAGGAGGTGTAATACCTGCCCATTTACCTCCTCTCTCCTCACTATCCCAGGCCCCAAACACTGCTTTCAGGTGAAGCAGCGATTTACTTGTACTTCTTTCAATGTAATATACTGCATTCACTGCTCACAGTGTGGTCACCTGTACATTGGGGGGACCAAGCGCAGACTGGGTGACCGCTTTGCGGAACATCTCCGCTCAGTCCGCAAGCAGGACCCTGAGCTTCCGGTTGCTTGCCATTTCAACACTCCCCCCTGCTCTCATGCTCACATCTCTGTCCTGGGATTGCTGCAGTGTTCCAGTGAACATCAACGCAAGCTCAAGGAACAGCATCTCATCTACCGATTAGGCACACTACAGCCTGCCGGACTGAATATTGAGATCAATAATTTCAGAGCATGACAGCCCCCCATTTTACTTTCATTTTTAGTTATTTTTTCTTCCTTTTTTTTAACATTCTTTTTTTACATTTTTTACAATCTTTTTTTGCATTTATTTCATTTCATCTTAGTTTGCTCTGTTTGCTTACCCACTGTTTTTTTCAGGCTTTTTTTCAGGTTTGCACTTGCTGCTGTTCAACATTCAGTGTATTCACACCTAATCTGTACGAATGCTTTGTCTTTCAACACACCATTAATATATTGTTTGCCTTTGCTCCGTGACCTTTTGGTCAGCTATGTGGCCTGGTCCAATCTGCACCTTCTCCTTTGTTATCTCTTGCCCCACCCCCACCTCACTTGCTTATAATCTGTGACTTTTCTAATATTTGTCAGATCCGAAGAAGTGTCATTGACCCGAAACGTTAACTCTGCTTCTCTTTCCACAGATGCTGCCAGACCTGCTAAGTGGTTCCAGTATTTCTTGTTTTTGTTTCAGATTTCCAGCATCCGCAGTATATTGCTTTTATTTTTGTGAGTTTGAGTGCCATTTTGTTTTTCCCTTTTTTAAGGCTTCATGAGCAGAGAGTACAGGGAGTGTTTGAAATGAGCAAGTTTCGCTTTGATTCAGGACTCTTACCTCTCCGCAGCATCTCTCTGTGAAAGATTGAATTTGATCTCATTTCATTCTCAGCTCGGGGTCTGTGCGGCTCAGTGGCACTTCTGGCTGTCTCCCGCTTCACAATCCATCAGTACTGACAAAGCAATGGGGAATATTACTCACATGTTGTGTTCTTTAATTTTTTGGAAAACTTGAATGTATGTATTTTCTTCCAAAACACGGACACCAAGCCACTGTTAATGTAGGGCTGAAATAGCTCAGTTGGGAGAGCGTTAGACTGAACATTTAAATGTCCCTGGTTCAATCCCGGGTTTCAGCAATTTCGCTTCCTTCAGTGTCCCTTGCCTTGGTTCTGATTTTCTGGTGGCACAATTTCCTTTGAGATTATTTATCAAGCACCAGTGGATTGAATTTGAGAAACAACACAGAGTCATTTACAGCAGAGAAGGTGGTCGTTTGGCCTACCACGTCCATGCTGGCTCTCCCCGGAGCGATCTTGTCAGTTCCACTCACCAGCTCGATCCCTTTCCTCCTGCAAGTTTCTTTCCTTCAAGTATCCATCCAATTTCCTTTTCAAATCATTGATTGTCTCTGCTTCCACCACACTCGTGGGCCAAGTCATTACCACCCACAGCATAAAAAAGTTCCACCTCATCAAGGATGGGAAATACTTACATCTTCGATATTTGCTTATTCTCTATTTCTATGAGAATAGACTGGCAGTCAACATGAAAGGAAACCCAGAAATCTTCGAGCTGCATGTAAATGGTAAGTGGGTAGTAAGAGGTTGAGTAGGGCCTATTCGGGACAAAAAGGATAATATAAGCTTAGAGGTGCAGGGCAATGTTAATCTACTTAATGAGTACTTTGTATCAGTGATCACTAAGGAAGTGGAATTTGACAAAATATCAGTCGAAGTGAAGAGAGTAGAGGCAATGGAGAGAGTACAAATTAGGAGAGGGAGGTACTAAAAAGGCTGGCTGTGCTAAGGGAAGATAAATCACCTGGTCTGGATGGCTCACATCCCAGGTTGCGAAAGGAAATGCGGATGCAGATAACGGAAGGACTTGCAATAATCTTCCAATCTTCCCTGGATACGGGGGAGGTGCCAGAGGATTAAACAGTGGCAAATGCGACACCCTTATTCAAGAAAGGGTGTAAGGACAGTCCGGGTAACGACAGGCCAGTTAGATTAACAGCAGTGGTGGTTAAGGTTTTAGAAATAATAATCAGGGTAAAAAATCAACAGTCACTTGGAGAGGTTTGACTTAATTAAGGAGAGTGAGCATGGATTTATAAATGGGAGTTCATGCTTGACTAATCTAACTGCATTTTTTGATGAACTAACAGAGCTGTTTGATGAAGGGAATGCAGTGGATGTTGTTTATATGGATTTTAAGGAAGCGTTTGACAAGGTACCACATAAAAGGGGGGTTTACAAAATTGAGGTTCGTGGTATAGGACGGTCAGTGTCCAATTGGATAGAAAATTGGTTTAAGGACAGAAAACAGCGAGTCTTATTAAATGATTCTTTGTCAGACTGGAGGATAGTCGACAGTGGTGTTCCCCAAGGGTCATTGCTAGAACCACTTCTTTTTTTGCGAAAGGTAAGCGACTTGGATCTTGGAATACAGAGTAGAATCTCAAAATATGCCGATGACACCAAACTTGGAGGAGCGGCAAACAGTGAGGATGATATGAACTGCCTGCAACAGGACAGTGATAGGCTAGCAGAATGGGCAGACAGGTGGCAGATGGAATTTAATAGTGACAAGTGTGAGGTGATGTATGTTGGCATAAAAATAGGGAGAGGCAATATATACTGAATGGCACAGTTCTAAAGAGTGGGCTGGAATAGAGGGACTTGGGGTTCATGTGCATCAATCTTTGAAGGTGGCAAGACATATTGCGAGAGTGGTTTGCAAAGCATATGGGATCTTGGGCTTTATAAATAGAGGCATTGAGTACAAAGCAGGGAAGTTATGCTGAACATCTATAAAACTCTGGTTGGGCCCCAATTGGAGTGTTGCTTCCAGTTCTGCTCAGCAGACTTCAGAAAGAATTTGAGGGTCCTTGAGAGGACGCAGAGGCGATTTACCAGAATGGATCCAGGGATGGGGGATTTTAGTTACAAGGTTAGGTTGGAAAAGCGAGGGATTTTCTGCCTATATCAAAGGAGATTGAGTGGAGAATTGATAGAGGTGTATAAAACCTCTAGAGAACAGGCCATTCTGGACTGGGTATTGTGTAATGAGAAAGGATTAGTTAACAATCTTGTTGTGTGGGGTGCCTTGGGGAAGTGCGCCCATAATATGATAAAATTCTTCATTAAGATGGAGAGTGAGAGAGTTGATTCCGAGACTCGGGTCTTGAATCTAAACAAAGGAAACTATGAAGGTATGAGGCGGGAGTTGGCTATGATAGATTGGGGAACGTTACTTAAAGGGTTGACAGTGGATAGGCAATGGCGAGCATTTAAAGAGCGCATGGATGAATTACAACAATCGTTCATTCCTGTCTGTGCAAAAGTAAAACAGGAAGGGTGGCCCAATTGTGGCTTACAAAAGAAATGAAGGAAAGTATTAGAACCAAGGAGGAGAAATATAAAATGGCCAGAACAAGCAGCAAACCTGAAGATTGTGAGCAGTTTGGAATTTAGCAGAGCAGGACAAAGGGATTGATTAACAAGTGGAAACAAGCTTGCAGAGAACATAAAAATTGACTGTTAAAGCTTCTATAGATATGTGAAGAGAAAAAGAGTAGTGAAGACAAATGTGGGTCCCTTCCAGTCAGAAACGGGGGAATTTATAATGGGGAACAAAGAAATGGCAGACCATTTAAATACATACTTTGGATCTGTCTTCACAAAGGAGGATACAAATTATCTCCCAGAAATGTTTGGCAACATAGGGTCTGGTGAGAAGGAGGAACTGTATGAAATCAGTATGAGTAGGGACTGTTTGGGAAATTGATGGGATTGAAGGCCGATAAATCCCCAGGGCCTGATAATCTACATCCCAGAGTACTTAAGGAAGTGGCCCTTGAAATAGCAGATGCATTTCTGGTCTTTTTTCAAAATTCTTTCAACTCTGGAACAGTTCCAATGGATTGGCCGGCAGTTAATGTAACTCCACTATTTAAAAAAAGAGGCAGAAAGAAAACAGCGAATTATATACTGGTTCGCCTGACATCAGTCGTGGGGAAAATGCTGCAGTCCATTATAAAAGATGTAATAGCAGAGTGCAATAATAACTCGTCTCCACTCCTAGTATTTCTAAATCCCACACATTCACTAGAATGTGAACAATTATTTCCTGTTGTGTCTCTCTCAGATTTGTAAACTTCACTGTATTGGAGTGAGGTGACATCTACTGGCGGGGAGCAAGAACTGCAATCAAACAGCAGAAACACCACAGTCTGTCAGGGTTAAAGAAACATTGCAATGTGAGGATACAGCGAAGTGGTTTGATTGGGTAGATGGAGACATGATTCCACTTGTGGTGGTGTCTGAAGCAAAGGCCAGAAATACAAAATTGTCATTAAGAAAAGAAATGAGGAATTCATGAAAAATGTAGTAATGCAGTGAATGGTTAGAATGTGGATAGAATAGAAAGTGAGATTGGATGGACAGAAGCAGTCTGAAAGGATGGCTGAAACAAAAGGTGAGTGCCCTGAAACGTTAACTGTGTTTCTCTCAGCACAGATGCTGCCAGAGCTGCTGAACATTTCCAGCACTTTCTGTTTTTATTTCAGCATTTGCAGGATGTTGCTTTGATCTGAAAAAAATGGATGATTGGGTGGGGGGTTCCAGTGAAATTCCACAACAGCTAATTAAGTTTGACCTGTCAGTGGCTCGTTGTTCTCGGGGTATGATCCTTGCTTTGGGAGTATGGTTAATTAACATGCGAGAGATCCTGGGTTCAAATCCCGGACGAGCCCTGGTCTGCTGGCATTTTTAGATTAATGTTATCTATTGGTTTCAGTCTTGCAGAAGGTGGAATTGACTTCCATACGGAGCTGGCTTGAGGACCAGACAACTGGATTCAAAGAGCTTGTCGACAAAATTGTAATTAACTAAATGTACAGATAGCCAAGTGGGAATATGAAGTTGTTGCAGTAATTGTGACCTGACTCCAAAAACAACAGGACTGGAATGGAATGGAATTCTTCAGTGTTTCTGTTGTTTGGCTTGCATTGACTCATCAATTTTCTTGTTTTTCACTTTGTCGATGCCTTTGAACAATTGTGGATCCTTCTTCAGATTGTCTCCTTTCACCCGGTAGTTCTGGCCTCTGATGATGTTGATCGCAATCAGCTTCAATTCGCTGATAGTTTTGGAAGTGAGCAGATTTCCTCTGCTTGAGTCTACAACATGGAACTCAGTCTGACATGCGGACCCATGGGAGGATTTGAATGCCACCCCTGCGTTGGAGTTGCATCCATCCAATAAGAGACCGAGTAGCAGTGACAGTTCTGTCAGTCGAACATGAGACTTTTAATGGCAGGGTTGTGACTTTGAGTGCCATTCTGTTTTTCCCTTTTTTAAGGCTTCATGAGCAGAGAGTACAGGGAGTGTTTGAAATGAGCAAGTCTCGCTTTGATACAGGACTCTTACCTCTCAGCAGCATCTCACTATGAAAGATTGAATTTGATCTCATTTCATTCTCAGCTCGGGGTCTGTGCGGCTCAGTGGCACTTCTGGCTGTCTCCCGCTTCACAATCCATCAGTGCTGACAAAGCAATGGGGAATATTACTCACATGTTGTGTTCTTCAATTTTTTGGAAAACTTGAATGTATGTATTTTCTTCCAAAACAAGGACACCAAGCCACTGTTAATGTAGGGCTGAAATAGCTCAGTTGGGAGAGTATTAGATTGAAGCTCTAAAGGTCCCTGATTCAATCCCGGGTTTCAGCAATTTCGCTTCCTTAAGCGTCCCTTGCCTTGGTTCTGATTTTCTGGTGGCACAATTTCCTTTGAAATTATTTACCAAGCACCAGTGGATTGAATTTGAGAAACAACACAGAGTCATTTACAGCAGAGAAGGTGGTCGTTTGGCCTACCACGTCCATGCTGGCTCTCCCCGGAGCGATCTTGTCAGTTCCACTCACCAGCTCGATCCCTTTCCTCCTGCAAGTTTCTTTCCTTCAAGTATCCATCCAATTGCCTTTTCAAATCATTGATTGTCTCTGCTTCCACCACAGCCGTGGGCCAAGACATTACCACCCACAGCATAAAAAAATCCACTTCATCAAGGATGGGAAATACTTACATCTTCTATATTTGCTTATTCTCTATTTCTCTGAGAATAGAATGGCAGTCAACATGAAAGGAAACCCAATAATCTTTGAGCAGCATGTAAATGATAAGTGGGTAGTAAGAGGTTGAGTCGGGCATATTCGGGACAAAAAGGATAATATAAGCTTAAAGGTGCAGGGCAATGTTAATCTACTTAATGAGTACTTTGTATCAGTGATCACTAAGGAAGTGGAATTGGACAAAATATCAGTTGAAGTGAAGAGAGTAGAGGCAATGGAGAGAGTACAAATTAGTAGAGGGAGGTAGTAAAAAGGCTGGCTGCGCTGATGGAAGATAAATCACCTGCTCCGGATGGCTCACATCCCAGGTTGCGAAAGGAAATGCGGATGCAGATAACGGAAGGGCTTGCTATAATCTTCCAATCTTCCCTGGATACGGGGGAGGTGCCAGAGGATTAAACAGTGGCAAATGCGACACCCTTATTCAAGAAAGGGTGTAAGGACAGTCCGGGTAACGACAGGCCAGTTAGATTAACAGCAGTGGTGGTTAAGGTTTTAGAAATAATAATCAGGGTAAAAAATCAACAGTCACTTGGAGAGGTTCGAGTTAATTAAGGAGAGTGAGCATGGATTTATAAATGGGAGTTCATGCTTGACTAATCTAACTGCATTTTTTGATGAACTAACAGAGCAGGTTGATGAAGGGAATGCAGTGGATGTTGTTTATATGGATTTTAAGGAAACGTTTGACAAGGTACCACATAAAAGGGCGGTTAACAAAATTGAGGTTCGTGGGACAGGAGGGTCAGTGTCCAATTGGATAGAAAATTGGTTGAAGGACAGAAAACAGCGAGTCTTATTAAATGGTTCTTTGTCAGACTGGAGGATAGTCGACAGTGGTGTTCCCCAAGCGTCAGTGCTAGAACCACTGCTATTTTGTGCTCAAGGTAAGTGACTTGGATCTTGGAATACAGAGTAGAATCTCAAAATATGCCGATGACACCAAACTTGGAGGAGCGGCAAACAGTGAGGATGATATGAACTGCCTGCAACAGGACAGTGATAGGCTCGCAGAATGGGCAGACAGGTGGCAGATGGAATTTAATAGTGACAAGTGTGAGGTGATGTATTTTGGCATAAGGAGTAGGGAGAGGCAATATATACTTAATGGCACAGTTCTAAAGAGTGTGCTGGAATAGAGGGACTTGCGGTTCATGTGCATCAATCTTTGAAGGTGGCAAGACATATTGCGAGAGTGGTTCGCAAAGCATATGGGATCTTGGGCTTTATAAATAGAGGTATTGAGTACAAAAGCAGGGAAGTTATGCTGAAGCATTAAAAAACTCTGGATAGGCCCCAATTGGAGTGTTGCTTCCTGTTCTGCTCAGCAGACTTTAGAAAGAATTTGAGGGTACTTGAGAGGACGCAGAGGTGATCTACCAGAATGGATCCAGGGATGGGGGATTTTAGTTACAAGGTTAGGTTGGAAAAGCTAGGATTATTCTGCCTATATCAAAGGAGATTGAGTGGAGAATTGATAGAGGTGTATAACACCTCTAGAGAACAGGCCATCCTGGACTGGGTATTGTGTAATGAGAAAGGATTAGTTAACAATCTTGTTGTGTGGGTTCCCTTGGGGAAGTGCGCCCATAATATGATAACATTCTTCATTAAGATGGAGAGTGAGAGAGTTGATTCCGAGACTCGGGTCCTGAATCTAAACAAAGGAAACTATGAAGGTATGAGGCGGGAGTTGGCTATGATACATTGGGGAACGTTACTTAAAGGGTTGACAGTGGATCGGCAATGGCTAGCATTTAAAGAGCGCATGGATGAATTACAACAATTTTTCATTCCTGTCTGTGCAAAAGTAAAACAGGAAGGGTGGCTCAACTGTGGCTTACAAAAGAAATTAAGGAAAGTATTAGATCCAAGGAGGAGAAATAGAAAATGGCCAGAACAAGCAGCAAACCTGAAGATTGTGAGCAGTTTGGAATTTAGCAGAGGAGGCAAAAGGATTGATTAAGAAGGGGGAAATAGAGTATGAGAGTAAGCTGGCAGAGAACATAAAAACTGACTGTAAAAGCTGCTATAGATAAGTGTAGAGTAAAAGATTAGTGAAGACAAATGTGGGCCCCTTACAGTCAGAAACGGGGGAATTTATAATGGGGAACAAAGAAATGGCAGACCAATTAAATACATACTTTGGATCTGTCTTCACAAAGGAGGATACAAATTATCTCCCAGAAATGTTGGGGAACATAGGGTCCAGTGAGAAGGAGGAACTGGATGAAATCAGTATTAGTAGGGACTGTTTGGGAAATTGATGGGATTGAAGGCCGGTAAATCCCCAGGGCCTGATAATCTACATCCCAGAGTACTTAAGGAAGTGGCCCTTGAAATAGCAGATGCATTTCTGGTCTTTTTTCAAAATTCTATCGACTCTGGAACAGTTCCAATGGATTGGACGGTAGTTAATGTAACTCCACTATTTAAAAAAAGAGGCAGAAAGAAAACAGCGAATTATATACCGGTTCGCCTGACATCAGTCGTGGGGAAAATGCTGGAGTCCATTATAAAAGATGTAATAGCAGAGTGCAGCCATAAAGACAGGGCTAAATTGTGGCGAGTCGAAGAGACTTAGTAGTTGGCAGGAAAAAAGACAGAGGCGCAAGGGGAGAGCCAACTGTGCAACAGCCCCAACAAACAAATTTCTCTGCAGCACCTGTGGAAGAGCCTGTTACTCCAGAATTGGCCTTTATAGCCACTCCAGGCGCTGCTTCACAAACCACTGACCACCTCCAGGCGCGTATCCATTGTCTCTCGAGATAAGGAGGCCCAAAAGAATAGCAGAGTGCAATAATAACTCGTCTCCACTCCTAGTATTTCTAAATCCCACACATTCACTATAATGTGAACAATTATTTCCTGTTGTGTCTCTCTCAGATTTGTAAACTTCACTGTATTGGAGTGAGGTGACATCTACTGGCGGGAAGCAAGAACTGCAATCAAGCAGCAGAAACGCCACAGTCTGTCAGGGTTAAAGAAGCATTGCAATGTGAGGATGCAGCGAAGTGGTTTGATTGGGTAGATGGAGACATGATTCCACTTGTGGTGGTGTCTGAAGCAAAGGCCAGAAATACAAAATTGTCATTAATAAAAGAAATGAGGAATTCATGAAAAATGTAGTAACGTAGTGAATGGTTAGAATGTGGATAGAATAGAAAGTGAAATTGAATGGACAGAAGCAGTCTGAAAGGATGGCTGAAACAAAAGGTGAGTGCCCTGAAACGTTAACTGTGGTTCTCACAACACAGATGCTGCCAGAGCTGCTGAACATTTCCAGCACTTTCTGTTTTCATTTCAGCATTTGCAGGATGTTGCTTTGATCTGAAAAAAATGGATGATTGGGTGGGGGGTTCCAGTGAAATTCCACAGCAGCTAATAAAGCCTGACCTGTCAGTGGCTCGTTGGTTTAGGGGTATGATTCTCGCTTCGGGAGTATGGTTAATTAACATGCGAGAGATCCTGGGTTCAACTCCCGGACGAGCCGTGGTCTGCTGGCATTTTTCGATTAAGTTTCTCTATTGGTTTCAGCCTTGCAGAAGGTGGAATTGACTTCCATCCGGAGCTGGCTTGAGGACCAGACAACTGGATTCAAAGAGCTTGTCGACAAAATTGTAATTAACTAAATGTACAGATAGCCAAGTGGGAATATCAAGTTGTTGCTGTTATTGTGACCTGATTCAAAAAACAACAGGACTGGAATGGAATGGAATTCTTCAGTGTTTCTGTTGTTTGGCTTGCATTGACTCATCAATTTTCTTGTTTTTCACTTTGTTCGTGCCTTTGAATAATTGTGGATCCTTCTTCAGGGTGTCTTCTTTCACCAGGTAGTTCTGACCTCTGATGATGTTGATTGTAATGAGCTTCAATTCGCTGATAGATTTGGAAGTGAGCAGATTTCCTTTGCTTGAGTCTACAACATGGAACTCAGTCTGACATGTGGACCCATGGGAGGATTTGAATGCCACCCCTGCGTTGGAGTTGCATCCATCCAATAAGAGACCGAGTAGAAGTGAATGTTCTGTCAGTCGAACATGAGGCTTCTAATGGCAGGGTTGTGAGTTTGAGTGCCATTCTGTTTTTCCCTTTTTTAAGGCTTCATGAGCAGAGAGTACAGGGAGTGTTTGAAATGAGCAAGTCTCGCTTTGATTCAGGACTCTTACCTCTCAGCAGCATCTCACTATGAAAGATTGAATTTGATCTCATTTCATTCTCAGCTCGGGGTCTGTGCGGCTCAGTGGCACTTCTGGCTGTCTCCCGCTTCACAATCCATCAGTACTGAGAAAGCAATGGGGAATATTACTCACATGTTGTGTTCTTTAATTTTTTGGAAAACTTGAATGGATGTATTTTCTTCCAAAACAAGGACACCAAGCCACTGTTAATGTAGGCCTGAAATAGCTCAGTTGGGAGAGCGTTAAACTGAAGATCTAAAAGTCCCTGGTTCAGTCTCGGGTTTCAGCAATTTTGCTTCCTTATGCGTCCCTTGCCTTGGTTCTGATTTTCCAGTTGCACAATTTACTTTGAAATTATTTACCAAGCACCAGTGGATTGAATTTGAGAAACAACACAGTGTCATTTACAGCACAGAAGGTGGTCATTTGGCCTATCACGTCCATGCTGGCTCTCCCCGGAGCAATCTAGTCAGTTCCACTCACCAGCTCGATCCCTTTCCTCCTGCAAGTTTCTTTCCTTCAAGTATCCATCTAATTTCCTTTTCAAATCATTGATTGTCTCTGCTTCCACCACACTCGTGGGCCAAGTCATTACCAAGCACAACATAAAAAATTCCACATCATCAAGGATGGGAAATACTTACATCTTCTATATTTGCTTATTCTCTATTTCTCTGAGAATAGACTGGCAGTCAACATGAAAGGAAACCCAAAAATCTTTGAGCAGCATGTAAATGATAAGTGGGTAGTAAGAGGTTGAGCCGGGCCTATTAGGGACAAAAAGGATAATATAAGCTTAGAGGTGCAGGGCAATGTTAATCTACTTAATGAGTACTTTGTATCAGTGATCACTAAGGAAGTGGAATTTGACAAAATATCAGTCGAAGTGAAGAGAGTAGAGTCAATGAAGAGGGTACAAATTGAGAGAGGGAGGTACTAAAAAGGCTGGCTGTGCTTAGGGTAGATAAATCACCTGGTCTGGATCGCTGGCATCCCAGGTTGCGAAAGGAAATGCGGATGCAGATAATGGAAGAGTTTGCCATAATCTTCCAATCTTCCCTGGATACGGGGAAGGTGCCAGGAGTAAAGAGTGGCAAATGCGACGCCCTTATTCAAGAAAGGGTGTAAGGACAGTCCGGCTAACTACAGGCTAGTTAGATTAACAGCAGCGGTGGGTAAGGTTTTAGAAAGAATAATCAGGGTAAAAAATCAACAGTCACTTGGAGATGTTTGAGTTAATTAAGTAGATTGAGCATGGATTTATAAATTTGAGTTCATGCTTGACTAATCTAACTGCATTTTTTGATGAACTAACAGAGCAGCTTGATGAAGGGAATGCAGTGGATGTTGTTTATTTGGATTTTAAGGAAGCGTTTGACAAGGTACCACATAAAAGCGGGGTTTACAAAATTGAGGTTCGTGGTATAGGAGGGTCAGTGTCCAATTGGATAGAAAATTGGTTTAAGGACAGAAATCAGCGAGTCTAATGAAATGATTCTTTGTCAGACTGGAGGATAGTCGACAGTGGTGTTCCCCAAGGGTCAGTTCTAGAACCACTGTTTTTTTGCTAAAGATAAATGACTTGGATCTTGGAATATTGAGTAGAATCTCAAAACATCCCGATGACAACAAACTTGGAGGAGTGGCAAACAGTGAGGATGATATGAACTGCCTGCAACAGGACAGTGATAGGCCAGCAGAATGGGCAGACAGGTGGCAGATGGAATTTAATAGTGACAAGTGTGAGGTGATGTATTTTGGCATAAGGAATAGGGAGAGGCAATATTTACTTAATGGCACAGTTCTAAAGAGTGTGCTGGAATAGAGGGACTTGGGGTTCATGTGCATCAATCTTTGAAGGTGGCAAGACATATTGCGAGAGTGGTTAGCAAAGCATATGGAATCTTGGGCTTTATAAATAGAGGCATTGAGTACAAAGCAGGGAAGTTATGCTGAACCATTATGCAGCTCTGGTTAGGCCCCAGTTGGAGTGTTGCTTCCAGTTTTGCTTACCACACTTAAGAAAGAATGTGAGGGTCCTTGAGAGGATGCAGAGGAAATTCACCAGAATGGTTCCAGGGATGGAGGATTTTAGTTACAAGGTTAGGTTGGAAAAGCTAGGGCTGTTCTGCCTGTATCAAAGGAGAGTGAGGGGAGAATTGATAGATGTGTTTTCGGCTGTGACAGTTTTAAATAAGTTGGCAAGGAAACATTGTTCCCGTTAACTATTGGTACAAGGACTAGGGGACACAGATTGAAGGTTTTGGACAGGAGGTACAGCGGGAATGTGCGCAATAACTTTTTTACACTGATTGGTGATGAGCTGTAACTCGCTGCCCACGAGGGCGGTGGAAATGGAGACAATCGATGATGACAAAAGGAATTTGAATGGGCACTTGAAGGAAATAATTTTACAGGGCTATGGGGATCGAGCAGACAAGTAATAACTCGTCTCCACTCCTAGTATTTATAAATCCCACACATTCAATATAATGTGAACAATTCTTTCCTGTTGTTTCTTTCTCAGATTTGTAAACTTCACTGCATTGGAGTGAAGTGACATCTACTGGCAAGAAAAAAGAACTGCCGTGATGAGATCAGCCATGATTGCATTGAATGGCAGAGCAGGCTCGAGTGGCTGACTTGCCGACTCCTGCTACTAGTTCTTGTGTTCATAGAATCATACAGCACAGAAGGAGGCCATTCGGCCCCATTGTGCCTCTGCTGACTCTCTAACAAAAAGATGCAATTAGTCCAACCCCCTGCCTATTTCCCCATAATCCTGGAGAATTTCGCTTTGAAATATTTGTTCAATTCCTTTTTGAAAGTTATAATTGAATCTGTTTCCACCACCCTATCAGACAATGCATTCCAAATCCGAATCAGTTACTGGGTAAAAAGATCTCTCCTCACCTCCCCTTGACATTTTTGGCCAATTATTTTAAATCTGTATCCTCTGGTTACTGACCCCCAGGTGGGGTCAGTTTCTCCCTCTCTACCCTATGAAAATCCTTCATGATTCTGAACATCTCTATTAAATCTTCACTTAACCTTCTCTACTCTGAAGAGAACAATCCCAGCTTCACCAGGCTGTCCAGAGAACTGAAACGCCGCATCTCTGGTATCATTCTAGTAAATCTCCTCTGAACTGTCTCAGAAGCTTTGATGTCCTTTCGAAAGACTGGTGCCCAGAACTGGACACATTACTCGAGCTGAGATCGAGCCAGCGAAGCCCACATCCCACGAACGAATAAAAAAACGCTCCATAACCAGTCCCCAATTCTGAAGCATTTATCGACGCTCCCTGACCAGTACCCAAATTTTATTCATTTGGAGACGCTCCCTGCCCAGTCCCTAATTCTTACCCATCTACAGACGCTCCCTGCCCAGTCCCCCAATTCTTATCCATTTGCAGACGCTCCCTGACCAGTACCCAAATTTTATTCATTTAGAGACGCTCCCTGCCCAGTCATTAATTCTTACCCATCTACAGACGCTCCCTGACCAGTACCCAAATCTTATTCATTTAGAGACGCTCCCTGCCCAGTCCCCAAATCGTATCCATTTGCAGACGCTCCCTGACCAGTACCCAAATTTTATTCATTTAGAGATGCTCCCTGCCCAGTCTCCAATTCTTATCCATCTCCAGACGCTCCCTGACCAGTACCCAAATTTTATTCATTTAGAGACGCTCCCTGCCCAGTCCCCAATTCTTATCCATTTATCGACGCCGTTTCGGGAAGCCTCACCTGGAAAAGCTTCACCACCGCCATCCGCTGGGAAACAGATGGGATTGTTCAATCTTATTGTGGCCCTGAGGCCCTGCTCCAGCTGTGTGAGCCCGGAAAGTCTTCTCGCACTTTGTGAATATCCCGCTCCAACTTCGAACCCGCAGCTCCAGCTGCTGACAAAGCTCTCTACTGCGCCTGCCCGCTCCACTCCTGTCACAGATCGGGCGGATTCTAGGCCGCTGAGCATTCTGGGTACCACACCTGTCATTAATGCTATTCTTTCAGCTGAATGTTTTTATTACGTACATTTCATGACCTGGAATCGTCGTGAGTGTTTTCTTTTGCACCTGTCAATGCCTGGGAGGATGGAGTCAGCTTCACTTTGTAGCCATGACTTTCTGGTGTGAGAAAGTGGTGTTTAACTCAGTATATTTCAGTTTTTGGTCTGTGACTGTGGGTATTATTCAGTACCTGTTTGTTTCTGCTATTGCTATGTGAGTTTCACCACATATCTTTCAACAACTTGTATGTGAATATCAGCTTTTGTCTAGATCTCTCAATCTGTCAATTTCTTGTCTGGTAATGCGAAGTTTACAAAGTACCTGTCAGTTTCTAGTCTGGGACTGAGTTGGTTTTACTCTGTCCCTAGCATTCGCTGGTATGTTAGTGTGGGGTTTACATTGTACCTGTCCGTTTCTTGTATGTGAGTGTTGATTTCACTCTGAAAAGAATCATAGATCATAGAATAGTTACAGAACAAAAGGAAGCCATTCAGCTCATTGTGCTTGTGCTACTTCTCTGCACGAGCAACTCAGCTCATGCCACATGTATTCCATGAAAACATGCAATTTTGTTCACTTCAGATAATTATCTTATACCATTTTGAAAGCCATGGTTGAATCAGCCTCCATCACACTCTCAAACAGTGCATATCAGATCTTAACCACTCGCTGTGCAAAATAAGTTTTTCCTCATGTTGCCTTTGGTTCTTTTGCCATTCACCTTAAATCGGTGTCCTCTGGTTACAGAGCTGTGTATAATATTCCCCATTGCTTTCTCAGCACTGATGGATTGTGAAGCAGGAGACAGCCAGAAGTCCCAAAGAGCCGCACTGACCCTGAGCTGGGAATGAAATGAGATGAAGTTCAATCTTTCACAGCGAGATGCTGCAGAGAGTTAAGAGTCCCGAATCAAAGTGAGACTTTCTCATACTTTTGCTGAATTTCATTTCAAACACTCCTTGTACTCTCTGCTAATGAAGCCTTAAAAAAGGAAAAACAAAATGGCACTCAAACTCACCACCCTGAAATTAAAAGTTTAATGTTTGACTGACTGAACTGTCACTTCTACTCGGTCTCTTATTGGATGGATGCAACGCAGGGGTGGCATTCAAATCCTCCCATGGTTCCACATGTCAGACTGAGTTCCATGTTGTAGACTCAAGCCAAGGAAATCTACTCAGTTCCAAAACGATCAGTCAGCTGAAGCTCATTACGATCATCATCATCAGAGGTCAGAACTACCTGGTGAAAGAAGACAATCAGAAGAAGGATCCACAATTATTCAAAGGCATCGACAAAGTGAAAAACAAGAAAATCGATGAGTCAATGCAAGCCAAACAGCAGAAACACTGAAGAATTCCATTCCATTCCAGTCCAGAACCCACTCCTGTTGTTTTTGGAGTCAGGTCACAATTACTGCAACAACTTTAAATTCCCACTTGGCTATCTGCACATTTAGTTAATCAAGCTCTTTGAATCCAGCTCTCTGGTCCTCAAGCAGGCTCCATATGGAAATCAGTTCCGCCTTCTGCAAGGCTGAAACCAATCAATGACCTGAAACTAAAAATACCAAAGAAGAAGTGCTTGTCAAGGATTTGAACCCAGGATCTCTCACACATTAATTAATCACTCACCCTAAGCAAGAATCATACCCCTAGATCAACATGCCACTGATATCAGAACTTCCTTTTAGATCCTGTGGAATTTCACTGGCAGCCACAGCCGATCATCCATTTTTTTTCAGAGCCAAGCAACATCCTGCAAATTCTGAAATAAAAACAGAAATTTTTGGAAATGTTCAGAAACTCTGGCAGCATCTGTGGAGAGAGAAACAGAGTTAACCTTTCAGGGCGTTTACCTTTTGTTTGAGCCATCCTTTCACACTGCTTCTGTCCACCCAATCTCACTTTCTATTCTATCCAGATTCCACCCACTCACTACCAAAATACATTGATCATGAATTCCTCATATCTTTTAATAATGACAATTTTATATTTCTGGCCTTTGCTTTGGACTCCACCACAAGTGGAATCATGTCTCCATCAACCCAATCAAACCCATTCACTATTTCCTCACATTGCAATGTTTCTTTCACCCTGACAGACGATGGAGTTTATGCTGCTTGATTGCAGTTCTTGCTTCCTGCCAGTAGATGTCACCTCACTCCAGTACAGTGAAGGTTACAAATCTGAGAGCACACAACAAGAAGTAATTGTTCACGTGACAGTGAACAGGTCCCTCTATTCCTGCACACTCTTCAGAACTGTGCCATTAAGTATATATTGCCTCTCCCTATTCCTTCTGCTAAAATGCATCACCTCATACAAGTCACTATTAAAATCCATCTGCACCTGTCTGCCCATTCTGCGAGCCTATCACTGTCTTGTTGCAGGTGGTTCATTTCATCATCACTGTTTGCCACTTCTCCAAGTTTGGTGTTATCGGCATATTTTGAGATTCTACTCTATATTCCAAGATCCAAGTCATTTATCTGTAGCAAATAAAAAGCAGTGGTTCCAGCAGTGACCCTTGGGGAACAGCACTGTCGACAACCTTCCAGTCTGAGAATGAACCATTTATTACGACTTGCTGTTTTCTGTCCTTAACCCAATTTTCTATCCAATTGGACACTGACCCTCCTATTCCATGAACCTCAATCACCCTTTTATGTGTCGTTTCTTAAAATCCACATAAACAACATCCACTGCATGCCCTTCATAAACCTTCTCTGTTAGTTCATCAAAACATGCAGTTAGATTAGTCAAGCATGAACTCCCATTTATAAATCCATGCTCACTCTCCTCAATTAACTCAAACCTCTACAAGTGACTGTTCATTTTTTCCCTGATTGTTCTTTCTAAAACCTTACCCACCACTGCTGTTAATCTAACTGGCCTGTAGTTAGCCGGACTGTCCTTACACCCTTTCTTGAATAAGGGTGTCACATTTGCAACTGTTTAATCCTCTGACACCTCCCCCGTATCCAGGGAAGATTGGAAGATTATAGCCAGCCTTTCTGTTATCTGCATCCACATTTCCTTTCGCAATCTGGGATGAAAGCCATCCGGACCAGGTGATTTATCTTCCTGAAGCATGACCAGCCTTTTCAGTACCTCCCTCTCTCAAGTTGTACCCTCTCCATTGCCTCTACACTCTCCACTTATACTGATATTTTGTCAAATTCCACTTCCTTAGTGATCATTGATACAAGGTACTAATTAACTAGATTAACATTGCCCTGCAGCTCTAAGTATATATTACCCTCTTGGTCCCTAATGGGGCCCATTTCACGGCTCACTACCTTCTTATTATTTATATACTGCTCGAAGATTTTTGGGTTCCCTTTCATGTTGACTGCCATTCTATTCTCGTAGAGATAGGGAATAAGCTAAATATAGAAGATATAAATATTTCCCATCCTTGGGTGAGGTGGAATTTTTTTATGCTGTGAGTGGTAATGTCCTGACCCACGAGTGTGGTGGAAGTGGAGACAATCAATGATTTGAAAAGGAAATTGGATGGTTACTTGAAGCAAAGGAACTTGCAGGTGGAAAGGGATCGAGAAGGTGAGTGGAACTGAGTAGCTGGCTCCGATAATTGCTGCAGTCACTGCGATCCCCCTTAATTTTGTACAAGGTGACAATGTTTGCATCACGCATGTTTTGTGCCCTTGTTGAGCTCGACTACGGTGGGCTCACTGTCCAGTTCCTCAATGACAGGGAAGTCTGAAATGTCACTGAGAGCTACTTCAGTGACAATGTTCTCCGTTATATAGAGTTCACCTTTCCATCTGCTTGTTAGGTTCAGTGATGATCACCCCTCTCTTTGTCTTCAAAAGGTGCTGATTAAGTTACTACTGGGCCCATTGCTTTCTTAATTCCTTCATACATCCCTCCAGCATCCCCGGATTCAGCAGCAGAGTTTTAACCAGTATTGATTGGTGCAGTGCTGAGCAGTCTGCAGAGACTTGTTTCTGGCAGCTCTGAGAGCATCTAGATGTTGTTTGCTGGAGACTTGTTTGTAGTTCATGAGAGCTCTCCTCTTAGTTGCAGTAACTGACTCAATTTCAAACAATAAGCCTCAAACCAGTCAGCATTCCTCCCATCTCTTTTCCCATACACAGTGAGTGCAGAGTTATAGATGGTGGCGTGCAGATGATTCCACTTTGACACTGCACTGAGGCCTTGAGCATTGTTGTCTGAAAGAGCCTGATCGAGGATGTTGAGGAACTCCTGGGTCCTTTCTGCATCAGTGGTTCGGCAAGTGTTGATCAGAGGACGACCTTTCTTCATGGATGGATGAAGCTTCCTTGGCTGAAGCCTGACCTTGTTACACACCAGGGAGTGGTCAGTGTCACAGTCAGCGCTGTGATAGCTGAGAGTGATGAGGACACTGCTGAGGGTGGTATGTCTGGTGATGATACGTACTAGCTGGTGCCAATGGCATGATCTCGGATGTCTCCAGGACACCTTGTAGCACAGCTTGACCTGGAAGTAGCTGTTCATCACACAGAATCCATGGTGACAGCATCGCTCCAGCAACCTCTGTCCATTTTCGTTCTTCTTGCAAATCCCCTGGTGCTCTATGCACATTGGCAAAGCTGTGTAGTCAGTACCCAAGCTTGTGTTGAAGTCTCCTAGAAGGTACAGTCCCTCAGTGCTGGTAATTCTACTGATGGCAGTGTCAAGAGTCACATCGAATTGATCCTTGACATCTGGGGTGGAGGTGAGTGTCGGACATAGATGCACATGAGATTAACTGGGCCCACACTTGTTGACAAGTGAAGAGTAAGAAGTCTCTCTGAGCCTACTGTGGGTGGTTCACTCATCTCAAGTGGCGTGTATTTTACTGTGAAACCCACTCCATGCTCAGGAGTTGCCTCTTGGGCTTTCCCTGCCAGAAGAAGGTGTAGTGTTTCTCTTTGAGGGATCCACTTTGAACGAGTCTAGTTTCTTGCAGCACAGCAACGTCTACATTGAGCCTTGTGAGTTCCTTGTCGATCACAGCTGTCTTGTGCGTGTCATCAACCTGCAGAAGGTTGTCAGTAAGGCCAGGACACATGGTCCTCACATTCCAGCTTGTGATGCGAAGGACTAGTGTCTTCTTTGTTGAGTTTGTTTTTCTTGGTGCATAGATTATCAATCCGTCTGTTCAGAGATGACTCTCTAAGCTTCAAGCACCCATTGAATTAAGCAGGTCGTGGCAGGACAGCACCTAACTGACTGGGGGCTGCCCAGCTTGGAGTGAATGGTAGCTATCCAATGAGGCACTAAGAGCTCTCCCACTGTCCGAAGTAACCCCTGGCGCTCATACTCTGCACCAATTGAATGAGAGCTTATAATCAGTAACTGTTTATTCCCGGGTTGTGCTCATGTTTAACCATGAAGCTGGAGTGTCCTCTCCAGGGCACAGGCCTGGGCAAATAGTATGGAGACCCTGAGCATCAGGAACCCCTGTCAGCATTGCTGGTATTGTCCAGAGGAAAGGAAAATACCAGTACTGTTTGTTACCAGCTCTGCTGTTGGAGTTGCTGTAAAACTGCCTGATAAGTAACAGGTAACCGCCTCCAGGACTCCACTCCGGATTTACTGTCCAGGTTTACTGCCTCAGCCTTCTTATTTATTTATTTAGAGATACAGTATTGAAACAGGCCCTTCCAGCCCACCGAGTCTGTGCCGACCATCAACCACCCATTTATACTAATCCTACATTAATCCCAGATTCCCACCACATACCCTCAATTCCCCTACCACCTACATACACTAGGGGCAATTTACAATGGCCAATTTACCTATCAATCTGCAAGTCTTTGGCTGTGGGAGAAAACCGGAGCACCCGGCAGAAACCCACGCAGTCACAGGGAGAACTTACAAACTCGGAATCGAACGTGGGTCACTGGAGGTGTGACGCTGCGGTGCTAACCACTGCGTCTTCTCAAGATAATGATAGAGAAGTGAGACTTTTTGCCCATATCTGGGGCTCTGTTTCTTGGCATCAGGATGGAACTACACGCCAGTGGGCCTTTATGACATGCACAAGGATATCACACACTGCCCCATCCCTGGGACAGCTCAGAGAGAGACCCTGATGATAATGCACCCCACAGGAACATCACAAACAGCCCCCTCCCTAGGACAGCTCAGGGTCAGACACTGCACACACTGCAACAACAGTGACATTACTTTATTAGTCCCTCCATTCTGAAAAACAAGCATTCACCCTACTTTATGCTTTCTGCCCCTTATCCACGCTGCCACTGCCCCTTTCATCCCATCTGCTCCAATTTTGTTAACAAGTTTATTTTATGATACTTTTTCAAACACATTTTTGAAGTCCAGACATACACCATCAACCCCACTACCCTGGTCAACTCTCTCTGAAACTTCATCAAAGAAATTAATTCATTAATTCAGACACAATCTTCTGTTAACCAATCTGTACTGGCTGTCATTTATTAGCCCATGTTCTACCAAGTGACAGTTAATTTTCTCATGGATAATTGTCTCTAAAAGTTTCCCCACCACCGACTTTAGACTAACTGGTCTGTAGTTCCTGGGGTTATCTCTCTTTTTAAACAGGGCTGTAAAATTAGCAATCCTTGTGGACTTATCTTTTAATTCTGGAAAGTCTATTGTGGACAATCTCTTTGGGTATGACTTTAACCAATTAAAGCAACAGGATACTTGATTAATAAGTCCAGAACTTTTATTGAGAATAAAATAGTACTTAATAATTGGAAGTAAAATTATCTTGAACAAACTTGGGGAATATAACTTTACAGCTCTCGCAGGTGTGCAGACTGATCGAGCTTGGTCTCAGAGTGTCACGGTCCTCTTTGTCCAGCCTAGATCCCTCATCAGGTGGAGAACTTGGTTGATGATCTGAGCCTTTACCCCTGAGCTCTTCTAGTGTTCCTGCACATTGAAAGCTTTCAAGATCCCTACTTTTAACCCCTGGATTGCCATCACACCACCTTGTAAAATAATAATTGGTCCGAGAATTTGCTAGGTACATTTAATTAGTTCTTAATAATGTCTTCCACTAACTGTCACCTGTCCTCAGAATCTCAGACATGAGTACAATGGAGTGGTTTCACACCGTCTCCCAATCTGATCTGAAACAGGTTTCCTATTCATTAAATCTAGACTTTTGAAGGTCACGATGGAACATACCATGGGTTTTATCAGGGGTCCGAGAAAGGTCCATTGTTTGAATACATTTAGCTGAAACTGCCCTTTCCCACAAAGACACAGAAACTCACAGTAATTAGAATGAAATAACTTTAAATGAAAACCAATTCTCTCCAAAATGATTATTAATTCATTAATTATAACTCAATCAAGGTTCATTACTTTTAGAATTAGAATTAGAATTCGAACATTATAGCGCATCGGCCCTCGATGTTGCACCGACCTGTGAAACCATCTGACCTACACTATTCCATTTTCATCCATATGTCTATCCAATGACCACTTAAATGCCCTTAAAGTTGGCGAGTCTACTACTGTTGCAGGCAGTTCGTTCCACGCCCCTACTACTCTCTGAGTAAAGAAACTACCTCTGACATCTGTCCTACATCTATCACCCCTTAACTCAAAGCTATGTCCCCTCGTGTTTGCCATCACCATCCGAGGAAAAAGACTCTCACTATCCACCCTATCTAACCCTCTGATTATCTTATATGTCTCTATTAAGTCACCTCTCCTCCTCCTTCTCTCCAACGAAAACAACCTCAAGTCCCTCAGCCTTTCCTCGTAAGACCTTCCCTCCATGCCAGGCAACATCCTAGTAAATCTCCTCTGCACCCTTTCCATAGCTTCCACATCCTTCCTATAATGCGGTGACCAGAACTGCACGCAATACTCCAGGTGCGGTCTCACCAGAGTTTTGTACAGTTGCAGCATGACCTCGTGGCTCCGAAACTCGATTCCCCTACTAATAAAAGCTAACACACCATATGCCTTCTGAACAGCCCTATTAACCTGGGTAGCAACCTTCAGGGATTTATGCACCTGGACACCAAGATCTCTCTGTTCATCTACACTACCAAGAATCTTCCCATTAGCCCAGTACTCTGCATTCCTGTTACTCCTTCCAAAGTGAATCACCTCACACTTTACCGCATGAAACTCCATTTGCCATCTCTCAGCCCAGCTCTGCAGCCTATCTATGTCCCTCTGTACCCTACAACATCCTTCAGCACTATCCACAACTCCACCGACCTTAGTGTCATCCGCAAATTTACTAACCCACCCTTCTACACCCTCTTCCAGGTCATTTATAAAAATGACAAACAGCAGTGGCCCCAAAACAGATCCTTTCGGTACACCACTAGTAACTAAACTCCAGGATGAACATTTGCCATCAACCACCACCCTCTGTCTTCTTTCAGCTAGCCAATTTCTGATCCAAAGCTCTAAATCATCTTCAACCCCATACTTCTGTATTTTCTGCAATAGCCTGCCATGGGGAACCTTATCAAACGCCTTACGGAAATCCGTATGCACCACATCCACTGCTTTACCCTCATCCACCTGTTTGGTCACCTTCTCGAAAAACTCAATAAGGTTTGTGAGGCACGACCTACCCTTCACAAAACCGTGCTGACTATCGCTAATGAACTTATTCTTTTCAAGATGATTATAAATCCTGTCTCATATAACCTTTTCCAACATTTTACCAACAACCGAAGTATGGCTCACAGGTCTATAATTACCAGGGCTGTCTCTACTCCCCTTCTTGAACAAGGGGACAACATTTGCTATCCTCCAGTCTTCCGGCACTATTCCTTTCGGCAATGACGACATAAAGATCAAGGACAAAGGCTCTGCAATCTCCTCCCTAGCTTCCCAGAGAATCCTGGGATAAATCCCATCTGGCCCAGGGTACTTATCTATTTTCACACTTCCCAAAATTGATAACACCTCCTCCTTGTGAACCTCAATCCCATCTAGGCTAGTAGCCTGAATCTCAGTCTTCTCCTCGACAACATTTTCTTTCTCGACTGTAAATACTGACGCAAAATATTCATTTAACACTTCCCCTACCTCCTCTGATTCCACACACAACTTCCCACTACTATCCTTGATTGGCCCTAATCTAACTCGAGTCATTCTTTTATTCCTGATATACCTATAGAAAGCCTTAGGGTTTTCCCTGATCCTATCCGCCAATGACTTCTCGTGTTCTCTCCTTGCTCTTCTTAGCTCTCCCTTTAGATCCTTCCTGGCTAGCTTGTAACTCTCAAGCGCCCTAACTGAGCCTTCACGTCTCATCCGAACATAAGCCTTCTTCTTCCTCTTGACAAGCGCTTCAACTTCTTTAGTAAACCACGGCTCCCTCGCTCGACAACTTCCTCCCTGCCTGACAGGTACATACTTATCAAGGACACGCAGTAGCTGCTCCTTGAATAAGCTCCACATTTCGATTGTTCCCATCCTCTGCAGTTTCCTTCCCCATCCTACGCATCCTAAATCTTGCCTAATCGCATCATAATTTCCTTTCCCCCATCTATAATTTTTGCCCTGCGGTATATACCTGTCCCTGCCCATCGCGAAGGTAAACCTAACCGAATTGTGATCACTATCACCAAAGTGCTCACCTACATCTAAATCTAACACCTGGCCAGGTTCATTACCCAGTACCAAATCCAATCTGGCATCGCCCCTGGATTTATAATCATCTGTTTCATGATGGGTTGCGACTCATTAATTATACAGGATATAAGCGTTGGTACTGAACACAAAATGGTTCCTTTGGTCATGTGTTCATTATAAAATGGCTTTCTTAACGTTGTTAGTTGTTACAATGGATACATTATAAAAATGGTCAAGATAAACTGAGATCAAACTACCCAAGCTTATCTGCATCCTCCAGTCCTCTGGCAACATTCCCATATTCAAGGAGGATTGAAAGATTGTGGTTCGAGTCTCTGATATTTCCACCCTTACTTCCCTCAGCAACCCAGGATGCAGCCCATCCAGACCGGGTGACTTTTCTACTGTGAGCACTGCCAACCTTGTAATTGTCTCCTCTTTATCTATTTTCATCCCGTCCAATTTCTCCACAACCTCCTCCTTTACTGTAACATTTGCACAATCTGCTTGTTTTGTGACAGATGAAATGTACTTAATTAGTGCCTCAGCCACACCCTCTGCCTCCACAGGATCTCTAATTGACCCACCCTTTCATTGACTGTCCATATGTTGGTTAAAGACTTCAGTGTTCCCAGTTATGTGACCCGCTAATCTTTTCTCATACATTCTCTTACTGATCTCATTTCCTTTTACAGCTCTCCTCTGTACTTTCTGTATTCTGCTTGTTTCTCTACTGCATATGAATCCTCACATGATTTCGATATTAATGGTTTATGAACTATTTTGTTGAGGGATTGAGTTTTGTACATTTCTCCCTAGCTCCCCTCATGGTCAGGCAGAAAGTTTAACTGCTGTGTTTTCAAACAGCAACAGCTTTATTTGAAAAGCCATTGGGACAGGATTCCGGGTTTTAATCCAGTCATAAATCTGGTTCTGATGTCTTGTGGCTCCAGCTGTCACATGACCTGTCAGAGGATGACCTCATAATTGACCCAGCCATGGAGCTGTGGGTTGATGTTTAAATTGTTTCAAAATAATTTTCCAGAAGGACAATCAAAATGAATCGATATATAAAAGGTAGATTTTGTGAATTTGTGCTCCCAGTGGAAAATCCTGCAGAGTCTGCTGGTTTTCATATCCCCAATTCCCCACAGGAAGCTCAGTGCTCGGAATCTGTATTCATTACATTAACATTATACGGAATCATTTCATGGGAGACCCCAGTGTGAATTGTAAACAAGTGGGTCAGTTTGAACTTTCAAAGTAACACAGAAGTAAAATACTGCAGATGCTGGAAATCTGAAATAAAAACAGAAAATGCTGGAAATACTCAGCAGGTCTGGCAGCATCTGTGGAGAGAGAAACAGAGTTAATGTTTCTGATCTGTGACCTTTCATCAGCAATGGGCTGAAATTGTCTGAGGGACTGAGATTGTGGAATCAATTTCAGGGTCAAAGACATTGTACTTGGTAAGGATAGGCAGATGGAGATTATTAAGTATAGTGCAAGAATATAGATGCTTTTACATTATTTGAATCAACATTGAATTAAACTTTGTGCTCACGAATCCTATCTTTTGATCAAAATGACATTGATAACAATGGAAAAAGCAACACATGCATTTCACGACCACAGGACTTTGCAAAGCCTTTTACAGCCAATGAAAGACTTTCCAAGTGTTGTCACTGTACAGTACAGTACAATACCCTCCAATAAGTAAACATTCGAGTCACACAAGTGCCAGGCAATGACCATCTCAAACAAGAGAGAATCTAACCATCTCCCCTTGACATTCAGCGGCATTACGATTGCTGAATCCCCCCACTATCAACATCCTGGGGGTTACCATTGACCAGAAACTGAATTGCAATAAGCATATAAATATCATGGCGACAAGAGCAGGTCAGACACTAGGAATCCTGCGGCGAGTAACTCACCTCCTGACTCCCCAAAGCCTTCCACTATCTACAAGGCACAAGTCAGGAGTGTGATGGAATATTCTCCACTTGTCTGGATAGGTGCAACTCCAACAACAGTCAAGAAGCTCGACGCCATCCAGGACAAAGCAGCCCACTTGATTGGCACCTCATTCACAAAATTCACTCTCTCCATAACTGACGCACAGTGGTAGCAGTGTGTACCATCCACAAGATGCAGTGCAGCAACGCAGCAAGCCTCCTTAGACAGCACCTTCCAAATCCGTGACTTCTACCACCAAGAAGGACAAGGGCAGCAGATGCATGGAAACACCACCACCTGCAAGTTCCCCTCTTTGCCACACACCATCCTGGGATTGGAACTATATCACCGTTCCTTCACTGTGGCTGGGTCAAAATCCTGGAACTCCCTTCCTAACAGCACCACATCGACTGCAGTGGTTCAAGAAGGCAGCTCACCACCACCTTCTCGAGGGAATTAGGGATGGGAAATAAATGCAATAAAATCAATAAGAAGACAATATCCTGTAATCCCCAAAAGTAGAAAATACAGATGAAAATGAAAATATAATAAAGTACAGTCAGCATAGATTTCACAAAGAAAGTCTTGATTAACCTTAACTTTGAAGAATCAACAGCAAGAGTAATACAGCAGATGTAGAAGAGTTTAAGTTAACAAAGCCTCGTCCTTTTAAGTGCTTGAACCAACAAATTGTGGGTTAACAAACAAGCACACTAACTGACAGAGCTGGGTGTTGTTCTTTCTCGATTCCCCTAAAGCAGGGTGTCAATGAGTTAAATCTTCAGGTTGCTGCAACCAGAATAGCCATTGTCCACTATCAGTTTTACTGCAATAAATAAAGGGTGGAACATTCATTGTGAATCTATAGAAACAGTCTGGTCCTGCACACTGCAGACACATCCACGTCATCACTCACCGGCTGTCCAATAATTGATGCAGTTATTTGATTTTTCCGCATTAGCTCCATGGAATTATTTTTGAATGATTTTGACTTCCAAGAAGTTTTGTTAATATTCAGCCCTTGAGAAGAAATCATTCCCTGGCCACAATGGAGAAAGCATTGAATATAAAACTGTAGACTACCAGGTAACTCAGTGAAAGCTGATCAGCTAATCTATAATTACTTACTTTTCATACTTTTGCTCTTGCCATTCGGTTTTTCATCATTTTCAGCTCCTGACTGTGGATATTATTGTGATTAAATGTGAAAAGATGCACTGTGTCTCAGCCCCGGTATATTGGCTCTTACTCTGGACAGTGCTGTAGACACTTAGATACTGACACTGTCTCTCCCTCCCTCAACTTTCCAGCCCTCACGTTGCAGAAAGTGCTGCTCAAAGTTACACATTCTGACTGTTTGCAGTTGATTAGTGAGAGATTATTAACGTATCCTTCTGCAGCGCTGCCTCGGTTAATAACAGCAGATCGAAGTCACATTTCAGATACAGGAACAGACGCATCAATTATTCACTCTTTCCCAGAGAGTGTGAGGCCGGGACAATCAGCAACATTCCGGCGCCACACTCCACAATTACCCAGCACCAGCGGAAAGCAGTGAATACAGATTCAATCAGTGGGATAATGTCCATTACAGGGATGCAAGATTCCACGGTCCAGGACAAACATCCCCATACACCGAGAACAAGCTCAGGAAAACCCGGGGGAGTTAATATCCCAATCACTGAGCATTCCAGTAACATTGAACAAGTTCCTGAACTGAGTGAACCTTTCAAAGTACAGAAGTGATGACGAGGTCAAAAAGGTCTGAACAGTTGAGGTGACTGAGTGGTTTCAGCTTCTCTGTTCAGGTTGCAGCTTTCACTGGAGGCATGTGTTTAAATCCTACTTCTGACAACTAGATTTTCAGTTACTTTGCAGAGCTAACTTGAAGGTTTGGGGTCCAGTAAATACTGAGGAACTGTTTCTAACAGCTGAATGGGCAATAACCAAAGGTTACAGATTTAAGGTGACTCACAAAACCAGAAGGAACTTGAGGAAAAATTCCTTTCTGCAACATGTGGTTAGGATTTCAGTTATGTGGATAGATTGGAGAAGCTGAGGTTGTTCTCCTTAGAGAGGAGATTTGATAGAGGTTTTCACAATCATGAGGGGTCGTGACAGACCCGATAGAGAGAATCTGTTGGTAGAAGGATTGAGACTCAGGTAAAAGCTATGGCTCAGTTAGTCACAATCACCTCGAAATCACAAGCTTCTGGGTTCAGATTTCATAGCTGACACTCCAGTACAGCACTGAGGGTGTTGAAGGTGCTGCCTTTCAGGTGTGATGTTAAACCAAGACCTGGTCTGCATGTTTGGGTGAATGTAAAAGATCCCATGCTGCAATTTCAAACAAGTGAAGAGCAATTCTCCCTGGTGTTGTGATCAATATTTGTCCCTCAATCAGATCAGTTGGTCATTATCACATTGCTGTTTGTGGGTATTAGCTGCTGCATTTCTGACATTACAACAGTGATTACACTTCAAAAGTATTTCATTGTCTCCAAAGTGCTTTGATATATCCAGTGGTCTTGAAAGGTGCGATATAAATGCAAGTCTTTTCTTTCTTTATCACAACACATTGCTGTGTAAAAAATGGTTCTTCATGTCACCTCTGGTTCTTCTGCCAATCACCTGATATCTGTGTCCTCTGCTTACTGACCCTTTTACCACTGGAAACAGTTTCTCCTTATTTAAACTATTGAAGAACTTCATATTTGAACAAATGTGTCAAATCTCTTCTGAATTTTCTCTGCTGCAAGGAGAACAACCCCAGCTTCTCCAATCTCTCCACATAACTGAAATCCCTCACCCTGCTACCATTGTGGTAAATCTCTATTTTATTCTTTCCTGGGATGTAGGCACTGCTGACACAATGTGATTCCTGTCAATGCAGCAGCCCGCTGACATCATCGGAGAGCGCCAAGCTGCACATAGGCACAGCTACATCTTGCCAGGATTAAGTTGCACATGCACAGGATGATGTCATGGCTCAGCGCCAACGTCATCGCATATCCGCGCATAGTCCATCTTCGCACATGCACGCTAAAGCGTCATCGGGTATCCAGCCTCTCACTCAGCTGGAGGAAGCAGCTGAATGGGAGACTTTGAGGCTGGAGCTCTCCCCCCTCGGCAACTCGCTCCAGGCCTCGATGCTTCCTCCCCTCAGCCGCTCGCTGTACACCGCATTACTCCCCTGGCCGATTGTTCCCCGCTCGCGTCACCCAGCTCTCCTGCCACTCGCACCCAGCCCCCCCAAACCCCGCTCCAGCCATTAGCTCTAGGCCGTACCACTTCCTTCCTCTCGGCCACTCACTACTCGCTCCTAGGTCACACTTTACAGCCCGCCTTGCTTCTTCGGGCGGCACGTGGAGACTGGACAAACGTGGGAGCAAGAGGCCGAGAGAAGGGAAGCAGCACGACCTGGAGCTTGCGGCTGGAGGGGAGCAGGTGGGGTAGGGAACGAGCGACCAGAGAATGGGGTGGCGCGATCAGAGGACAATCGGCCAGGGAAGTGGGGGAGCGCAGTGAGGTCTGGAGTGAGCGGCTGTGGAGGGTGGAATCGGCCAGTGCGAAGGAGGGGGAAAAAGCGAGTTGTGCCACCTAGTGGTTGCGTTGTCAGCAAACGCAGCCTTTATTGTACATCCTTAATTGCCCTTGAGAAGGTGGTGGTGAGCCGCCTTTTTTGAGCCACTGCAGTCCATGTGTTGTACGTAAACCCACAGTGCTGTTCGGAAGGGAGTTCCAGGATGTTGATCCAGTGACAGTGAAGGAATGGTGATATAGTTCCCAGTCAGGACAGTGTGTAACTTGGAGGGGAGCTTGCAGATGGTGGTGTTCCCATTCATCCAATGTCCTTCTAGGTGGTCGAGATCGGGGGTTTGGAAGGTGCTGCAGAAGGAGGTTTGGTGAGTTGCTGCAGTGCATCTTGTCGATGGTGCACACTGCTGCCACTGTTCACTCGTGGTGGAGCGAGTGAATATTTAAAGTAGTGGATGGAGTGCTGATCAAGTGATCTGCTTTGTCCTGGATGTTGTTGAGTTTCTTTGGTGTTGTTGGAGCTGCACTCATCCAGGCAAGTGGTGAGTATTGCATCACACTCCTGACTTGTGCCTTGTAGATGGTGGACAGGAGGTGAGTTACTTCCAGCAGAATTACCATCCTCTGACCTGCTCTTGCAGCTACGGTATTTATATGGCTGATCCAATTCAGTTTCTTCTCAATGGTAATCCCCAGGGTGTTGATAGTGAAGGATTCAGAAATGGTAATGTCATTGAATGTCAAGGGGATATGGTTAGATTCTCTCTTGTTGGAGATGGTCATTGCCTGGCATTTTTGTGGCGTGAATGTTACTTGCCACTTATCAGCCCAAGCCCAATGTTGTCCAGGTCTCTCGACATTTGGACACGGACTGCTTCAGTATCTGAGGAGTTGCTAATGTGACTGAACATTTTGCAATCATCAGCAAACATCCCCACTTCTGACCTAATGATGGAGGGAAGGTCATTGATGAAGCAGCTGAAGTTGATTGGGGTCCTGAACGTGACCCTGAGCAACTCCTGAGCGATGTTTTGGGACTGAGATGATTGGCCATCCACAACCATCACCATATTCCTTTGCGCTAGGTATGACTCCAACCAGTGGAGAGTTTCCCCCTGATTGACATTGACTTCAATTTTGCAAGGGCTCCTTGATGCCCTTGGCAGGAGCAGTCACTGTTACCTCATTTCACCTCCTGAATTCTCCTGAATTGTCCAGATTTGAGCCAAGGCCATAATGAGGTTAGGAACCGAGTGGCCTTGGCAGAAACCAAAATGAGCATCGGTGAGTAGGTTATTGCTGTGTAAGATCTGCTTGATAGCACTGTCAACGACACCTTCCATCACTTTACTGATGATCAAGAGGAGGCTGACGGGGCAGTAATTGACCAGGTTGGATTTGTCCTGCTTTTTGTGTACAGGACATACCTGGGCAATATTCCACATTGCCGGGTAGATGCCAGTGTTGTAACTGTACTGGAACAGCTTGGCTTGCGGTGTGGCTAGTTGTGGAGCACAAGTCTTCAGTACGCCTGCCGGGATGTTGTCAGTATCCAGTGCCTTCAGCCATTTCTTGATATCATGCGGAGTGAATTGGATGAGCTGAAGATTGTCAGCTGTGATGCTGGGGACCTCAGGAGGAGGCCGGGATGGATCATCTACTTGGCACTTCTGGCTGAAGAAGTTTGCAAATGATTCAACCTTGTATTATGCACTGATATGGTGTTCTCCCCTATCATTAAGGATGGGGGCATTTGTGGAGCCTTGTCCTCCTTACCTTCCAGGACCAGAGAGCAGTTGAACCTCTTACAGCGCGCCGGAGTTTTGAAAAAAAAAGGCAAACAGTGATGTCAGAGGAGAGCTGCATGCTGATTGGTTGGTGAGTAGCAGCTCTTAAAAAAAGGGGAAAGTTGTTTTTTTTTGTTGGAAAAAAAACTCTGGTGTAAAGGTGAGTACTACTAAAGTTTTTTTTTCAGGACTTTGGGTTGAAGTGGGTGGAACAAGGCCTCCAGTATTATTAGTATTTTTTAATTAAGGGAGTAACTCATTAACCTAAGGGTAAGTCATGGCAGGAGAGCTCAGCCCCGTGATATGCTTCTCCTGCGCTATGTGGGAAATCAGGAACGCTTTCAGTGTCCCTGATGACCACGTGTGCGGGAAGTGTATCTATCTGCAGCTACTGGCTACCCGCATTAGGGAGCTGGAGCTGCGGGTGGATTCACTGTGGAGCATCCGCGATGCTGAGGAAGTCGTGGACAGCACGTTTAGTGAGGTGGTCGCACCTCAGGTAATGGCTGCACTGGCAGAAAAAAGATGGGTGACCACCAGATGGAGTAGTAGGCGCAGGTAGGTAGTGCAGGGGTTCACTGTGGCCATCCCCCTCTCAAACAGATATACCACTTTGGATACTGTTGGGGGGATGACCACCCAGGGGAAAGCAGCAACAGGCGAGTTTGTGGCACCACAGAGGGCTCTGCAGCACTGCAGGGGAGGAAAAGGTTTGGAAGAGCTTTCGTGATAGGGGATTCATTATCAGGGGTGCAGATAGGAATTTCTGCGGCCAAAAACGAGACTCCAGGATGGTATCTTGTCTCCCTGGTGCTAGGGTCAAGAATGTCTCGGAGCGGCTGCAGGACATTCTGAAAAGGGACGGTGAGCAGCTCGAGGTCGTGGTCCATATTGGTACTAACACCATAGGCAGGAAGAGAGTTGAGGTCCTGCAAAGTGAATATAGGGAGTTAGGCAGAAGGTTAAAAAGCAGGACCTCTAGGGTTGTAAGCTCAGGATTACTTTCTGTGCCACGTGCTAGTGATGGTAGGAATAGGAGGATTCGGCAAATGAATGCGTGGCAGAAGAGCTGGTGTAGCCGGGAGGGCTTCAGGTACTTGGATCTTCTGGTGCAGAGGTGACCTGTACAAGAGGGACGGGTTGCATCTAAACTGGAGGGGGACCAACATCCTTGCAGGGAGGTTTGCTAGTACTACTCGGGAGGGTTTAAACTAGTCTGGCAGGGGGCTGGGACCCAAAGTAGTGGTCTCTCTGATGAGATATTTGAGGCAAATATAGAGGTCAAAGCAAGCAAGTCCAGTAGGCAGGCCGGGCAGATGCAGGGCGGGGAGCGTGGAAGGTCTGGTAGACTAAACTGCATTTACTTTAATGCAAGATGCCTTACAGGTAAGGCAGATGAACTCATGGATCGGTCCATGGGATTGTGATATTATAGCTATTACGGAAACGTGGTTGAGGGATGAGCAGGACTGGCAGCTCAATGTTCCGGGGTACCGATCCTTCCAGCGTCACAGAGATGGAGGTAAGAGAGGAGGTTGCACTATTGATTAGGGAGGACATCACGGCAGTACTTAGAAAGGATATCCCGGGGGGAATGACAAGCGAGGCCATATGGGTAGAACTTAGAAATAAGAAAGGGGTGATCATTTTGATGGGATTATACTATAGGTCCCCCAATAGTCAGGGGGAATTGAAGGAGCATATTTGTAGGGAAATCACAGATAGGTGTAGGAATTATAGGGTTGCAATAGTAGGTGATTTTAACTTCCCTAATATTGACGGGACTGCCTGAGTTCTAAGGGGTCAGATGGGGAAAAATTTGTTGTGTGTCCAGGATAGTTTTCTGAAGCAGTACGTGGATGGCCCTACTAGAGAAGGGGCTACACTTGACCGCCTCTTAGGAAATGAGGATGGGCAGGAGGTTGATGTGTCAGTGGGGGAGCACTTTGGGACCAATGACCATAACTCTATTAGCTTCAAGATAGTTATGGAAAAGGATAGGACTGGTCCTCAGGTTGAAGTCCTAAATTGGGGGAAGGCTAATTTTGATGGCATCAGACAGGAACTCTCAAAAGTTGAATGGGAGAGACTGTTTACAGGTAAAGGGACGTCTGGCAAGTGGGAGGCTTTTAAAAGTGAGATCGGAAGAATTCAGGGCCGGCATTTTCCTGTTAGATGGAAGGGCAAGGCTGGCAAGTTTAGGGAATCTTGGTTGACTAGGGGTATTGAGGGCCTGGTCAGGACAAAGAAGGAGGCATACGTCAGGTATAGGCAGCTGGGATCGAGCGAGACCCTCGAGGAGTATCGGGGATGTAGGACGACACTTAAGAAGGAAATTAGGAGGGCGAAAAGGGGCCATGAGATCTCCCTGGCAGATTAGATAAAGGAGAATCCTAAAAGATTCGATAAGTATATTAAGAGTAAAAGGGTAGCTAGGGAGAGAGTAGGTCCCCTTAAGGATCAGTGTGTTAATCTATGTGTGGAGCCACGGGAAATGGGCGAGGTCTTAAATGAATATTCCTCGTCCATATTTACCGTGGAGAAGGTCATGGAAGCCAGTGAGTTCAAGGGAGGGAACAGCAATATCCTGAAGCATATCAACATTACAAAGGAAGTGGTGTTGGAGGTATTGAAGCATTAAGGTGGATAAATCCCCAGGGTCTGACCAGGTGTATCCTAGGATGCTATGGGAAGCAAGGGAGGAGATTGCTGGGGCCCTGGCAGAGACTTTTATGTAATCGTTAGCCACAGGTGAGGTACCGGAAGACTGGAGGATAGCTAATGCTGTGCCTTTATTTAAGAAGGGCAGCAGGGATAAGCCAGGGAACTACAGGCCGGTGAGCCTTACATCAGTGGTGGGAAAGTTCTTGGAAGGGATTCTGAGAGACAGGATTTATATGCATTTGGAAAGGCAAGGTCAGATTAGGGATAGTCAGCATGGCTTTGTGCGTGGGAAATCATGACTCATGATTTTGATTGAGTTTTCCGAGGAGGTGACCAAGAGGATTGTCAAGGGCAGGCCGATGAATGCTGTCAACATGGACTTTAGCAAGGCCTTTGACAAGGTCCTGCATGGTAGGCTGGTCCTGAAGGTTCAAACACATGGGATCCAGGGTGAGCTAGCCAATTGGATACAAAATTGGCTTGGTGATAGGAGGCAGAGGGTGGTAGTTGAGGGTTGTTTTTCAGATTGGAGGCCAGTGACCAGTGGTGTGTCGCAGGGATCGGTGCTGGGCCCTCTGTTGTTTGTCGTACAGATTAATGGCTTGGATGTGAATGTAAGGTGCATGATTAGTAAGTTTTCAGATGACACCAAAATTGGTGGTATCGTGGACAGTGAAGAACGTTGTCTAAGTTTACAACAGGATATAGATCAACTGGAAAAGTGGGCAAGGGATTGGCAAATGGAATTTAACGCGGACAAATGTGAAGTCATGCATTTTGGGAAGTTAAAACAGGGCAGGACATTTTCACTGAATGGCAGGGCCTGGGGAGTGTTGTTGAGCAGAGAGACCTTGGGGTGCAAGTACATAGTTCCCTGAAAGTGGCAACACAGGTAGACAGGGTGGTGAAGAAGGCGTATGGCATGCTTGACTTCATCAGCTGAGGCATTGAGTACAAGAGTTGGGACGTCATGTTACAGTTGTACATAACGTTGGTTCGGCCGCATTTGGAGTACTGTGTGCAGTTCAGGTGGCTGCACTACAGGAAAGATGTGATTAAGCTAGAGAGGGTGCAGAAAAGATTCACAAGGATGCTGCCTGGTTTGGAGGGCCTGAGTTATAAAGAGAGATTGGATAGGCTGGGTCTGTTTTCCCTGGAGTGAAGGAGGCTGAGAGGGGACATGATAGAGGTATATAAAATTATGAGAGGCATAGATAGGGTAGATAGCCAGAGTCTGTTTCCCATGTAGGGGTGACTAAAACTAGAGGGCATAGATTTAAGGTAAGAGGGAGGAGGTTTAAAGGGGATCAAAGGAGTACATTTTTCACAGAAAGAATCGTGGGTATCTGGAATGAGCTGCCTGGTAGAGGCATGAACAGCAGTGACATTTATGTGGCATCTGGACAGGTACTTGAATGAGCAAGGCATAGAGGGATATGGAATTAATGCAGGCAGGTAGGATTAGTACAGATGGGCATTATGGTCGGCATGGACGCGGTGGGCCGAAGGGCCTGGTTCTATGCTGCACGACTCTATGACTCTCTGTGACTCCTGTTAATTGTTTAATTATCCACCACCATTCAGGACTGGATGTGGCAGGACTGCAGAGCTTTCATCTGATCTGTTGGTTGTGAGATCGCTTAGCTCTGTCTATTGCATGCTGCTACCACTGTTTGACATGCAAGTAATCCTGTGTTGTAGCTTCACCAGGTTGACACATCATTTTTAGGTCTGCTTGGTGCTGCTCCTGACATGCCCTCCTGCACACTTCATTGAACCACTATTGCTCCTTTGGCTTGATGGTAATGGTAGAGTGAGGGATATGCCAGGCCATGAGGTAACATATTGTGTTTAAATACAATTCTGCTGCTGCTGATGGCCCACAGTGTCTCATTGATGCCCAGTTTTGAGCTGGTTCAATGAAGTGTGCAGGAGGGCATGTCAGGAACAGCACCAAGCAGACCTAAAAATGAGGTGTCAACCTGGTGAAGCTACAACACAGGATTACTTGCATGTCAAACAGTGGAAGCAGCATGCAATAGACAGAGCTAAGCGATCTCACAGCCAACAGATCAGATGAAAGCTCTGTTCATTTCTTCCCTCAGAAATAATTGGGAAAAAATTCCTAAGGAATGCATGAATTAAATAAAAAGGAGAGAGAAATAAATATTGACAAAATAGATGGCAGCATTTGGAAGGTGAAAAGAAAGTTTTATTATTGATGAGTGAGAGGAATATATCACACTTTGGGGCTTCTGTAAGTAGAATTACTGATAATCTGGGGAATTGATAGGAAACTGCTTCGTGTTTGGTGGAACAAATTCTCACCCTTGGGGTGGAGCCAACAGCTGCATCCGTCCAATAACAGACAGAGTAGTAGTACTGTATCAGGCCTTGTTAGCTCAGTTGGTAGAGCATGAGATTTTAATCTCAGGGTCTTCGATTTGAGACTCTTGTTGTGTGGTTGTTCTTCCCTTTTTCAGACTTCATCGGCAGAGAGTTCAAGGAGTGTTTGAAATTAAATTCAACAACATCACTGGATTTTAACCCTGCCGCCCCACCCCTCTCCCAGTGTAGTTGACAGGTCCCTCAACCTCTGCCCTCTCCATTCCGTTCCCTCCCAGAACTGCGACTCACTTTCCACCCCACCTGCCTCCACATCCAAAGGATCATCCTCCACCATATCCGCCACCTCCAGCGTGATGCCACCACCGACCTCATCTACCCCTCCCCTGTCAACATTCCGAAGGGATCGTTCCCTCCACGACACCCTGGTCCACTGCTCCATTATCCCTGACACCTCGTCCCCTTCCCAAGGCACCTTCTCATGCAATCGCAGGAGATATAATACCTGCCCTTTTCCCTCCTCTCTGCGCATTATCTAAAGCCCAAACACTCCTTTCAGGTGAAGCAGCGATTTACTTGTACTTCTTTCAATTATGTATACTGTATTCACTGCTCACAATGTGGTCTCCTCTAAACTGGGGAGACCAAACGCAGATTATGTCGAACACCTCTGCTCAGTCCGAAAGCATGACCCCGAGCTTCTGGTTGCTTGCCATTTCAACACTCCCCCCTGCTCTCATGTCAACATTTCTGTCTTGGGCCTGTTCCAGTGTTCCAGTGAACATCTCCATGGAAAGATCAATCTTACACGCTAGCTCAAATGTTGGACTTTGCATGTTTAGTATCTTTTCTCATCCAAAGATTACACTATCAATCATTCACCACTCTGTCTTCCCCTGAACTTCGAGTTCAAATTTGTTTGTGAAGTTGAGTGACACGTTAAGACAGCACAGTCTTTGTCTTTGTGAGGGAAGTGATTTGGGAATGGCTGTTTGAAACTGCCCCTCCTTGCACAGAAATTCAGTGCAAATACTCAAATCACCCACAATTTCTTCGTGATAAATGTGTTCACAATTGCATTCGACATGGAAACCGCCTCAACATTAATCTCACTGAAGGAAAGTGTGACCGTGTTGTTTGTTTCAGAGTGTTGGTGCCGTTATGTGTCGCTCTTAACCAAGACTGGGACACAACGCAAGGTTGATCCAAGGTTGGCAGATATTATCATTCAGGTGCAAGAAAAATCAAAAGGAACCTAACAAGAAAACCCAGTCTCCAGATGTGAGAATCTGTAGATTCGCTTTGGGAAAGTGAATCAGAGCAGAATGAAGGGTGAACTGTCCGACTGCCCAGAAGAGATGAAGACACAACTCAGTCAGCACGTTCCCCTGGTTTATGATGCTGGAACATTCCTCACACAGAAATTATTCAACCCGATGACAAACCTGCTTACAGCCGATAATTTATTTAGATAATTTTTTTTTGAGTTACAACACAAACAGCTACTCGACAATGTGGAAAATTGCCCAGGTGTGCCCCGTCCATAAAAGAAAAGCTGGACAAATGCAATCTGACCAATTACCGCCCCATCAGTCTACTATCAATCATCAGCAAAGTGATGGAAGATGTCATCAACAGTGATATCAATCACCACGCATTTAGCAAGAATCTGCTCATCGATGCTCAGTTTCGATTTCGCCAGGGCCACTCGGATCCAGGCAAACATTTGGAAGCTGGAGTATAATGTGGGAAAATGTGAGGTTATTCACTTTGGTAGTAAGAACAGATACATTAAATATTATTTAAATTGCGAGAGACTACAGAATGCTGCGGTATAGTAGGATCTGGGTGTCTTCGTACATGAATCACAAAAAGTTAGCATGAAGGTACAGCAAATAATTAGGAAGGCAACTGGAATGTTACCCTTTATTACAAAGGGGAATGGAGTATTAAAGGAGAGAAGTCTTGCTACAAATGTACAGGGTGTTGGTGAAACCACACCTGGAGTACTGTGTACAGTTTTGGTCTCCTTATTTAAGGAGGGATGTACTTGCCTTGGAGGCAATTCAGAGAAAGAGGTGGGCAACTGTCTCTTCCCCACCACAGCCACCTCGAGGGCATTGTGCGGAGGGGGTGAGACTTCGGGCGTGCAGGAAGGATCTGATGGGGAGGGTTCTTCTCACCACCAGCCAAGTTTCATCTTGGTGCTTGTTTGAAAGTTCTGGTGATGAGTCATTCCGCCAAATGACTTTGGCAGATTGTTCGGGGAATCATCCGACCGGATCCAACATCTCCTTTTCCTGTAGGGCCTTGAGGACATTCCATGCAGACCACTACCTGAAGGATTGGTGGTCAAAGATATTTTTCCACAGAAACTTTCCCACGAAGGATGGGTGGTACCGCACGGTCCAACTGGATGGAGCATTCCGCGGCAATGTGACCAGGCCCATCCTTCACAACGCTGGGGACAGATAGAACCTCAGCACGTAGTGACACTTGGAGATTGTGTACTGGGGATCTGCGCACAGCTTGATGCAGCCGCACACGAAGGTAGTCATCAGGATGAGGGCGACGTTGGGTACATTTTTCCCTCCATTATCCAGGGGTTTGAACATCGTGTCTCTCCAGACCAGGTCCATTTTGGAATCCCATATGAAGCGGAAAATGGCTCGGGCGATTGCCACAGTGCAGGAGTGGCGTATGGGCCAGACCTGCACCACGTACAGCAATGTGAGCGCCTCGCACCTGATGACCAGGTTCTTACCCACAATGGAGAGAGATCGCTGCTCCCACATGCTCAGCTTATGGTGTATCCTGGCTACTCGCTCCTTCCAGGTTTTGGTGCACGCCCCGGCCCTTCCGAACCATATCCCCAGCACCTTCAGGTTGTCCGATCTGACGGTGAAGGGGACAAAGGATCGCTCAGCCCAGTTCCCAAAGAACATGGACTCGCACTTGCCGTGGTTAACTTTGGCGACCGAGGCGAGTTCGAACTGTTCGCAGATGCTGATCAGTCTGCGAACGGACAGCGGATCCGAGCAAAAGACGGCGACGTCATCCAGGTACAGGGAAGTTTTAAGCTGAGTGACTCCACTGCCTCGGATTGTAACCCCCCCACTTATGCTTGCATCCTTCCTAATAGACTCAGCAAAGGGTTCAATACAGCAAACAAACAAGACAGAGGAGAGAGGACTGCCCTGTCTGTCTTTGCAAAGCAGGTGTAGAAAAAGATGCAGTGGTTTTTATCGCGGTTCATCCCAAGCAGCTGTGTAACACAGGAATCTGTGCTCTCCAGGCTGTTCTCAGGGATGCACACCGAGATAAACATCAACTGCTGCTGAAGGACTATCAGTTCGGTGAAAGACGCCCTTTGGTCTGCCCGAAACTTGCTGGTCTTCCAGCGCAAAGAGCTGTCCACGACCTAATGTTGCAGAATGGCACATTCCAAGGTCCAAGACAACATGCTGAGGGACGCACAACAGCTTGGGGCAGCCGCTGCAAAGGCTCCCTGGGGAAGACCACTGTGTAAGGTACCCCCACCAAGGTGAACTGAGGGACTGGATCCATGGAAATCCCCCCGGGCTGTATCCAGAAAATACTTCTCCACCTCCAGGCTCACTTATTTGACAAGGAGTCCTCCTCCCGACCAGCAGACCCATTCGCCCACCTCCAGCATTCTCCCTCTACCTGGACCCCTCCCCCTGGCCACTTACCCGCTCTTGATCTCTTCATTGAAAACTGTCAGCTAGACATTTGTCATCTCAATTTCCCTGCCCCCCTCACTCACTCTAACCTGTCCCCCGCTGAACTTGAGGCACTCCGTTCTCTCAGGTCTAACCCCGACATGGTCATCAAACCTGCAGACAAGGGTGGTGCTGTTGTTGTATGGCGTACTGACCTCTACCTTGCAGAGGCTCAGCGCCAACTCACAGACACTTCTTCCTACCTCCCTCTGGACCATGACCCCATCACTGAACATCAAGCCACCATCCAAAGGACTGTCACTGACCTCATCTCCTCTGGAGATCTTCCCTCTACAGCTTCAAACCTCATAGGCCCGCAAACCCGGACAGCCCGCTTCTACCTCCTTCTCACAATCCACAAACGGGAATGTCCCGGCAGACCCATTGTGTCAGCCTGCTCCTGCCCCACTGAACTTATTTCTTCCTATCTTGACTTTATCTTTTCTCCGATGGTCCAGTCTCTTCCCACCTACATCCGTGACTCTTCTGACGCCCTACGTCATTTTGACAATTTCCAGTTTCCTGGTCCCAACCGCCTCCTCTTCACTATGGACGTCCAATCGCTCTGCACCTCCATCCCCCACCAGGATGGCTTGAGGGCTCTCCGCTTCTTCCTGGAACAGAGTCCCAACCAGTCCCCATCCACCACCACCCTCCTCCGCCTGGCTGAACTTGTTCTCACATTGAACAACTTCTCCTTCAACTCCACGCACTTCCTTCAAGTAAAAGGTGTCGCTATCGGTAACCGCATGGGTCCTAGTTATACCTGTCTTTTTGTGGGATATGTCGACCATTCTACTCCAGTTCTGCGTTCCAGTCCTACTCAGGCCCCCACCCCCAACTCTTTTTCTGGTACATTGATGACTGTATCGGTGCCGTTTCCTGCACCCGCCCCGAACTGTAAAACTTTATCAACTTTGCTTCCAATTTCCACTCTTCTCAAACCTTTACATGGTCCATCTCTGACACTTCCCATCCCTTCCTCAACTTCTCTGTCTCCATCTCTGGGAATAGGTTGTCTACAAATATCCATTATAAGCCCACCGACTCCCACAGCTACCTCGACTACACTTCTTCACACCCTACCTCCTGTAAGTACTCCATTCTATTCTCCCAGTTTCTCCGTCTTCGAAGCAGCTGCTCTGATGATGCTACCTTCCATGACGGTGCTTCTGGTATGACCTCCTTTTTCCTCAACCGAGGATTTCCCCCCACTGTTGTTGACAGGGCCCTCAACCGTGTCCGGCCCATTTCCCGTACCTCTGCCCTCAACCGTTCCCCTCTCTCCCAGAACCGTGACAGGGTACCCCTTGTCCTCACGTTCCACCCCATCAGCCTCCATATCCAAAGGATCATCCTCCGCCATTTCCGCCACCTCCAGCGTGATGCCACTACCAAACGCATCTTCCCCTCCCTTCCCCTGTCAGCATTCCGAAGGGATCGTTCCCTCTGCGACACCCTGATCCACTCCTCCATTACCCCCACCACCTCGTCCCCATCCCATGGCTCCTTCACCTGCAATCGCAGGAGGTGTAATACCTTCCCATTTACCTCCTCTCTCCTCACTATCCCAGGCCCCAAATACTCCTTTCAGGTGAAGCGGCGATGTACTTGTACTTCTTTTGATGTAGTATTCGCTGCTCACAATGTGGTCTCCTCTATATTGGGGAGACCAAGCTCAGACTGGGTGACCGTTTTGCGGAACACCTCCGCTCGGTCTGCAAGCAGGACCCTGAGCTTCCGGTTTCTTGCCATTTCAACACTCCCCCCTGCCCTCATGCTCACATCTCTGTCCTGGGATTGCTGCAGTGTTCCAGTGAACATCGACGCAAGCTCGAGGACCAGCATCTCATCTACCGATTAGGCACACTACAGCTTGCCGGACTGAACATTGAGTTCAATAATTTCAGAGCATCACAGCCCCCCATTTTACTTTCACTTTTAGTTGTTTTATCTTTTTTCTTTTTTACATTTTTTACAAACTTTTCTATTGCATTTATTTCATTTCATCTTAGTTTATTCAGTTTGCTTACCCACTGTTTTTTTCAGGTTTGCACTTGCTGCTGTTCATTATTCAGTCCGTTAACACCTATTCTGTACTAATGCTTTGTCTTTCAACGCACCATTAACATATTGTTTGCCTTTGCTCCATGACCTTTTGGTCAGCTATACGGCCTTGTCCAACCTGCACCTTCTCCTTTGTTATCTCTTGCCCCACCCCCACCTCACTTGCTTATAACCTGTGACATTTTTAATATTTGTCAGTTCCGAAGAAGGGTCAGTGACCCGAAACGTTAACTCTGCTTCTCTTTCCACAGATGCTGCCAGACCTGCTGAGTGGTTCCAGTATTTCTTGTTTTTATTCCAGAAAATATTTGTTTGCTGCAAAAAGTACATGGCAGGTAAAATGAAATGGAAGGGTTGTGAGGCAATTCACTCCTGTACTGAAGGAAACTGATCTCCTTTGCAATCTTTGTTTTGTTGACTTGGTGCTGTTTTTGAACTGTTTTGTAATGTATCTTTTTATAGTTTTTTGAACGAATAAAGTACATTTTGGAAATTTAAAAAAAGTTCAGAGAAGGTTCACTGGATTTATTCCTGTGATGAAGGGTTGTCTTATGAGGAGGATTGAGCAGGTTGGACCTATCCTGATTGGAGTTTAGAAACATGAGAGGTGATCGTATTGAGACATATAAGATTCTGAAGGGTCTTGACAGGGTAGATGCTGAGAGGATGTTTCCCCTCGTGGTGGAATCTAGAACTAGGGGGCACAGTTTCAGAGTTAGGGATTTTCCATTTAAGAAGGAAATGAGGAGGAATTTCTTCTCTCAGACAGTCGTTCATCTTTTAATTTTTATCTACAAGGAAGTCAAGGGTTATGGGGGCAGGCAAGAAAGTGGGGTTGATGCCATGATCAGATCAGCCATGATCCTATTGAATGACGGAGAAGGCTCGAGGGGCCAAATGGCCTACTCCTGCTACTGTTTCTGTTCTTATGATCTCAATGCAGCTTGTTCCAAATAGAGACAAAAGAGTAGAGTTCCAGAGGAGAGGTGAGAGTAATTACCCTTGAGTGGGTGTGGCATCAAGGATCTCTAGCAAAATTGCAACCAATGGGAATCAGGGTAAAATTGTCCACTTGTTGGAGTCATACCTAGCACAAAGCAAGATGATTATGGTTGGTGGAAGCCGATCATCTCAATCCAGGACATTGCCTCAGGATTTTCTCAGGGTAGTGTCCCAGACTCAACCATCCTCAGCTCTTTCATTAATGAGTTTCCCCTCAACTTAAGTCAGAAGTGGGAATGTTAGGTGATGATTCACAACTCCTCAGATACTGAAGCAGTCTGTGTCCGCAAGCAGCGAGACCTGAACAACATTCAGGCTTGAGCTGATAAGTGACAAGCGACTTGGTTGCCACAAAAGTGCCACGCAGTGAACATCTCCAATGAGAGAGAAACAAACCATCTACCTTTTAATACTCAGCAGCATTATCATCACTGAATCCCTCACCAACAACATCTTGGGGGTTACCATTGATTATAAACTAAACTGGACCAGTCACATCTATGCTGCGGCTTTTTGCGTAGGTCAGAAATTGGGAATTCTGCAGCAAGTATCTCACCTCCTGACATGCCAAAGCCTGTCCATTGTCTACAAGGCACAGGTCAGGAGTGTGATGGAATACTCTCCACTTTTCTGGATAGCTGCAGCTCCAAAAACACATAAAAAGCTCAATACCACCCAGGACAAAGCAGTCCTCTTCATCGGTACCTCACCCACCACCTTAAACATTCACTCCCTCCATCACCAGAGCACAGTGGCAGCAGTGTGTACCACCTACAAGATGCACTGCAGTAATTCGCTAAGTAACGTTCGACAGCACCATCCAAACCCGTGATCACTGCCACCTCGAAGGACAAGGACAGCAGATGCATGGGAACACCACCACCTGCAGGTTCACCTCCAAGTCACTCACCATCATGACTTGGAACTAGATCACCATTTCTTCACTGTTGTTGGGTCAAAATCCTGGAACTCCCTCCGCAATAGCACTGTGGGTGTTCCTACACCACATTGACTGCAGCAGTTCAAGAAGGCAGCTCACCACCACATTCTCAAGGGCAATTAGGGATGGACAATAAATGCCAGCCTTGCCAGCGATACTCACACCCAAGAATAAATAAAAAACAAATCATTCTCCACAGATTCCCCACAATTCAGGCTTGGACATTTACTTCAGGAGCACAGAGCTTTATATAACTACAACATGAGTTCCAATCTTCAGATTCCATTCGCCTTTCACATTATTTTCTACCGGTCCATTAGTGTTTAGTGATTCAGCACTCGGGTCTCTGCTTCTCCAGTTTCTAACATCTCACCACTTATAAAAAACACTCTGATCTATCTTTCGTAGGTCCTAGATGACCCCACATTTTAAACTCCATCTGCCAAAACATTGCTCACTCACTTAATCTATCAAGAAGATTTGAAAATAAATTTCTTGCCAAAGGATAATGTTCTGCTTCTGCTCCCTCGCCATTTGCTTTTCCCGTTAGTCTTTCATTTGGTGTAAATCCAGAGAACGTAAAGATGGAAGGAAGGAGGGAGGGAAACATCTTCCTCCTTTTCGTGATCCCTATTTGATCTTCATTCCAGTCCAATTTGGGTGAAGAATTCCGATTGTCTGTCTCAATTTTAATAAAGTATAAACAATTCTGGAATCACCAGCGAGATATTGATAAGAACATGTTTCCAGGCCAACTTTCCACAAAAGCTCCCCAACAACAATGTACTAGACACTTCATCCACTAACGACAAAATTGGTATCCGAAACCACACATGCAAAGCAAAATGCATTTGCACGCCACCGTCTTAACCTCTCGACCACCTTGTCAGCTGTTTGGACAGTGCAGATCCTGGCTGTGCAGCCAGATGTGCAATGATGGAAATGCAGCTTCTGTAAGTAAATGAAATTTCCATCACATCAGGTCATGGCCTGTTGGGAATGGAGTGGTGTGAAACATTTCCAGACCATGTCCAACACGTTTCGACTCAGTGTGAAAACCCACCATGGAAAGACTGGAACATACAATCATTTCATCACATCATGATTAACATCACTCAGACACCTGAACCATTCGGTCACTGACGAAGTCAGGATGACTTCAAATCTCTCATGAAATGACAACTAAACTAACTGACTGGAAGAATTGCTTTAATTCCACATGATCAGAGAGGCACAGCCTCAGACCGAATTGGCAGATGAGTATTGATTGAATAATTTCTGTGTGAGGAATGTTCCAGCATCATAAACCAGGGGAACGTGCTGACTGAGCTGTGTCTTCATCTCTTCTGGGCAATCAGACAGTTCACCCTTCATTCTGCTCTGATTCACTTTCCCAAAGTGGATCGACAGATTCTCAAATCTGGGGACTGGGTTTTCTCATTTTGTTCCTTTTGATTTTTCTTGCTCCTGACTGACAAATATATTCTAAACCTCGGATCAACCCTCCCCTTTGCGTCGTGTTACAGTCTTGGTTAAAAAAGACACAAAACGGCACAAACACTCTGAAACATACAACACGGTCACACTTTCCTTCAGTGACATTAATGTTGAGCTGTTTTCCAGGTTAAATGCAACTGCAAACACATTGCTCTCAAAGAAATTGTAGGGGATTGAGTTGCCGTTGAAATATTAGCACTGAACATCTGTACAAGCAGGAACAGCCATTTCAAACTCACATCCTTCACAAAGGCACCCACCGAGCTGTTTTCTTGTGTGAATAAAATTCATAAGAAAAGTTAAAGTTCATAAGAAAACAGATGTAAACGATTGATAGCTAAACTTTTGAAGCAAGGATATGAATCCAAGATTTTCTGATTATCAGACAAACACTCGAGCCAACGAAGCTACAGAGGCAGATCACAAATGCTGTGACAATTAAGGGCAGAGGAGGGCACTCTTTATTCTCATCCCACTTCTCCACAGGTCACAACATCTATTTCAACTTTTCCCACTTCCTGAAACAGTCAATCAGAGACTCTATTTTTCCCAGAATAGAAGACACTGAAGAGGTTTCTTTAATGAACAACAAAATGATTAATTTATTGTCGAATAAGTTTTAACTAGTCATGAAGGAAAGCATAAACACACAGGTGGAAATTTTAAAATCCCTTTCCACCTTTACTTTTAAAGTTTTTTTTTAAATCTTCGAGCCACATGCGCACACATACATGCACCGGTTAACTGAAAAGATAAAAGGGATTTTTTTTTTTTTAAATTAAATTTTGTTACAAACACAAAAAAAAAAACTCTTGGGCAATTTCTTTGCTCATTTTTGAAGAAAACATCAGATGAGATACGTTGCTCCAAAATTGGAATATAGTCTCAGTTCTGAGTATACGTAGACAGGTCACTAGGGTATTTTAGAACAGTTCTTTTCAGAAGGCATTGAGAATTAATTTTAGCAGGCCTTCTTCAAAGACATGTAACAAGATGAATTAACTCACTGGACTTCTCAGGATCTTTTAAAGATTTTCTGGAAAACAAGCTGGGTTGTGGTCTCTCTCCATCCTTGATACTTCTTCAGGCTAACTTTATCAGCTGCTCACTCCAGCAGGTAAAACACACTGACTCTACAACCAAAAGCTTGTGAGATTTCTGCTGTCTTAGGTGCACGCTGCTGCTGCCGAGCTTGTCCAATCAAGGGGCGCGAATGACTTCACTAACCACATCTCCCTGTTACCAGGGTTTCTGTTCTATATTTGACTTGAATTATGTGAAAAACAGTAAACATAGTTGCCAATTTGGCTCTTTGGTGCCCTCTTGAAAAAGAACTGGTCCTACATTTATTCAGTTTGATTATGACTTCTTCAAAAAATATTTTAACAAAAGAAACAGAATCACTTCCATAATATCATGTACTTTCCCTGAGCTACAGGTTATTGCAAGACTCTGTCTGTGTTTATTTTAGGTGATTTTGTACTCAGGTTCTTTCTGAATCCATGTGTTTGCAGATCTTTGTGAGTGAGAGATGTGGAGATATGCTTAAAATATATCCCGATAAATTATTCATATCTACGTCTTTCCCCGAACTTTGTGCAAACACATTAATGAGGGAATCACACACATCAAGCCGTCAAACCTGTCTGTTAAACATTGAAAGGTAACAGTGTTTATTGTGACGGGGTTCCATTTATTCAGACACATCTTGATGATTCACACATGTAAAAATTTGTACATGATGTTCATGACATAATGACATAAATAAACATTTCCTTGCACTTGCCATGCTTGGTGAACATTTTCTCTGCTGATGCCCCTTGAATATATTAGAGAACATGGTGATGAGGTTGAGATTAAAGTCTGTAAATATAGGCAGCAAACAGCAGCAGGGACTGCAGTGAACAAGATTTACGTGACATATTTGTGCTTCTATTGGTGGGTGAAATAAGATACTAAACACACAAAATCCTACATTTGAACTCGCGTAAAAGATTGCTCTGCCTATGGAGATAGCATCAAAGAATGCTCAGGAATTTTGTCCTATGCCAGTGATCGTAACACACTTCAGGGGAACTTAAAAAAAATGGTAAAATGGGCTTTCACATAACAGATGAAATTTAACACAGAGAATTGTGAAGTGATACAATTTGAAAGGAAGAATGCCATATAAATGAAACATTACAATTCTAAACTGGCTGCAGGAGCAGAGAGACAATGTACACCAATGTTAGAAGGATTGAAAAGGTAACTAAGAGCAAACAGGACACTTGGCTTTATTAATAGAGGCAAAGAGTAAAAGCATATCAGTTATGCTAAACCTTTATAAAATACTGGGAATGAATGGCCTCTTCCTGTACCTCCACAGAAAGCTTCCATTCCAGGTTTACACACACTCATCAGGATCACTCTCCACAGATCCCGCCATTCCAGGCTCGGACACCCACTTCAGTATCACTCTCCACAGATCCCGCCATTCCAGGTTCGTACACCCACTTCAGGATCAGTCTCCACAGATTCTGCCCTCCAGGCTCAGACATCCTCTTCAGAATCACTCTCCATACATCCCACCACTCCACGCACGGATATCTCCCTCAGGATCAGATCAAAGAATGTTGCTTGTCACTTATCAGCTCAATCCTGAATGTTGTTCTGGTCTTGCTGCTTGCAGGCACAAACTGCTTCAGTATCTGAGGAGTTGTGAATCATCAGCGAACATTCCCACTTCTGACTTATGTTGAAGAGAAAGCCATCAATGAAACAGCTGAGGATGGTTGGGCCTAGGACACTGCCCTGAGAAACTAGGTATCCTGTCATGAAAGGTGGAGGACAATTAAATAACGAACCAGATGAGGAGGCTCCAAAAACATCCCTATCCTCAATGTTGGTGGAGCCGAGCACGTCAGTGCAAAAGATGAAGCTGAAGCATTTGAAACCATCTTCTGTCAGAAATTGCTCAGTGGATGATTCATCTCGGCCTCTTGAGGTCCCCAGCATCACAGCTTCCAGTTTTCAGCCAATTCGCTTCACTCCACACGATAGCAAGTAACAGCTGAAGGCACTCAGTGCAGCAAAGACTATGGGCCCTAACAATATTCCGGCTCTAGTACTGAAGACTTGTGCTCCAGAACTAGCTGCGCCCTCAGCCAAGCTGTTCCAGTAGAGCTACAACACAGGCATCTACTCAACAATGTGGAAAATTGCCCAGGTGTGCCCTGTCCATAAAAAAGCAGGACAAATCCAATCCTACTCTCAATCATCAGCAAAGTGATGGAGATTTCACCAACAGTGCTATCAAGCACCACACACTTAACAATAATCTGCTCATCGATGCTCAGTTTAGGTTCTGCCAGGGTCTCTCAGCTCAGGAAATAATTTGGCAGATAGAGTATAATGTGGGAAAATGTGAGGTTATCCACTTTGGTAGGAAGAATAGAACAGGAAAATATTATTTAAATTGTGAGAGATTACAGAATGCTGCGGTGTAGAAGGATCTGGGTGTCCTCGTACATGAATCACAAAAAGTTACCATGCAGGTACAGCAAATAATTAGGAAGGCAAATGGAATGTTACCCTTTATTGCAAGGGGGATGGAGTATAAAAGGAGAGAAGTGTTGCTACAAATGTACATGGTGTTGGTGAAACCACACCGAGAGTATTGTGTACAGTATTGGTTTCCTTATTTAAGGAGGGATATACTTGCATTGGAGGCAGTTCAGAGAAGGTTCACTAGATTTATTCCAGTGATGAAGGGGTTGTCGTATGAGGAAAGTTGAGCAGGTTGGACCGATATTCATTGGAGCTGAGAAAAATGAGAGGTGAATGTCTTGAGACATATAAGATTCTGAGGGGACTTGACAGGGTAGATGCTGAGAGGATGTTTCCCCTCGTGGTGGAATCTAGAACTAGGAGACACAGTTTCAGATTCAGGGGTTTTTCATTTAAGAAGGAATTTCTTCTCTCAGAGGGTCATTAATCTTTGGAATTCTCTACCGCAGAGAGCAGTGGAGGCTGGGCCATTGAATGTCTTCAAGATTTTTATCTACAAGAGAGCCAAGGGTTATGTGGGCAGGCAGGAAAGTGGAGTTGAGGTCATGATCAGGTCAGCCATGATCCTATTGAATGGCGGAGCAAGCTCGAGGGACCAAATGGCCTACTCCTGCTACTAGTTCGTCTGATCTTCTGTTCTTATGACCTCATTGCAGCTTGGTACTAACAGAGACGAAAGAGTGGAATTCCAGAGGAGAGGTGAGAGTGATTGCCCTTGAGTGAGTGTGGCATCAAGGATCCCTAGCAAAATTGAAGTCAATGGGAATCAGGGGGGAAACTCTCCACTTGCTGGAGTCGTACCTCGCACAAAACAAGATGGTTGTGGTTCATGGAGGCCAATCATCTCAGCCCAGGACATTGCTTCAGTAGCTTCTCAGGGTAGTGTCATAGACCTAAACATCCTCAGCTGTTTCATTGACGACTTTCCCTTCAAAATAAGTCAGAAGTGGGAATGTTAGGTGATGATGCACAACTCCTCAGTTGAAGCAGTCTGTGCCGACAAGCAACAATATTCAGGCTTGAGCTGATAAGCGACAAGCAACCTTTTGACCACACAAGTGCCATGCAGTGAACATCTCCAATGAGAGAGAGAAAAAAATCTACCTTTTGATATCCAGAAGCATTATCATTGCTGAATCCCCCACCATCATTATGTTGGGTGTTACCATTGACCAGAAACTAAACTGGAGCAGTCACATCTATGCTGCGGCGATAAGCACAGGTCAGAGATTAGGAATTCTGCAGCAAGTATCTCACCTCCTGATACATCGAAACCTGTCCACCATCACCAAGGCACAAGTCAGGAGTGTGATGGAATACATCCCACTCAACAACACTCAAGAAGCTCAATACCATCCAGGAGAAAGCAGCCCACTTGATCGCCACCTAACCCACCACCTTAAACATTCACTCTCTCCACCACCAGTACACAGTGGCTGCAGTATGTACCATCTCCATATGCACTGCAGTAACTCGCGAAGTATCCTTCAACAGCACCTTTCAAACCCGTAAACTCTACCACCTCGAAGGATAAGGGCAGCAGATGCATGGGAACTCGCCATCTGCAGGTTCCCCTCCAAGTCACTCACCATCCTGACTTGGAACTCTTTCGCCATTTCTTCACTGTTGTTGGGTAACAATCCTGGAACTCCCTCCCGAACGGCAGTGTGGGTGTTCCTGCACCACATGGACTGCAGCAGTTCAAGACGGCAGCTCACCACTACATTCTCAAGGGCAATTAGTGATGGGTAGTAAATGCTCGCCTGATCAGCGATACTCACATCCAAGAATGAATAAAAAACATATCACTCGCCACAGATTCCCCACAATCTGGGCTTGGACATTTACTTCAGGAGCACAGAGCTTAATATCACTGCAACATGAGTTCCAAACTTCATATTCCGTTCGCTTTTCACATTATTTTTCTCCCAGTCCACTAGCTTTTAGTAATTCTGTATTCGGGTCTCGGCTCCTCCACAGTTTCTAACATCTCACCTCTTACAAAAAAACACTCTGATCTATCTTTCGTCAGTACGACATGACCCCACATTTTAAACTCCATCTGTCAAAGCATTGCCCATTCACTTAATCTATCAAGAAGATTTGGTAATAAATTACTTTCCGAAGGATAACGTTCTGCTTCTGCTCCCTCGCCATTTGCTTTTCCCGTTCGTCTTTCACTTGGTGTAAATCCAGAGAAAGTAAAGATGGAAGGAAAGGAGGGAGGGAAAATCTTGCTCCGTTTCGTGATCCCAATTTGATCTTCATTCCAGTCCAATTTGGGTGAAGAATTCCAATTGTCTGTCTCAATTTTAATAAAGGATAAACAATTCTGGAATCACCATCTGGAAATTGACAAGAACAGTTTTCCAGTCTGACATTATGCAAAAAGTCCCCCATTGGAAACAATGCACTATACAGCTCACAAACCAACAACAAGGATGGGATTCGAATCCATGCGTACAGAACACAATGGATTAGTCATCCATCGCCTTAACCTCTCAGCCACCTTAACAGTTGCGCAAACATGGCAGTCACCTTCAGCACAGCTCCTGGCTGTGCAGCCAGCTGCAGTGACCTAATGGTTCAGGCGTCTGAGTGATGTTAATCATGATGTGATCAAATGATTGCATGTTCCACTCTTTCCGTGGTGGGTTTTCACACTGAGTGGAAACGTGTTGGACATGGTCTGGAAATGTTTCACACCGCTCCATTCCCTATTTCATTTACTTCCAGAAGGTATATTTCCAACATTACACAACCCATAAGATGAACTTTTTTCAAAAGACTTCAGTGTATTTAACTCTGTGTCCAACACTGTGAGGCAGCTTTCTGTGTTTATAAAGAGTGCAATTTATTGACTGGTCTCTTGGATCTTGGATCAAACAGGGTGACAGATAGAGGTCTGTGTGCAGAGGGTTTGGAGGTGAGCTCTGATTCCTCCCCCTTTCTGGATTGTGAGGAATAAAGAATGAATGAGAGCGAGAATGTGGGAGAAGGGATGATGGAAGAATTTTTCCATGAACCTGAATAAAAGTGTCTCAAACACAAGATATCAAGAGCAGAACATTAACATAATCGGAGTTCCGCGATCTGGTCGTGTCCCATTCCCCTGAAGTGAGGAATGAACGGGGGGGAAATTCCACCCTGAGTTATATTTGTCTCCAATGAAGATGAGTTCACAGTGAGGATGGAATAGCTCAGTTGGGAGAACACTAGATTGAAGAACCAGGATACAATCCCTGGTTTCATCAGTTTATTTTGGTGTCTCCATCAGTTTAAGTAGAGAGAATCAGAGGGGAGATTTTCCACTCTTGACCCCATGGGCTGAATTTTAAACTAACGGTGCGGCTCTCGGCAGAGACACCGGAAGCGGGTGTCGTCACCACACGAGTGAAATGTGGCCGACCGACCCCGATCACGGAGCAGCCGACCAATTAATGAAGGGGAGGCGTGGGGCCCATGTAAACAAGGACCAGAGGCAGGGAACGAGGTGCCGATGGCACCGACATCTGACACAACGGCAGGTGCTGGCACCATATTGAAAGGGCTGCCAACCCTGCATTCACTGCTGCCTGGTTTAAAGGAGTGTCTTCCTGAGAGCCCTCTGCTGCCCCAGGACACGTTCTGCTGCCTCTGATGTCCCAGGACCCGTTCTGCTGCCTCTGCTGTCCCAGGATCCGTTCTGCTGCCTCTGCTGCCTGTTGAGTAAGGAGCTGAATGCGAGCCTGCAGTAACCATGGTCTCACGGTTTAGCAATGCCTCCCTGCAGGTTCTCCTCCAGGTGGTAAGGGAAAGGTGGAAGATCCTCTTCCCCAGGGATGGGAGGTGGAGACCTGTCCACCAGACCAAGCAAAGCTAGCTGGAGATAGTTGGTGAGGTCAGCAGACGTGGGGACACCCCCAGGACATGAATCCAGTACAGGAAGTGGGTCAATGACCAGATCCAGGCTGCTCAGGCGACAACTCAAAACACTTTGGACCCTTTGGACATTGCATGTGGCAGAGTGAGAGGGAGAGTTTGGTGGAAAGGGAGTGACCACCCAGTCATGTGTATTGGGGAAGGGCAGCAGGACATGCTGCCTGAGGCTTGGCTGCATTTCGGTGTGAGGCGCACGTCAGTCATTGTTTAACCTCACACAGTCCCTAGAGAGGGGCCACATGCAGGAGGAATACGTGTGTCCCCATCATGGACTGCTGGACTATCACCATCAGAGATGTTGGGCTTGTCCCCGCTGGGAGACTAACTTTGTTCATCATTGTGGCTGCAGGAGAAGACATCCCACAATTGGAAAGAGCGTGTCAAGACTGGCGGTGGATGCCTTATCTCCATGTCCTCATCCCGATGGAGGAGGAGGCCATGGAACTGGCCGGGCAGCAAAGCAGCTGCTCCATAGCTGATGGAGAGACAGGGTCACCTACCCAAGAGAGTGAGTGAACATCTCCTGGGGCACAAGGGAGCATCTGCTGCAAAGGATCCACACTGCTCATCTGTTCACCACTGCATCAATGGAGCTGCACAGTAGGGGTGGTTGGAATGTCACGATGTGAAGACCCTAACACTTCAATGTCCCTGTTTTCACATGCAGCCTAGGATGAACGACAAAAACAAAGAGCTGGAGAGACTGGGGGACAGCCGGACACGTCTGAGAAGGAGGAGGGAGCCTCAGAAGGTGCACCATCACCTCATTCCCCTGCACCCTCCACCAGCACAGAAACCCTCACGTTGGTGGGTATCCGTTCGCTGTTAGATTCTGGCATACAAACTGATGAGCACATCACAGACAGGCCCAGGCAGCTGGCGGAGGCTGTGACAGCCGAGGCCACTGGCAGTTGGTGATCTGTGGGAGGCCAGGCCCATGCTGTTCCCCAGGCTGATGACGTGCCTCTGGTGTCACCAGCAATACGGGAAATGCTGCAGCTGCAGTGAGAGGTCAGGCAACATATGGCAGAGTTGCCACAGGCTATGTGTACCCAAGCTCGAATGATGGAGGAGTCCATCCAGGCCTTGGGTGCTGCACTGTCTCTGATGGGGGTGTGTCTGGCTTCCTCCATTGAGAGATTAGTGACTCTCATGGAGAACCATATCCAGCCGACCAATCAGTGGCTGCCGGAGATGTGCGCAGACCTGCACTCCATCGCTTTGTCCATGAGCTCCATCCAGTGGTGACAATTTGAGAGAGGGGACGACGCACCTGAACTCTCCACCAGGTCCACATCCCTCTCACGTCAGCAGGGAGGTACAAGTGTGTCTTATAAGAGGGAGGAGCAGCTGGCTGCTACATCTGGGGTCTCCTCTCAGGGTGCTCCTGGTGTGGACGGTAATTCCAAAGTCCCTCTGCCAGTGACACCAGTGATGCCAGTGCCTCCATCACCCTCGATGACAGAGGGGGTCCCTGTACCTGTGCAGGAGGCGCTCAGTGTGCCAGGGCCCTCCAGGCCTCAGGCAACAAGAGGACGGCCACCAATGTCATCCCAAGCCATGGGGCAGCAAGGTCAGCAGCCTGTCTCCACCTCAGCTGACAGAGCAGGGGAAGCAGCAGGTAGGAACACCCGGACAAAATTTAAGAAGAGCACCTAGATTCACTGAGGGGTTCACGGGTGAATGTACATTCCAGATGGATAGGGTTGTGTTTGGTGTCACACGGAATAAAGAAATGATGTTCTCTCACTATGTCTCCTTCCTATTGTTGATGCCCTTTGGGACTTCATTTCAACCCTTCCTCCCAAGGGGCTGGAAGTGAGGGATCAAGGCCTGAGTTCACAAAGCTTCGGCCTTGCCAGTGTGCAATGTGTACCTGGGCGCTGCAGTGTAGAAGGAAACAGGTGACAACAGGGCTGCTTAAAGCTCAGGCTTTATTGCCTTGGTTCCAGAAGTTGGTAAGGCTCAAAGGAAACGTGAATAAAGAACAAAGAACAAAGATAATTCCAGCACAGGAACAGGCCCTTCGGCCCTCCAAGCCTGCGCCGATCCAGATCCTCTCTCTAATCATGTCGCCTATTTTCTAAGGTTCTGTATCTCTTTTCTTCCTGCCCATTCATGTATCTGTCTAGATACATCTTAAAAGACTCCATCGTGCCCGCATCTACCACCTCCGCTGGCAATGCGTTCCAGGTGCCCACCACCCTCTGCGTAAAGAACTTTCCACGCATATCCCCCCTAAACTTTTCCCCTTTCACTTTGAACTCGTGTCCTCTAGTAATTGAAACCCCCACTCTGGGAAAAAGCCTCTTGCTATCCACCCTGTCTATACCTCTCATGATTTTGTACACCTCAATCAGGTCCCCCCTCAACCTCCGTCTTTCTAATGAAAATAATCCTAATCTACTCAACCTCTCTTCATAGCTAGCGCCCTCCATACCAGGCAACATCCTGGTGAACCTCTTCTGCACCCTCTCCAAAGCATCCACATCCTTTTGATAATGTGGCGACCAGAACTGTACGCAGTATTCCAAATGTGGCCGAACCAAAGTCCTATACAACTGTAACATGACCTGTCAACTCTTGTACTCAATGCCCCGTCCGATGAAGGAAAGCATGCCGTATGCCTTCTTGACCACTCTATTTACCTGCGTTGCCACCTTCAGGGAACAGTGGACCTGAACACCCAAATCTCTCTGAACATCAATTTTCCCCAGGACTTTTCCATTTACTGTATTGTTCACTCTTGAATTGGATCTTCCAAAATGCATCACCTCGCATTTGCCCTGATTGAACTCCATCTGCCATTTCTCTGCCCAACTCTCCAATCTATCCATATTCTGCTGTATTCTCTGAGAGTCCCCTTCACTATCTGCTACTCCACCAATCTTAGTGTCGTCTGCAAACTTGCTAATCAGTCCACCTATACTTTCCTCCAAATCATTAATGTATATCACAAACAACAGTGGTCCCAGCACGGATCCCTGTGGAACACCACTGGTCACACGTCTCCATGTTGAGAAACTCCCTTCTACTGCTACTCTCTGTCTCCTGTTGCCCAGCCAGTTCTTTATCCATCTCGCTAGTACACCTTGGACCCCAAGCGCCTTCACTTTCTCCATCAGCCTGCCATGGGGAACCTTATCAAACGCCTTACTGAAGTCCATGTATATGACATCGACAGCCCTTCCCTCATCAATCAACTTTGTCACTTCCTCAAAGAATTCTATTAAGTTGGTAAGACATGACCTTCCCTGCACAAAACCATGTTGCCTATCACTGATGAGCCCATTTTCTTCCAAATGGGAATAGATCCTATCCCTCAGTATCTTCTCCAGCAGCTTCCCTACCACTGACGTCAGGCTCACCGGTCTATAATTACCTGGATTATCCCTGCTACCCTTCTTAAACAAGGGGACAACATTAGCAATTCTCCAGTCCTCCGGGACCTCACCCGTGTTTAAGGATGCTGCAAAGATATCTGTTAAGGCCCCAGCTATTTCCTCTCTCGCTTCCCTCAGTAACCTGGGATAGATCCCATCCGGACCTGGGGACTTGTCCGCCTTAATGCCCTTTAGAATACCCAACACTTCCTCCCTCCTTATGCCGACTTGACCTAGAGTAATCAAACATCTGTTCCCAACCTCAACATCCGTCATGTCCCTCTCCTCGGTGAATACCGATGCAAAGTACTCGTTTAGAATCTCACCCATTTTCTCTGAGTCCAAGCATAACATTCCTCCTTTGTCCTTTAGTGGGCCAATCCTTTCTCTAGTTACCCTCTTTCTCCTTATATATGAATAAAAGGCTTTGGGATTTTCCTTAACCCTGTTTGCTAAAGATATTTCATGACCCCTTTTAGCCCTCTTAATGTATAAGGGTGTCTCGTGTCTCCCTTGTGTGCATCTCATGGAGGCTTTCCTGCTGTGCCTGAGGTCCTTCATCTGGCACTGCCTGAGCAGCATCCTCCTCCACATCCTCATCATCAGAGGAGACATCACACTCCATGATATCCTCACGAGTCAACACATCACCCCTCTGTCATGCCAGATTGTGCAGTGCACAGAAAACCACCACGATATGCGAGACCCTCGCCGGGACTTACTGAATGGCTCCACAGGAAAAATCTAAGTGCCTGAATCTCATCTTCAGGAGGCCTCTTTGATGGTCGCTCGGGTTGACCCGTGGCAGGTGTTGTACCTCTCCTCTGCATTCTTGTATGGGTTCCTCACAGGCGTCAGTACGCATGTTCTCACTGGGTTGCCCTTGACTCCAAGGATCCATCTCAGAAAGCGCATGGGGCCACGAAAAAGTTCTGGTACCTGCGACTGCCTTGGTATGCAGGCGTTGTGGCTGCTTCCCGGGATTTGTGCACACACCTGTCGGATCCATTTGTGATGGTCACAGACCAATTACACACTGAGCAAGTGGAAGCCCTTCCTGTTGAAGGCTGCTGGCTGGTCTGCGGGAGCCTTGATGGTCACATGGGTACAGTCAATGACACCCTACACCTGGGGGAATCCAGCTATGGCCCCGAATCATATAGCCCTCTCAGCTTGACTGTTTGGATCAATGTGCACATAATCGCCGGCCCTCCTGAACAGGACATTGGTGACCTCCTTGATGCACTGATTCACCACAGACTGTGAGATTCCACACATATCTCCAGTGGATCCCCGCAATGATCTGCTGGTGCAGAAGTTCAGTGGCACGGTGACCTTCAGTGACACTGGCATCAGGTGCCCACCAAGTCCCATCATGGCAGAGGGATCAGTGACAACCTCCGTGGAGAGGCGCAGTCTGTGGAGACACTGTCACTCGGACATCTGCAGGTAGTTGAACCTCGGCTGACGTGTTCCTCTGCCTCCTTCTCCAGCCTCCTGTTCGAGACTGGCCATCCTGTGGGCCCCCAAGCTGCTGTGGTGTCCCTGCCGGTGCCTGCGCCTCCCTCCCTCCCGCTCGACTCCTTCTCCTCTCCAATGGGGGCCTCGAAACCAGGGTGAATGAGGCCCATGACAGGTTGCCCCTCCCTGAGTGCAAGGCCTTTGCAGTAAACAACAACCAGCCACATTTACCTCATTTGTCATCCTCAATGAGGTGGCACTGCCCCAATGACACCCTGGTGTTGTTCCCTCTGCAGAGCTGGCACATTGGCCCCCACTCCTGACAGTGTTTCCCGATGCCCTTTCCCCCTCCACCCTTGCTGCCAAGTTTTGCTGCCTCACCCGATAGCTTCCCAGTGAAGACAACACTCAGCTCCCACCTCCCAGTCACCTCCTTTAACCAGGCGAGGCTCTGAAGCCCCGTGGTTCCGGTGTGCTATTAGTTCAATTGGACCCAGTGAATAAAATTGCTGACAATTGGACTCATAAATACTTTAAATGCCTTCTTGCCGTGTGGATGTGCGAAGTCTGCCCTCCATGTCAGCCGCCGACAGAAAAATCCGGTCCAACGTCTTCCATCCCTATTTTATACACCCCCCCTCCCCCTCCCCAGCCTCCATTCCCGTCTCCAACGGTCCCTTAAAATTCTGGCCCATGTCTCTGAGACTAATGGGAGAGAAACTACATCCGCTCCTTGGACTGAATAGGGAGAGTTGCTCTCTCTGTGTTTAAAGTGAATGAATCTGATCTTTACCTTGTCTTACTGGAACGTTCACTGTCTGGAAATGTCTGTTTGAAAATGTTTTCCTGTTATATTAATGGAGCAGAGGAGCAGATGTGAGGTACTGTTCAACAGAGAGGTTTGGAAGTGGGTGAAGGGGTGGAGTGACGGTGTGAGTGAGAGGCGCAGTGAGTTGGCCATTCTCAATAGAGTGTCAGGAATGAAGGTCAGAGGAACAGACCAGGCAGGAAACACAGAATGAGCGAGGAGAAGCTGGTGTGAAAAACAGAGATTAAACAACAGGCTTGTTCAGTTGGTTTGGGTCTGGTGTTTAGAATACCCGGAATCTGGGTTCACTTCCCTTCCAACTCAGGCAATTGTACCAACATTATGTTCATAAAACCATAGACTGATACCCAAAGAAGGAGACCATTTGGTCCATTGTGTCAATGCTGTCTCTTTCTTTGTGCTATCCAATTAGTTCTGATGCTCAGCTTTTTCCTGTAATCTGTACATTTTCCTTCCAGTATTTATCCCTATTGCTTTTCAAAGTTACTACTGAATCTGCTTTCAAGTCCTGATCAGACAGTGCATTCCAGATCACAACACATCACTGTATAAAAAGTAATTCCTCATTTCGCCTCTGGTTCTTTTCTCAATCACCTGAGAAATACATCCTCTGGAAAGTGACCTTTTTGCCACTGGAAACAATTTCTCCTTATTTAACTTATTGAAAACCTACTTGATGATGTCACATACTAGACAGCAAGTAAAACTGAAGCCCATGGAATAAAAGGGACAATGACAGCATGGGTATGAAGTTTGCAGACTGATAGGAACATAGAAGCAGCAGTAGTACATTCAGCCCATCGAGACCACCCCACCATTCAATATGATGATGGCTGATCGTCCACTTCAATGCCTTTTTCCCACATTATCTCCATATCCCCTATGTCATTTGTATTTAGAAATCTGTCAATCTCTGCTTTAAACATACTCAATGACTGAGCTTCCACAGCCCTCTGGGGTAGAGAATTCCAAAGATTCACAACCCTCTGAGGAAAGAAATTTCTCCTCATCTCTGTCCTAAGTGGCTTTCCCCTTATGTTGAAATTGTGTCCCCTGGTTCTAGATTCCTCAATCGGAGGAAATAGCTTCATCCACCTGTCTATCCCTTTAAATATATGGTAAGTTTCAATGAGATCACCTCTCATTCTTCGAAACTCTAGAGAATACAGGCCCAGTTTCCCCAATCTCTCTTCATCGGAAAGTCCCGCCATCCCGGGAACAAGTCTGGTGAACCTTCGTTGTCCTCCCTCGATGGCAATGATATCCTTCCGAAGGTAAGGGGACCAAAACTGCACACAGTATTCCAAAGTGCAGTCCAACCAAGGTTATATACAATTGAAGCAAGACTTCACTACTCCTATACTCAAATCCTCTTGTGATAGAGGCTAACATATCATTAGCCTTCCTAATTGCTTGCTGCACCTGCATGTTAGCTTTCAGTTACTTACTGACAAGGACACCCAGGCCCCTTTGTCCATCTACACTTTCTAATCTCTTACCATTTAAGAAATAATCTGCACATCTGTTTCACCTACCAAAGTGGATAACCTCACATTTTTACACATTATATTCCATGTGCCACTTTCTTGTCCACTCACTAAGTCTGTCCAAATCCCCTTGAAGCCGCTTTGCATCTTCCTCACAACACACATTCCCACCTAGTTTTGTGTCATTTGCGAACTTGGAAATAGTACATTTGGTCCCCACATCCGAATCATTGATATATATTGTGAACAGCTGGGTCACAGTGTGGTGGTGAACAGTTGTATTTCTGTCTGGAGGAAGGTTTACAGTGGGTTCCCCATGGTTCCTCATAACCTCAGTTATGTGCAGAGACTGGAAAAGCTGGGGTTGTTCTCCTTGGAGCAGAGCAAGTTCAGAACAACTTTGACAGAGTTAGAATCAAGGAATCAAATGGTTACAGTACAGAAGGAGACCGTTCAGTCCATCATGTCCATGACAGCTCTTTGCAAGAGCAAATCAGCTAATTCCACTCCTCTGCCCTTTCATTGTAACCCTGCAAATTTTCTCTATTCAGGTGTTTATCCAATTCCCTTTTGAAAGCCACGATTGAATCTGCCTCCAGCACACTCTCAGGCTGTGTATTCCAGATCCGAACCATTCGCTCTGTACCACACCCCTGGTACCATTGCTGAAAATCTCTTCTGTTCATTTCATCCCTCATAAATAATTGAAATGAAATTTTTATCAGGAAATGCACAACATAAAAAGGAGAGAGAAATAAATGCTGAGCAAAATAGAAGTCAATGTTTGGAAGGTAAAAACAGCAAAAGATGTAACTTTTATTCTGGATGAGTGAGAGGAATATATCACACTTTGGGGATTTTGTAAGAGGATTTAATGATAAACCTGGGATTTGAGAGGAAGCTGGTCATGGCTTACAGAACAAATTCAGCCTCTGGGATGCAGCCAACAGCTGCACCGTCCAATAACAGACAGGACGGGGACACTGTCTCAGGCCCAGTGAGCTCCGTCGAAGAAAGCATGAAACTCTGAATCTCAAGTTTTTGAGTTTGAGCCCCATGGTGGGTGTCTTTTATTTCCTTTGTAGGCTGATTTTACAGGCATTCTCCAGCTCTGAATTCCTCGGCAGAGAGTTCAAGGAGTGTTTGAAATGAGATTCAACAGCAGTATGAGAAAGTATCTCCTTGATTCAGGACTCTTACCTCTCTGCAGCATCTCGCTGCTGAAGATTGAACTTTATCTCATTTCATTCCCAGCTCAGGGTCAGTGTGGATCACTCGGACTTCTGGCTGTCTCCCATTTCACAATCCATCAGTGCTGAGAAAGCAATGGGGAATATTACTCACATGTTGTAATGTTTTACAAATACTTGAATGTATTTCACACTGTGTCTCTTTTTCAGCTGGCACAGACACGTTTGCAAAATGGTCTCATTCTGTGCCATAGATTTTCTCCATTTTCTTTGTTCTATGAAGTGAGGTATGATTGGGAGGGGCAATTCCACCAGGGTTATATTTTCTACCAAAACAATGACACAAGGGATACTTCACTTTTTTATTCATTCATTCATGCGATGTGGGCGTTGCTGGCTGGGCCAGCATTTACTGCCCATCCTTAATTGCCCTTGAAAAGGTGGCGGTGAGCTGCCTTCTTGAACCACTGCGGTCCATGTGGGGTAGGTACACCCACAGTGCTGTGAGGAAGGGAGTTCCAGGATTTTGACCCAGCGACCGTGAAGGAACGGCGATATAATTCCAAGTCAGGATGATGTGTGGCTTGGAGGGGAAATTGCAGGTGGTGGTATCCCGTGCATTTGCTGCCCTTGCCCTTCCAGGTGGTCAAGGTCGCTGGTTTGGAAGGTGCTGTCGAAGGAGTCTTGGTGCATTGCTGCAGTGCATCTTGGAGACGGTACACACTACTGCCACTGTGCGCCGATGGTGGAGGGAGTGAATGTTTGTAGATGGGGTGCCAATCATGCGGGCTGCTTTGTCCTGGATCATGTTGCGATTATTGAGTTGGAATTGCACCCATCCAGGCAAGTGGAGAGTATTCCATCACACTCTTGACTTGTGCCTTGTGGCTGGTGGACAGGCTTTGGGGAGTCAGGAGTCATGGATGAGTGAGAGGAATATATCACACTTTGGGGCTTTTGTAAGAGGATTTATTGATAAACCTGGGATTTGAGAGCCAACAGCTGCACCGTAATTACTCACCTCAGGATTCCAAGCCTCTGACCTGCTCTTGTAGCCACGTTATTTGTATGGCTACCCATGGTAACCTCCATGAAGTTGATAGCGGGGGATTCAGTGATTGTAATGTTATTGAATGTCAAGGGGAGATGTTTAGATTCTCTCTTGTTGGAGATATTCATTGCCTGGCACTTATGTGGTGCGAATGTTACTTGCCACTTATCATCCCAAGCCTGTGAGACTGAAATAGCTCAGTTGGGAGAGTGTTAGACTGAAGATCCCTGGTTCAATCTGGGGTTTTGGCAGTTCTCCTTTATTCTGCATCGCCATTTGGTTTTGACTCTCGAATTGCACAATTTACTCTGAAATTATTTACCCAACTCTGAAGGTTGGATTGGAATAGAGAGATATCAAGGATGGGAAATATTTACATTGTCTGCTTTAGCTTATTCTCTACCTCCTTGTGTCCTTTTCCCCAGTTTTTGACTCTCTCGGGGCAGGGTGAACACTTGATTTGCTGCATTTGTCCCAAACTGAAGCCTTTTCCACATCTCTGGGCGATCAGACTCGCTCTGTCTGTTTTTGCTGCTCGTGACCATTATGGAGAACAGGCCACGAGTTCAACGTTTATCAGCAAATGGAAGATAATTGGAAAGAATTCTGTGTTACTCCAGCCCAGTGACAAAGATGCAATGGATGTTATTCAAAATAAGTTCCCTCTGACACTTTATGTAAACTTGTTTGCATCTAAAAGTTGGATTTTAAGTGTTACAAAAATGTGTCAGATTAATGACTGACCATGTGACAGCGCACATGGGGATCAAATCCACAGCCTTGTTGTTATCAACACTGCGTCCTAACCAACTGAACTAAACGGCCTAGAGACAGAGCCAGGTATGGGTTTGAGCCGCATGCTGGGCGGTTTGTGTTTTATTTCTCACACTGGGTGGACAGAGCAATTGTCCAAACAATGGACACATCACATCCCTGAAACATTGTTCTGATATAAAACAGTGTAAAATAAGAACTGAGCTTGGAAATGGAACGGAACCAGAAATCAGGACTTTAATCTATTGAAGTTGATCTTGAAATTCCACCATGCAAGAACATTCCAACAGAACGAACTCTCTTCTGATATGAAATCCAGGAACTTGAGTTGCTGTAAAACATATCTGAGCCTGACGTAATTTGAACACGCAACCTTCTAATCGTGAGTCAGACACGCTACCGTTGCGCCACAAGCTCACAGATAAAGCAAAGTCTTCCATTCCTGGCAGATTTACCTCTTGTTTAGATTCAGTGATTGAAATTAATTCAATCCTCATCTGACCTCCGCTCTGGAAAGGCCTGTTATCCCACCTGAACCCGACGGGACCCGCGACCTGTGTCGGGTTCCGGTCGTGTTGGGTCACTCTTCTGGGCTTTCGGGCTCGGGTCAGGTTGGCTCAGGTTCGGTTCAGGCTGGGTCCAGGTCGGGCTGGGTCCGGGTGTGACACACTCAGTAAGTCTTAAATTTTGCTCTGCTGGGAAGTTGAGTTTAATAAGTGTCAAAAGTTGAAAAGCCAACCTAAGCTGGGAGTCTGGGACGTCAAGGAGTGAAACTCTGAGTCTGCGCAGTGAAGAAGTGAGCATCTCTATGATGTAATTGCGCTCATGCTGCAGCTTCCTGTAGATTCGGAATCGGGAGGTCGGGAAAGTGAACATTCCGGTGGTCGGGTAAGGCTCGAGTCGGTTTGGGCATGGGAATAAATGGAGATACTGGGGCCGGGTCGGTCTCGGGTCCAATGTGGTTCTGTCGGGTTCGGGTCGGGTTTTTTTCCTGACCTGAGCAGGCCTTTACCGCTCTGTCAGTTCAGTGCCTTATTTAAAATATTACTTGGAGTTCTGTTTTACAGGGTCTCGGCTGTTTAAGTGTTTCCCAGACACACTACTCTGATTAATCAGACATTTTGCTGTTAACTGCTGCTGCTACAATTGAAATGTAAAAAAGAATTTCCAGTGACCTGTAACCAATGGACAAATACATTTCAGAAAGATAAAGCTCATTCACCAATCCACAAATGTGTCTTTCTGCTTATATTTATAAACAACTCCTTCTCTCCACTATGAGAACTATACAATCACTACAATTATTTGAAAGTTAGTATAAGATGTTCCAGTTCATCAATGTTAAAACTGCAGCAGGTATTTTCCAGAAAACTTCTCTGTTGGAACCTCAGTCCCATTTAGATTGAAAGTGGACAATTAATGTATTCACTTGTTCATTGTGGGCAGGTTCTGACTTAGAATAAATCTCATTAACTTTCAATGAGGTGGCAGTATTTCTGTTCTCCCATTTTACACAGTCTGTCCTGTTCATGCACCATGTTTTTATTCTCCTCTCCCATTCGCCACAGGATACAGATTACAAGCATCATCAATCTAGCTGTTGAAAAGCATTGGAAGAATCTGGTCACATAGGTATTGAAACATTCATTATCTGCCATTTTACAAGTTGGTTGCTTTAAACACAGTACAATGTGCAATCATCTTGAAAAGAGATTCTCTTCAATATCCAATCCAAACTGAATTGCAAACCTGACAGACAAACACAGGAGAACAAATGACAAGTGACCACAAACCTCGTGGTGCTCATTTTCAGATTTATTGCAGTCATCTTACAAAACAAGTGAAAGAATATTCCAGTGAAATGATTTGGAAAGTAGGTGTGACTTTTGTTGGTGAAACTTTCTTGCACCTGACTCCTGTTCATGTCTCTGTTTCCTCTATTGAATGAGGAAGGAGGTATTTGATCAGAAATCAACTGTATTGTGTACCTTTGAGAGGGGATTTCTGCACCATCAGGGCTGGAAACAGGAGTGAGTGAAAGACACTTTGTGGAGTTTGATTTTGTACAGAGGGAGAGCAAATCTAACAGGGCTGTGAGATATTGGCCTGGATTTTGCAGCCCCAATAGCGGTGAACTCTGAGACTTTCACTGCTATTGAGGGTCTGAACAGCACTGCAACTGCCGGTACATGCACACACTAACACCAGCATCTGGAAGTTGTGGTGGTGAGAAATGTGCTTCGAAGGAGCCTCTGATCATAATCACACCAGCCCACTCTTTAAAGTGACAGGGACCTGTAGTTCAGCAATTTGGGCTCATTGCCCACAATGTACCCTGATTTTTATCTTGGTTGGATTAGAGCCGGTACCAACAGGCTCAGAGCCTGCTCAGTAAGGACTTTTCTGTTGACACAACAGCTCCAATATTCCAGGAAGACACCGGCAGCAGCAGGGGTCAACTTTCAGAGGGAGTTCAGACATTTTAAATGTTGTATTTTGTTTCTTAATTGGATGTAACTTTTTAGCATGGGCTTATCAGAGTTCTTAAATTTACATCTGACTTTTTATCAACAAGATTGAAGTGCTTTTAAAAGATCTCTAAATGTATATGACATTTCATCAAAGATTTACCTGGCTTCTTTGTAAAGACTTGAGTAAGATTGAAGTGACTTTTAAAAACTACATCTTCTCCTTTAAAATCCCGCTTCCATGTAGATGACATTGGAAGATGGCTTCAGAATAACTTAAACTATCTTTCTAACAGGTACTGCAACAGCTTAAGTCCTACTTTCTGCAAAAGCTGGTGAATTACAAAGAAACAATGTATTGAACATTTTATAAACTGTTGATGCAGATGGGATTCAAACTCATACATGTAAAACAGAAGGAATTAATAATCCATCATCTTAACCTCTCAAACACCTCATCATCCAACTTTGTGCCAGCAACCCATCACATGTCTTTTCTGCCTCTATGGAAATTTGGGCAGGACGGTCACCTTCAGCTCAGATCCTGACTGTGCAGCCAGATGTGCAATGATGGAAATGCTGCTTCCGTAAGTAAATGAAATTTCCATCACATCAGGTCATGGCCTGTTGGGAATGGAGCGGTGTGAAACATTTCCAGACCATGTCCAACACGTTTCAACTCAGTGTGAAAACCCACCACTGAAAGACTGGAACATACAATAATTTCATCACATCATGATTAACATCACTCAGACACCTGAACCATTAGGTCACTGACGAAGTCATGATGACTTCTAATTTCTCATGAAATGACAACTGAACTAACTGACTGGAAGAATTGCTTTAACTCCACGTGATCAGAGAGGCACAGCCTCAAACCGACTTGGCAGATGAATATTGATTGAATAATTTCTGTGTGAGGAATGTTCCAGCATCATAAACCAGGGGAACGTGCTGACTGAGCTGTGTCTTCATCTCTTCTGGGCAGTCGGACAGTTCACCCTTCATTCTGCTCTGATTCACTTTCCCAAAGTGGATCTACAGATTCTCAAATCTGGAGACTGGGTTTTCTTATTTTGTTCCTTTTGATTTTTCTTGCTCCTGAATGATAATATATTCTAAACCTCGGATCAACCCTTCACTTTGCGTTGTGTTATAGTCTTGGTTAAAAGAGGCACAAAACGACAAAAACACTCTGAAACATACAACACGGTCACACTTTCCTTCAGTGAGATTAATGTTGAGATGTTTTCCAGGTTAAATGCAACTGCAAACACATTGCTCTCAAAGAAATTGTAGGGGATTGAGTTGCCATTGAAATATTAGCACTGAACATCTGTACGAGCAGGAACAGCCATTTCAAACTCACATCCTTCACAAAGGCAACCACTGAGCTGTTTTCTTCTGTGAATGAAATTCATAAGAAAAGTTAAAGTTCACAAGAAAATGGATGTAAATGATTGATAGCTAAACTTTTGAAGCAAGGATATGAATCCAAGATTTTCTAATTATTAGACAAACACTCGAACCAATTAAGCTACTGAGCCAGATCACAAGTGCTGTGACAATAAAGGGCAGAGGAGGGCACTCTTTATTCTCATCCCACTTCTCCACAGGTCACAACATCTATGTGAACTTTTCCCACTTACTGATGCAGTCAATCATGTACTCTATTTTTCCCAGAATAGAAGACACTGACCAGGTTTCTTTAATGAATAACAAAATTATCCATTTATTGTCGAACAAGTTTTAACTAGTCATGAAGTAAAGCATAAACACACAGGTGGAAATTTTAAAAGTTCCTTTTTCACCTTGAACAACTTCTAAAGTCCTTTTTTTTTATCTTCGAGCCACACGCAAACACACACACACACACTGGATAGCTGAGAAAGTAAAAGTGATTTTTTTTTTAATTAAGCACTCTGTTACAGACAAAAAAAACCTCTTGGGCTGTTTATTTGCTCATTTTTGAAGAAAACATCAGATGAGATACGTTGCTCCAAAATTGGAATACAGTCTAACTTCCGAGTATACGTAGACAGGTCACTCGGGTATTTTAGAACAGTTCTTTTCATAAAGCATTGAGAATTAATTTTAGCAGGCCTTCTTCAAAGACATGCGATAAGATGAATTAACTCAGTGGACTTCTCAGGGTCTTTTAAAGATTTTCTGGAAAACAAACTGGGTTGTGGTCTTCTCTCCTTCCTTGACGATTCTTCAGGCTAACTTTATCAGCTGCTCACTCCACCAGGTAAAACACACTGACTGCTACAACCAAAGGTTGTGAGTTTTCTGCTGTCTTAGGTTTGCGCTGCTGCTGCCAAGGTTGTCCATTCAAGGGGCATGACTGACTTCACGAACCACATTTCTCCCGGTTACCAGGGTTTCTGTTCTATATTTAACTTGAATCATGTGACAACCAGTAAACATAGTTGCCAAACTGCTTCTTTTGGTGTCCTCTTGAAAAAGAACTGGCCGTACATTTATTCAGTTTGATTTTGACTTCTTCAAAAAATATTTTAACAAAAGAAACAGAATCCCTTCCATGACATCATGTACTTTCCCTGAGCTCCAGGTTATTGCGAGTCTCTCTGGCTGTGTTTATTTTAGGTGATTTTGTACTCAGGTTCTTTTGGAGTCCATGTGTTTGCAGATCTTTGTGAGTGAGAGATGTGGTAATATGTTTAAAAGATTTCCCTGTAAATTATTCTTATCTCCATCTTTCCCCGAACTTTGCACAAACACATTAATATGGGAATCACACACATCAGGCCGTCAAACCTGTCTGCTAAACATTGAAAGGTGACAGTGTTTATTGTGACGGGGTTCCATTTATGAAGACACATCTTGATGATTCACACATGTAAAAATTTGTATATTATGTTCATGACATAATGACATAAATAAACATTTCCTTGCACTTGCCATGCTTGGTGAACATTTTCTCTGCTGATGCCCCTTGAATATATTAGAGAACATGGTGACGAGGCTGAGATTAAAGTCTGTAAATATAGGCAGCAAACAGCAGCAGGGACTGCAGTGAACAAGATTTACGTGACATATTCGTGCTTATATTGTTGGATGAAATAAGATACTAAACACACAAAATCCTACATTTGAGCTCGCGTAAAAGATTGCTCTGTTTTTTGTCTGGTCCTTTAAATGTTTAAAGGTGATTCCACAGTGGAACTGCTCTCACATGTGGCTGCAAGGTTTGTTTTGCACATATGTTAAAACTAATGCACGGCTAGTGATGAAATCTGTGCTGTTGTCCTGGTTTTTCATCTACGACATGTTCACGTACATGCAGCAGCAGCTGATCATAATTATTGATGTCATATTTCAGGTTGGCAGTGTAGCTAGAAGAGAAACATCATTTCCTGGATCTTTAAGAAATCGTTTCAATTCCTGTTACATGTCTTTTCATAGAACAGTTAGCTTCTAAATGAAGGCAATTCACAATATATATTAATGATATAGATGAGGGAATTAAATGTAATATATCCAAGTTTGCAGATGACACAAAGCTGGGTGGGAGTGTGAGCTGTGAGGAAGATGCAGAGAAGCTCCAGTGTGATTTAGACAGGTTGAGTGAGTGGACAAATTCATGGCAGATGCAATATAATGTGGATAAATGTGAGGTCATCCACTTTGTTGTCAAAAACAGGAAAGCAAATTATTGTCTGAATGGCAATAGATTGGGAAAGGGGGAGGTGCAGCGAGGCCTGGGTGTTCTTGTGCACGAGTCGCTGACAGTAAGCATGCAGGTGCAGCTGGCAGTTAAGAAGGCAAATGGTATGTTGGCCTTCATCGCGAGAGGATTCGAGTACAGGAGCAAGGATGTCTTGCTGCAATCATACAAGGCCTTGCTGTGACCACACCTTGAATAGTGTGTGCAGTTTTGGTCTCCTTATCTGAGGAAGGATGTTTTCGCTATGGGCGGAGTGCAGCGAAGGTTCACCAGACTGATTCCTGGGATGGCAGGATTGACGTATGAAGAGAGATTGGGTCGATTAGGCTTGTATTTGCTAGAGTTTAGAAGAATGACAGGGGATCTCATAGAAACCTACAAAATTCTGACAGGACTGGACAGACTAGATGGAGGAAGGATGTTCCCGATGGCTGGGAGTGCAGGACAAGGGGTCACAGTCTAAGGATAGGGGGTAAGCCATCTAGGATTGAGATGAGGAGGTATTTCTTCACCCAGAGAGTGGTGAATCTGTGGAATTCTCTGCCATGGAAAGCAACTGAGGCCAAATCATTAAATATATTCAAGAAAGAGTTAGATATAGTTCTTCGGGCTAAAGGAATCAAGGGAGACGGGGAGAAAGCAAGAACAGCGTACTGAGTTTGGATGATCAGCCATGAATGGCACAGCAGGCTCAAAGGGCTGAATGACCGACTCCTGCTCCTATTTTTCTATATGTCTATGTTTAATACCGCTTCCAAATGCATATTAATCTGCAGCTTTCCACATTCAGGGAATTATGTCGATATTATTAAATGATGCTTTTATTTTTGAGAGTGTATTTGCCTTTCATGATCGGGTTCAGTCTCACTTTCTGTTATGTGCAAAAGTAAGATTTATGACACAGGTGCAGCAAGCCTACAAGAACAAATAATCCACTTGAATGGAACAAGAGGATCTAAGCTTCACAGGACACTGGGACAAAGCAGAGGAAGTATGTGGCAGAAAAGCTGAAAGTGCTGGAGGAACACAGCAGGTCGGGCAGCATCTGTGGAGAGAGTAACAGAGTTAACTTTCAGGTCTGTGACCTGAATCAGTGAATCCCTTTGTTTGTGCTTGTTTTGAGTATAGCTCACATCGATGTGTGATAAACTGTCTCATTTCAATGCAGACAGCGTTAATTGGTTTTAGTTCTACGAGACAAGGATGGATATTTTAGTGCAAGAGATGGTAATGTCATGTGCCTTTGTCCTGCATTTTGTTGAAAGCAATGATACCAGTCCTTTATAAAAAGTTCTAATTTTTATAAATCATCAGTTTATTTTTGTAATTTCATGGCTGTACTTCCCATGAGCGTGACATCCTTAAGGGACCAATGCTTACTTTGGCTACTCTTTTCCTTTTTATATACATTTGAAGAAGCTTTTACTGTCTGTTTTTATATTTCTTGCTAGTTTACACTAATACTCTAAGTTCTCCCTCTATTATTTCCTCAGCCATCATTTGTCGGTTTCTAAAATTTTCCCAATCTTCTGGCCTAGAACTAATCTTTTCAATATTCCTTTTAATTTGATATGATCATTAACTTCCTTAGTCAGCCACGGATTGTGCACCTTCTCATTAACTTCACCTTTGGATTAATCTAAAATAGGTTACATGCTCTGTATTGAATTAAATTAATAGAAAAATCTGTAGAAATGCTGAACTCGTCGTTTATATGGGATGATGGTACCCAGCAGCTATGAGATGTAAGGAATTGTAAATGAGAGAGAGTCTTCTGCGGCGGAGCCGTAGGGCAATGGAGGACCAGTGTTGTAGTTGGATGGGCAGCGGGAGTACAAATAAGGTTAGTGATATATCTGGAAGGGTCGGGAAAGGACAAGTGAGGTCAGTAATATATATAGAGGGTAGCTACAGTAAATGTGATGTCAGTAATATATCTGTATGGGTAGTTACAGTACAAGTGAGGCCAGTGATATATATGTATGGGTAGTGACAGTACAAGTGAGGTCAGTGATATATCTGGATGGGTAGTTACAGTCCAAGGCTGTAGACAGGTCAAGAACACAAGGAGGTATTCGTTTACCTTTGTCACGGTTACAAAGGTTGACATTTGTGACTTGGATAAGAGCTGTTTTGTGACTGTGGCTGGACAGAACCTGATAGGAGGGATTCAAATATTGGTGTCCAGGATTGAAAAGCAGGGATTTGTGAGATGGCAATATCTTCCAGGATTTTACAGTGGAACCAGAGGTTGTAGTGAGGGTAATGTAGAGGGTCCAGGTTTGTTTTATTGAGGAAAGAAGTGATGACGGAAGATGTTATGAGAGAGAGTGACACCTCCTGAGGAGAGAGAACTGTTATCAGCTAACAGTGGGACCAAGAAGGGGCTCGGCCCCATCCATCTGAGCAGCCACCAAGCTGAGACACAGGGGCTGTCGGCTTCTGTGCATTCATGGACTGGAAACACTGGGATCTGGCTCTGCACTGCTCTCAGTTGTTTAGTTTATTAATTAATCAAAGTAATTCATGACAACGCTACGTCATCGCCGACGTCATCAGGATGCGCCGCGGTGCGCACATGCGCAGACGGTCCCATGACCTCTGCGCATGCGCAGCGGTCCGGCTTGCCAGGACCGTTTTACGCATGCGCAGACGACGCGGTACGCACATGCGCACATGGTCTCCTTATCTCATTTCTGGTCTGTGACCTTTCTTCAGAACAGATGTGTTTGGTGTTGGTTTTAGCTGGACATGGTGGAAATGGTGGAGGTTGATTTGTTGCCTGTAAACGCAGTTGGAGTGGAAGGTGAGATGAACGGGAGAATGGAATAGATTCCTACAGGAAATGGGAGGGAGAGAGTTTAGTTAAGCTGGCTGTGAGAGGTGCTGGGATTATAGTAGATATTGGTGGACAGGCAATCCCCTGAAATGGAAATAGAGAAGCCGAGAGAGGGAGGAGTCAGAGATAGATCATGTGAAGGAAGGGAGGAACGGAAATTAGAAGCAAGTTCAATTTATTTTCCAGTTCAATGTGAAAGAATGTACTGGAAAAGGAGATGAAAAAGGGAACCTGAGTAATTCAGAGCAGGTGAGGGAGAGAGGAGTTCCATGTGGGAATAACAAGTGAATGGAGCCAAGCTAATAAATTCCAATTATGGCCCTCTGAATGTACCCATGGGAGACGGTGGAGGGAAATTGGCCAGGAAACGACCAACTGCTGGGGGTCAGGACAGATTCTGTCTGCTGTGAGTTAAAGGACAGCTCGAGTTTGCTGGACTTTGTAGCAGAGAGAGGCGGAGTGACATGGACAGAAATATAAATGGACATCTGGGGAGCAGCTCCGACCTCAGAAGGAAGGAAGACTCACATGCTATGGGATAGTAGGAGCAGAATGGAGCAGTTGGTGAGGCTGAAGTAGTGAAATAAGTATGAGAGGGGAAGAAACAATGTAATGAATTCATCAAACAACTCCAAGAGATTTAAGGTCGAAATGGAGAAGATAATTGATAAAGTAATCAAAGGGGCAAAAGATTCCGGGGCTATAGATTCACAAATGATATAAATTAGAATCAAAGTTTAACAAGACCATGGAAATGCGATCAAAGCACAGGGAATCCTGTGAAATACAAGCAGAACGGACTTTTCCAAAGATAAGAGACGTTCGAGGCGTGACTTAATAGAGGCCATTAAAATGAAAGTTAGATTTGGCAGAGGATACGTGGAGATGATATTGTTGTGACCGAGGCAGGAAGAGTGAACTGTTTATTCTAGTTCCACTTCTCCAGGGGACACAACACAAAGAACAAAGAACAGGACAGCACAGGAACAGGCCAATCGGCCCTCCAAGCCTGCGCCGATCTTGATGCCTGCCGAAACTAACACGTTCTGCACTTCCGGGGCCCATATCCCACTATTCCCTTCCTATTCATATATTGGTCGAGATGCCTCTCAAACGTCGCTATCGTATCTGCTTCCACCACCTCCCCTGGCTGCAAGTTCCAGGCACTCACCACCCTCTGCGTAAAAAACTTGCCTCGCAAATCCCCTCTAAACTTTGCCCCTCGCACCTCATACCTATGTCCCCGAGTAACTGACTCTTCCACCCTGGGAAAAAGCTTCTGACTATCCACTCTGTCCATGCCGCTCATAACTTTGTAAACCTCTATCATGTCGCCCCTCCACATCCGTCATTCCAGTGAAAACAATCCGAGTTTTTCCAACCTCTCCTCATAGCTAATGCCCTCCAGACAAGGCGACATCCTGGTAAACCTCATCTGTACCCTCTCCAAAGCCTCCACGTCCTTTTGGTAATGTGGCGACCAGAATTGCACGCAATATTCTAAGTGTGGCCTAAATAAGGTTCTGTACAGCTGCAACATGACTTGCCAATTTTTATACTCTATGTCCCGACCGATGAAGGCAAGCATGCCGTATGCCTTCTTGACTACCTTATCGACCTGCGTTGCCACTTTCAGTGACCTGTGGACCTGTACGCCCAGATCTATCTGCCTGTAAATACTATTAAAGGTTCTGCCATTTACTGTATACCTCCCACCTGCATTAGACCTTCCAAAATGCATTACCTCACATTTGTCCAGATTAAAATCCATCTGCCATCTTTCCGCCCAAGTTTCCAACCGATCTATATCCTGCTGTATCCTCTGACAATCCTCATCATTATCCGCAATTCCACCATCCTTTGTCTCGTCAGCAAACTTGCTAATGAAACCATCTACACTTTCATCCAAATCATTTTTATATATACTACAAACAGCAAAGGCCCCAGCACTGATCCCTGCGGAACACCACTAGTCACATCCCTCCATTCAGAAAAACACCCATCCACTGTTACACTCTGTCTTCTGTGACTGAGCCAGTTCTGTATCCATCTTGCCAGCTCACCTCTGATGCCGTGTGACTTCACCTTTTGCACAACTCTGCCATGCGGGACCTTGTCAAAGGCTTTACTAAAGTCCAAAAAGACAACATCCACCGCCCTTCCCTCATCAATCATCTTCATCACTTCCTCAAAAAACTCAATCAAATTAGTAAGACACGACCCCCCCTTCACAAAACCATGCTGTCTCTCGCTAATAAGTTCGTTTGTTTCCAAATGGGAGTAAATCCTGTCCCGAAGAATCCTCTCTAATAGTTTCCCTACCACTGAAATAAGGCTCACCGGCCTATAATTTCTTGGATTATCCTTGCCACCCTTCTTAAACAAAGGAACAACATTGGCTATTCTCCAGTCCTCTGGGACCTCACCTGCAGCCAATGAGGATGCAAAGATTTCCTCCAAGGCCCCAGCAATTTCTTCCCTTGCCTCCCTCAGTATTCTCGGGTAGATCCCATCAGGCCCTGCGGACTTATCTACCTTAACGCTTTGCAAGACACCCAACACCTCCTCCTTTTTGATAATGAGACTATCTGCACTCCCTTCCCTAGCCTCATCATCCACCAAGTCCTTCTCCTTGGTGAATACTGATGCAAAGTACTCATTTAGCACCTCGCCCATTTCCTCTGACTCCACGCATAGATTCCCATCTCTGTCCTTGAGTTGTCCAACCCTTTCCCTGGTTACCCTCTTGCTCTTTATATATGTTTAAAAAGCCTTGGGATTTCCCTTAATCCTGTTTGCCAATGACTTTTCATGACCCCTTTTAGCGCTCCTAACTCCTTGCTTCAGTTCCTTCCTACTGTCTTTATATTCCTCAAGTGCTTCATCGGTTCCTCGCCTTCCAGCCCTTACAAATGCTTCCTTTTTCTTTTTGACTAGGCTCACAATATCCCGTGTTATCCAAGCTTCCCGAAACTTGCAAAACTTGTCTTTCTTCCTCACAGGAACATGCTGGTCCTGGATTCTAATCAGCTGACATTTGAAAGACTCCCACATGTCAGAACACAAATTTACATTTTTCCCACTTACTGATACAGTCAATCATTGACTCTATTTTTATTCCAGAATAAAACACACCAACCAGGTTTCTTTAATAAAGAAAAACATTATCAGTTTATTACTAAAAACGTCTTAACCAAGAATGAAGTAAAGCATAAACACGAAGATTGAAATTTTAAATTTCCCTTTTTACCTTATTCCCCCTCGCACTCACACACACGTACATCAGTTAACTGGAAAAATAAAGGGATTTTTGTTTTTAGAGCTCGATTACAGACACAAAAATACTCGGGCTGAATACTTGCTCATTCATGAAGAAACAGCAGATGAGATACGTTGTGTTCTAAAACGGGCATACAGTATTGCCTCCAAGTATATGTAGATGGGTCACTGCGATCTTTTAGAGCAGTTATTTTCAGGCACTGTTGAGAATTAATTTAGCAGGCTTTTCTTCAAAGACAGGAGATGAGATGAGTTGGCACAGTGGACTTCTCAGGGTCTTTTAGCGCGGTGCTAGAAATCTGAGCTCGTTTGTGGTCTTGTCTCCTTTCTTGGGAATTCTCTTCTCTCCTTGGAAGTTCTCTCCCTTTTTATACAGTTCAACCCTAACTCAAAGCAATTCAAAAGTGAAACAAGCACCATGAGTTCAACCTGTCACTTCTTTGTAAACAACTTCTCCAGGTGTCCAAAATTGTCTTTTGCTTATTAATCTGGAAGTCAGGTGTTTTCCTAGAAAGGCTTGTTGTTGTTGCTTGAAGTCAAGTGGTCTCCCGGAAAGGCTTGATTGCCTAACAATTCCTCAGGTATCCCCTTTAAAAAAACATTTCCAGGGACTGTTTTTTCAAAGACAAGTGGCCTTGACATGACCCCTTTTGCAAACCCCAAAGTTTAACATTTCTTCAATCTTTCAAAAGTGAATCCTCAAAAAATATATTTAACAAAACACAGAGGTACTTTTGTAACAATATTACCACTTGTGAGGAGTCCAAACCTATTGTTCATCAGGATCTTTCTTTGGCCTCCTTATCTCGAGAGACAATGGGTAAGCGCCTGGAGGTGGTCAGTGGTGAGTGGAGCAGCGCCTGGAGTGGCTATAAAGGCCAATTCTAGAGTTACAGGCTCTTCCACAGGTACTACAGAAAAATTTGTTCGTCGGGTTTGTTACACAGTTGGCTCTCCACTTGCGCTTCTGTCTTTTTTCCTGCCAACTGCTACGTCTCTTCGACTCGCCTCACTTTAGCCCCGCCTTTATGGCCGCCCGCCAGCTCTGGCGAATGCTGGCAACTGACTCCCACGACTTGTGATCAATGGCACTGGACTTCATGTCGCGTTTGCAGACGTCTTTAAAGCGGAGACATGGATGGCCGGTGGGTCTGATACCAGTGGCGAGCTCGCTGCACAATGTGTCTTTGGGGATCCTGCCATCTTCCATGCAGCTCACATGGCAAGCCATCTCAAGCACCGCTGACTCAGTAGTGTGTATAAGCTGGGGATGTTGTCCGCCTCGAGGACTTCTGTGTTGGAGACACGGTCATGCCACCTGATGTCAAGTATTCTCCGGAGGCAGCGAAGCCGGAATGAATTGAGACGTCACTCTTGGCATCAGGATAGTCAGTAATAAATCCAAGAAGGAATTCAGGAGAGACTCTTTATTCAGAGAGTGGTGAGAATGTGGAACTTGCTACCACATGGAGTAACATTTAAGGGTGATCTAGAAAAGTACATGAGTGGGAAAGGGCTGGAAGGACATGCTGATAGGGTTAGACTGGGATGGGGAGAGGCTGAAGCATTAAGACAGACATTAACCAGTTGAGTGGAATATCCAGTTTCTGTGCTGTAATGTTGATGTAATTCTCTGGAAGTTGATTATAAATCAGATTCATCAATTTATTACTAATATTACGGATATTGAAGTGGATTATTTATTGAAGCAATGCATTATTTATTTCATTATTAACAGTTTCCGAATGTTATAATTTACTGCAGCCAGACTGAACTATGTTTTCTGAAAATCTGAAATGTATATTCTCAGTATTATGGATAGAATATTGGCGAGCTACCAGGAAGCAGAGAGTCGTCATAAATGGGTCATTTTCTGGTTGGCAAGATGCAACAAGTGGTGTGCCACAGGGATCTGTGCCGGCGCCTCAACTTTTTACAATTTATATAAATGACTTAGATGAAGGGACCGAAGGTATGGTTGCTAAATTTGCTGATGACACAGAGATAGGTAGGAAAGTAACTTGTGAAGAGGCCATTAGTGATCTACAAAGGGATATAAATAGGTTAAGTCAGTGGGCAAAGACCTGGCAAATGGAGTATAATGTAGGAAAGTGTGAAATTGTCCACTTTGGCAGGAAAAATAAAAAAGAAGCCTTGGTGTACTTGTCCATAGATCACTGATGGCAGCAGCACAGGTGGATAAGATGGTTAGGAAGGCATATGGGATAGTTGCCTTCATGAGCTGAGGCATAGAACATAAGAGCACTGAGGTTAAATGGAGCTGTATAAAATGCTCGTTAGGCCACAGCTGGAGTACTGTGTACAGTTCTGGGCTCCACACTATAGGAAGGATGTGATTGCACTGGAGAGGGTGCAGAGAAGATTCACCAGGATGTTGCCTGGGCTGGAGCATTTCAGCAATGAAGAGAGACTGGATCGGCAAAGGTTGTTTTTCTTAGAGTAGAGAAGGCTGAGGGCTGCTGATTGAGGTATACAGAATTATGAGGGGCTTTGATAAAGTAGATAAGAAGAAATTTTTCCTTTAGCGGAGGGGTCAATAGCCAGGGGACATAGATTTATGGGGCAGGAGGTTTAGAGGCGATTTGAGGGAAATAATTTTGACCCAGAGGAAGGGTGGAATCTGGAACACACTGCCTGAAGGAGTGGTGGAACCAGGAACCCTTATAACATTTTAAAAGTATTTAGATGAGCACTTGCAATGCCATAGCATAAAAGGCTACAGGCCAAGCGCTGGAAAATGGGATTAGAATAGATAGATGCTTGATGGCCAGCACGGACACGATGGGCCAAAAGGCCTGTGTTTGTGCTGTATAACCCTTTGACTCTATCTGAATGGTGAGAGATTGCAGAGCTCGGAGATGCAGAAGGATTTTGGGTGTCCTGGTGCATGAATCGCAAAAAATTAGTATGCAGGTACAGCACTTAATTCGGATAGCTAATAGAATGTTATCGTTTATCACGAGGGGAATTGAATAAAAAAGAAGGTTATGCTTCAGCTATACAGGGCATTGATGAGATCACATCTGGATAAAATCCCATGGGATTCAGGGAAATGCAGCAAGGGGATTCAAAATTGGCTCAGTGGCAAGAAACAAAGGGTAATTGTTGATGGCTGTTTTAGTGACTGGAGGGCTGTTTCCAGTGGTGTTCAGCAGACCTCAGTACTGGGTTCCCTGCTTTTTGTGGTATATATTCATGAGTTGGATGGAAATGTCGGGGGCATGATCAAGAAGTTTGCGGACGACACAAAGATTGGCCGTGTGGTAGATAGCGAGGAGGATAGCTGTAGGCTGCAGAAAGATATTGATGATTTGGTGAGATGGTCAGAAAAGTGGCAAGGTTATCGGGGGTAGGTGGAAATGTGGAGTAATCAGTTCAGCCATAAGCTTATTGAATGGCGGAGCAGACTCGAAGTGCCGAGTGGCTTACTCCTGGTCCTAATTCGTATGTTTGTACATTCACATTAGGTGTCTCTCCTCAGGGACAAACCTCACTGAGCTAAGGGTAGAGATCACTGCAGGTTACATGTGTGAAAACTAGTTAATCAAACCTTAATCAATTACAAAATTCGAAAAGTCACTAACCACATCCCACAATTCATCCTGTGTAACAGCAAGATAACAAAATTCAACACCCATGAACCACAGATTCCCAGGACTGTGCTGACGGGAAGGAGTTAATCAGCACCAGACAGTGTTTACAGTCACTATACTCAGAGTAAGATTAAGTCATTATCCAGAGGATTAGAATATTGTAACAGTGTTGTGCTGCTGTTTACATAGAACATAGAACATAGAACATTACAGCGCAGTACAGGCCCTTCAGCCCTCGATGTTGCGCCTACCTGTGAAACCATCTGACCTACACTATTCCATTTTCATCCATATGTCTATCCAATGACCACTTAAATGCCCTTAAAGTTGGCGAGTCTACTACTGTTGCAGGCAGGGCGTTCCACGCCCCTACTACTCTCTGTGTAAAGAAACTACCTCTGACATCTGTCCTACATCTATCACCCCTCAACTTAAAGCTATGTCCCCTCATGTTTGCCATCACCATCCGAGGAAAAAAGGCTCTCACTATCCACACTGTCCAACCCTCTGATTATCTTATATGTCTCTATTAAGTCACCTCTTCTCGTCCTTCTCTCTAACGAAAACAACCTCAAGTCCCTCAGCCTTTCCTCGTAAGACCTTCCCTCCATACCAGGCAACATCCTAGTAAATCTCCTCTGCACCTTTTCCAAAGCTTCCACATCCATCCGATAATGCGGTGACCAGAACTGCACGCAATACTCCAGGTGCGTCCGCACCAGAGTTCTGTACAGCTGCAGCATGAACTCGTGGCTCCTAAACTCGATCCCCTACTAATAAAAGCTAACACACCATGTGCCTTCTTAACAGCTCTATTAACCTGGGTGGCAACTTTCAGGGATTTATGTACCTGGACACCAAGATCTCTCTGCTCATCTACGCTACCAAGAATCTTCCCATTAGCCCAGTATTCTGCAATCCTGTGGCTACTTCCGAAGTGAATCACCTCACACTTTTCCGCATTAAACTCCATTTGCCATCTCTCAGCCCAGCTCTGCAGCCTATCTATGTCCCTTTGCAACCTACAACATCCTTCGGCACTATCCACAACTCCACCGACCTTCGTGTCATCCGCAAATTTACTAACCCACCCTTCTACACCCTCATCCAGGTCATTTATAAAAATGACAAACAGCAGTGGCCCCAAAACAGATCCTTGCGGTACACCACTGGAAACTATACTCCAGGATGAACATTTACCATCAACCACCACCCTCTGTCTTCTTTCAGCTAGCCAATTTCTGATCCAAAGCACTAATTCACCTTCAATCCCATACTTCTGTATTTTCTGCAATACCTGTCAGAAATTCGTTAACATTTGATTCAATTGGTGCAGTTCAATAGGAAACAGCAACATCAATGCATTTCAGTTCAGACACTTATCACACAACATCTTCAACCGACAACAAAAATCATCCTCTTTGTCACCAATTACATTCATAAAACATGGAGGCAATCTATGGAGATCAGTAACCTGAAAGAAAGATTTCAAAGTAGTACCAGTTTGTCCCACACCAGTTAGTGACCCACACTCAGTACAATGATAGAGTGAAAGATACTCCCAGTAATAGATGGTCACTGGTATCAGGTGTTCCACTCCAATTTGTGACCCACACTCAGTACAATGCCGTGACAGATACTCCGAGTAATACATGGCCACTGGGATCAGGTGTTCCACGCCAGTTTGTGACACACACTCAGTACAATTCTGCAGTGACAGATACTACCAATAATATCTTGCCTCAGAAATTTGATTGTGCTGATGTCTTATTAAACAATACAAAATATTCGAGTAAAGGCCAAAACTTGATAAAACAGCATGACTGTGAGCATCAAACCAAGGCTTTATTTCAGTTGTAGCAGAGATAATTCAAGAAATTTGACTGTGCAAGTGTCTGTCGAACAATTACCAGTAGACCAACATGCAGTGTTATCAGTCAAAGACCAAAACCAGAGACCAGCTCACACACAGATTTACACAACTTCAATGGTTATAGTCACTTACCAGGAATACCAATGATGGCAAGGATCACCAAGTATGTTTTCTGGATACTGTTAATTGGTTGATGCATTTTCTGTGTCAGGTGATCTGTCACCTTCGTGCTACAGGCAATCTCTCTGTATTAAACTCTGAAACAATACAGTCCCAGAGCATTTAATTTATACTTTACAGGAACTCCACAAGGACATTGATGTTGCACCCTTGGTCAAATTATATAATTTAAATTTTAAACAAACAGATTACGACAGAAGAGTTAATCCCCTGTTGTGATAGACTATATTTAGCACTGGTATTGAATTCGAACAACCCAAAGACTGGGTGGTTCTTATCACATGAATTAACTCCTGATAATTAGAAGCTGTAATCTCCCAACAATGCTGATGTTCCTTGAAACACCATCACACAATTCTATATTTCTCATATTGATTCAGTGATGGCATTCATTCTGCTGTGATTGTTCAGTAATTAAATTCCGAATGTTGATGTGTCCTCTCAGGGCTGCTGCTATACTTTATTCTGGGATGTGAATGTTCACTTTAACTCTGTACATTCATTAAATAGTTAATGAAGGAAATTGTGCATATCAATCCTGAAACTAATACAGTCCCGCAAACCCATAAAGGCCCTCAAACGAAAACAGCCCCGTAAACTAATGCAGCCGCGCAAACTAATATAGTCTCTCAAACAAATGCAGCCTTTCAATCTAATACAGACCTGCTTACTAATATGTCCCAGAAACGAATACAGTCACTCAAATTAATGCAGCCCCTCAGGCTAATACAGCTCTTCAAATTAATATCGACCATCAAACTAATACATCACCTCAAATTAATGCCAGTGTCAAATCCTCAAACTAATACAGTCCCTCAAACTAATACAGTCTCTCAAACTAATACAGTCCCTCAAACTAATAATCACTCTCACTTAATCAGCCCTGAAACGATTGTCTTTCCTCAAGTTAACACAGCACTTCAAATTAATTCAGCCCTTCAAACTAATACAGTGCGTCAAACTAATACATCACCTAAAACCAATACAGTCCCTCAAATTAATACAGTTCCTCAAATTAATACAGTCCCTCAAGCTAATACACCTCCTCAGACTAATACAGTCCCTCAAACTAATGCAGACCCTCAAACTAATACAGACCCTGAAAATCACATAGACCTTCAAACTAATGTAGCCTCTTAAACTGTTCCCTCAAAATATAACTGTACCTAAACCGTATATATCAATTCACTTAAACAGACTGTATTAAATTAATACAACCTCTCAATAAATTCAGCATCTCAAACTTTCTTGTAAAAAGAAATTCTACATTTGAGATGGTGGCTGTGGTCTGCCTGGAGAGAGGAAAGACCCCCGGGGAGGAAAAGACCAAGGAAAAGAGAAGTTGCTGCTCTCTGTGGAGAAAGGCTCCTTTGCTGAGAGGAAGCCTACAATTTAAAAGGTCGTAAATTCCTATTGCCTCCAGTCTCTGAAAAATCTCTGCCTCAGGAGTGTTTCCTGTTGCCTCTAATGTTTTGGGAGATCCTGAAAGCACAAGAAAGTTTCTATTGCTAGACTGCTATTTCAAAACACAAGTAGACCTGTTGCTGCACCCTTTGCTGAAAGACCTATGTCACACCTGCTACAGACGAAGGGCCATGAATCCCTACCCATCACAGACTGTTCATCCACCTCACCTGGAGAGACTTTGAGTGGGATCCGACCAATCAACTCAGGGACATCTCACTGACCTGGAAATATCCTACCAAAACGTTACACCCCATTTATTTTATTATTCTAAGAAGCAGTTATAAAGAGAAAAGCCTTTTTCCCAGGTTAACCAGTTTCTGAATGTATGTGTGTGTACATGAGAGTTAGGAAGAAAAATGAGTTATACAATCTTTTTATATATAGATTTATCTCATTATTGTTCACAATTTAGTTTATTAATAAATCGTTAATTTTGTTGTTATTTAAAGAAACCTGGTTTGGTGTGCAATATTCTGGGGGACAAGTAAAGTGTTTGATTTAGCTACTAACCAGGAGGTGGGAAACTTTACTAATATGCTATGGCCTGTGGAGTAGTGGGACTGAATTAACAATTCATTACTCCGACCTTGGGTGTAACACCATCAACAATTTGCATGGAGTTATATCATTCTGAAGAGGTGTCGATCAATAACTTAGAAATGCTAATTGCAAATCTTAATTCTTTTTTAATAACGCTTTCACATTCCTGACACATCTCTCCGTTTCACCATTAGCCTGGGGGTACCTAGGAAAACTAGTGATATGAATAAAGCCAAGTGCTTCTGTAAACTCTCTGAAGCATTCATTCGAATATTGCGGCCCAATTGTCAGATATTACAATGCCTGGAATTCCATGTGTAGCCAAGATTTCTCTCAAGGATGTGATTATAGCTTCTGAACTTTGACCTTGTAGTTATTTAACTTCAATCCACCTTGAATAATCATCGACTACTATTAAGAACATTTTATTTCTACGGTCAAAAAGATCCATTCCGAGATGTTCCCATGGTCTAGACAGAAAGGATGATGACATGAGTGCTTCCTTTGTCTCATGATGATTGATAGCGCACCTGATACACCTCGATATCATCTCTTGAATTTCTTGCGATATACCAGGCCACCACGCTGTCTGTCTTGCCCTGGCTCTACAATTTGTTATTCCCAAATATCCTTGGTGTAATCTCTTCAAGACCTCTAACCTTAATATCCTGGGGATAACTAATCACTAATCGTAGATCAATAAATCATCAACAATGCACAGATGATCCCTTTGTTCATAATACTGCCTTAGAACTGGGTTATGTGGCATCTACGCTGACCATCCATGCAAACAATATTCTCTGATTGCTGCACATACTTCATCTGCTTTTTGAGCATTTCTGAATTCGTTCAGTTTCTGAGCTGCAGCAGGTAAAGTTGCTGTTGTTGTCAGAGCAAATACTTCTACTTCATCAAGAAATAAAATATCGCCTTCTTCATAGCCTGCTGATGAAATACGTGATAAAGCATCCGCTGTGATCTGCTGTTCCCTGGAATGTATTCGGTTCTTGCATCAATCTCAGCAATCTTAAACTTTGCTAGCCCTTCTGTGTTTAGGAGAATAACTGTTTATGATAAGTTGCAATTTTAAATTGAAGACCGAGCACATGGTCAGAAAATTTCTCACATGCCCAAGTTGCTGCCAACACTTCCTTTTCTATGACTGCTCTGTTTCAGTTAATGAACAAGATGCAAAATATACGGGTCTGCATCTCCCATCTCTCTCTGCAGCTGAAATAAGACTGCTCCTAATCCAGTTGATGGCACATCCACTGCTATGATGGTTGATAACTTTGGGTCATACTGTACTAACACTTCTGAAGAAATTAGCCTCTCCTAGATTTTCTCAAAGGATTTTGTTGGGTTTCTCTCCAACACCAAACATTGTCATTTTTTAACAACTGCTGTAATGGCTCATCGATCACGGCTAAATTTGGTAGAAATTTCCTTCTTTGACTGACCATTCCCATAAACCTTTGTAATTCTGTAATTTTCTAGGTTCTGGAAAGTCTTTTATCACTTTTGTCTTTTGTGGATCTGCTCTGATGCCTGATCCATCAATGATATGTCCTAGAAATCTCATCATTTGCTGTTTAAAGACACATTTCTCATTCAATATGAGACGTGCTTCCTCCAGTCTCTGCAGTATTGAGCTCACTCTCGTATTGTGTTCCTGTTGATTGGCTCCATGGATCAACACATCATCCACTTGGCAGATTCCCATCAAATCCTTCCAGGATTTTCGACATCGTCCTTTTAAAGATCTCTGGTGCTGACGTAATTCTGGATGGTAATCTGTTAAAACAGAATCTTCCAAATGGTGTTTTACAAATTATCAGGAGTGTTGATCCCTCATCCAATTGTAATTGTCAAAATCTGCAGTTAGTGTCTAATTTAGTGAAAATTGTGCTTTTCCCTCACTTTGTCAAACTCTCATCTGCTGATAACATTGGATCTACTTCTCTTCCCACTGCCTTATTCACTTGTGTGAGTTCAACACAAATTAAAATGGACCCATTAGGTTTCTTCTGTGAAACCAGGCCTGAGCACCATCCTGTAGGTTCTGCTACAGCTGAAATGACTCCCTGTTCAATCATTAATTCGATTCATTTTTTTAACTTTCTCTAGGAGTGGAGGTGGAACTGTCCTCGGCATATCCAAACACACTGGTTCTGCATTCTTTCTCAGAGTGATGTGCTGTGCTGGTTTCAGTTTTCCCAATCCTTTGAATAATTTAGGAAATCAGCCCTAAAATTTCTTGGTTGTTCCTCTGTTCCTTTAAGCTCTTTTTCTCTACAAGTTAGCTGTCGGTCAATGCAAGCCTTCCTGCTTAGGAGTGAACAACTCTGATTCCTGATTATATATAACATCTCAGGAATTTCTTTTGCCAGTAACTCAGAATCATTCTCAACTCTCCTATTACCTTCAACTCGATACCACCAGCTCCATACAATTTTTTGCCTGATGGTTTCAGCTATAATTCTGTGTTTCCAGTACGGAAACTGCTGCCCCATTCTCCAGTTTGAATGTTGTCTTGTTGCCTTCTACAAGAATTTCTGTCAATCAGCAATTTTCACTTGCTCCTCGGAACTCCCCTGGAAATGTATTTCAATACATTGTATTTCCTGTACTCTGTTAACTTTTAAAATTTCTTTAGATTTCCCTTTCATATTTTGAAGCATTGTTTTTTTACTGTGGCATAACTATAACTATAAGGCCTGGTACCAAACAGCTAAGAGTCTGACAGTTACAGAAACAGCAGTTTACTTACACGTATCTTGCATCAATGGCTTCCACTTACACTCGACACGAGGTTTTCTACAAGTTCCATTACATCGCTTCCTGTGAGGATGCTCACAGACTATTTACATATTCTGCCCAGTAACAACCCTATATTACATTAAACTACATTCAGCAGCTGATCAATCCTCACTATTACTACCAGGATATTCTATTCTCTCGTTCTAGATGAATACAAACAATGCTGAAGGGCAGGCTTAAATGTTTCGAGCACAGAGTCTGAATGGAGACTGCCTGGTGCTTCAGCTTACATGTCCTAACTAACTGTGCAAGAGAACTGAATCATGTGATACTGCATCACTTCCTGTGATATTGGCAGAAACATATGGGCTGCATTTTACATTCCTGCCGCTGAAATCGACGGTGGACGTAAACAATGGCAGTCCGCCCACTCGGACTGCACGTTGCAGAGCCGCCACAATATTCAGTGCAGCGGCTCATTTAAATAGCCGGGGCAGAGCGCCCACCCCAATGATTTGGAGGTGACGGGCAGTCCGTCCCCGGCAATGGTATCAGCAGCCTTTGTGCGTGCGCTGACACCATTTTAAATGTTTTTGAGCCCTTCCAGTCAATTTAAATTTCTAAAGAAAGATGTTATGAAAAATTTTAAACATTTGATTTGACTTCTCCCACCCCCTCATAACCATGTAATTAACTACTGGCCCTCTCACCCCCAAAAAACACTTCCCTTGTCCACCTTGTCATTTGTACATAAAATTTAAACTGTACCCCTTCCCACCAGCCCGTAAACCAATGATATTAATTAACAGATTGAAATAGGGCTCCCATCGCCGAGTGGCGTGGAGGTTACCATGAGGCCTCGCCACCACAAGCAATATCGGGCTGGTCCTTCCTGGAGTCGAGGCCCATGACGGGCCTGTGTCGGAAGCATTTTCCGCACCCCCACCCCGCTCCCACCACGACCCACCACATTGGGGCGGGGATCTGTAAAATTCAGCCCATATATTTTAATGATTATATTTAACATATGAACAAATACAACAGCACAACAGTATTTTATTAGCTTGAGAGACTGTGTTAGTTTGAGGTGATGTATTAGTTGGAGGGGCTGTATTTATTGAGAGGTTGTATTCGTTCAGTGCAGTATATTCAAGTGAATTGATGCATAAATGTTAGGTACAGTTATATTGTTCACTTTGGCAGGAAGAATAAAAAAAGCAGAGTGTTACTTAAACGGGAAATGACTGCAGAATTCCGAGGTGCAGAGGGATCTCGGTGTTCTAGTGCATGAGTCACAGAACATTAGTGTGCAGGTGCAGTAAGAAATAAAGGAGGTTAGTGGAATGCTATCCATTATTACGAGAGGAATTGAAAATAAAAGTAAGGATGTTATGGTTCAGTTACACAGGGCATTGGTGAGACCACATCTCGAATACAGTGTGCAGTTTTGGTCTCCTTATTTAAGGAAGGATGTAAATGCGTTGGAGGCGGTTCAGAGGAAGTTAACTTGATTGTTACCTGGAATGAGTGGGTTGTCTTATGAGGAAAGGTTGGACAGACTGGGATTGTTTTCACTGGAATTTAGAAGAGTGAGGGGAGACTTGATTGAAGTTTATAAGATCCTGAACGGTCTTGACAAGGTGGATGTGGAAAGGATATTTCCTCTTGCGGGTAAGTCCAGAACTGTTTTAAAATTATGGGTCGCCCTTTTTGGGTGGAGATGAGGAAAATCTTTTTCTCACTGAGTGTTGTGCAACTTTGGAACTCTCTGCCTCAGAAGGTGGTGGAGGTGGGGTCATTGAATATTTTTAAGGCAGAGGCAGATAGAATCTTGTTCGGCGAGGGAATCAACGGTTATTGGGGGTCGATGGGAGTGTTGAATTTGAGGGTCTGTATGATTTTCATGGGCTGTATTAGTTTGAGGGGATATATTAGTTTGAGAATCTGCATTAGTTTCCGGAGTTCAGATACAGCACGGAACAGGCCCTTCGGCCCACCGAATCTGTACCGACCATCAACCACCCATTTATACTAATCCTACACTAATTCCATATTCCTACGACATCCCCACCTGCCCCTTTATTTCCCGACCACCGACCTATACTCGGGGAAATTTATAATGGCCAATTAATCGATCAACCTGCAAGTCTTTGGCATGTGGGAGGAAATCGGAGCACCCGGAGAAAACAGGGAGCAGACACGGGAAGAACTTGCAAACTCCACACAGGCAGTGCCCAGAATTGAACCCGGGTCGCTGGAGCTGTGAGGCTGCAGTGCTAACCACTGCGCCACTGTGACCGCCTCAGTTTGAGGGGCTATATTAGTTTGAGAATCTGTATTCGTTTGAGGAGTTGTATCAGTTTGAGAGGCGGTATTAGTTTGAAGGGCTATATTAGTTTGAGAATCTGTATTCGTTTGAGGAGTTGTATCAGTTTGAGAGGCGGTATTAGTTTGAAGGGCTATATTAGTTTGAGAATCTGTATTCGTTTGAGGAGTTGTATCAGTTTGAGAGGCTGTATTAGTTTGAAGGGCTATATTAGTTTGAGGAGTTGTATCAGTTTGAGAGGCTGTATTAGTTTGAGCTGATGTATCAGTCTCAGATACTGTATTAGTTTGAGGGTCTGTATGATTTTCAGGGGCTGTATTATTTTGAGCGGCTTTATTAGTTTGAGGAGGTGTATTAATTTGAGGTTCTGTATTAGCTTGAGGGACTACTAGCTTTAGGTGCTGTACTGGTTTGAGGGTATGTATTAGTTTAATCGATTATATTACATTGAGTGATAATTATTTTCTGGGACAGTATTCGTTCGAGGGTTTGACACTTGCATTAATTTGAGGTGATGTATTCATTTGAGGATCTCTATTAGTTTGAGGAACGGTATTAGCCTGAGGTGCTGTATTAGTTTGAGAAGCTGTATTTGTTTAAGGGACTGCATTAATTTGAGTGACTATTAGTTTCTGGGACATCTTAGTTTGAGGTGCTGTATTAGTTCGAGGGGCTGTATTAGTTCGAGGGCTTTTATGAGTTTTCAGGGCTTTATCAGTTTCAGGATCCCATATGCACAATTTCCTTCATTAATTATTTAATGAATGGTCACAGTTAAAGTGAACACCCAGAATACAGTGTAGCAGCAGCCCTGAGAGGACACACTAACATCAGGAATTTACTTAGTTAACAATCACAGCAGAGTGAAAGCCATCACTGAATCAATATGAGAAATATAGAATTTCGTGATGGTGTTTCAAGGAACATCAGCATTGTTGGGAGATTACAGCTTCTAATTATCAGGAGTTTATTCATGTGATCAGAACCACCCAGTCTTTGGTTGTTTGAATTCAATCTCAGTGCTAAATATATTCCATCACAACAGGGACTTAACGCTTCTGTCGTAATCGGTTTGTTGAAAATTTAAATTATATAATTTGAACAAAGTTCCAACTTCAACGTCCCTGTGGAGTTCCCGCAAAGTATAAATTAAAGGCTTTGGGAATGTATTGTCTCAGAGTTTAATACAGAGAGATTACCTTCAGCACGAAGGTGACAGATCACCTGACACAGAAAATGCATCAACCAATCAACAGTATCCAAAAAGTATACTTCGTGATCCTTGCCATCATTGGTGTTCCTGGTAAGTGACTATAACCATTGAAGTTGTGTAAATCTGTGTGTGGTCTGGTCTCTGGTTTTAGTCTGTGACTGATAACGTTACATGTTGGTCTAGTGGTAATTGTTATACAGACAACTGATCAGTCAAATCTCTTGAATTATCGCTGCCTCAACTGAAATAAAGCCTTGGTTTGTAGCTCATAGTCATGCTGTATTATCACGTTTTGGCCTTTACTCGAATATTGTGTATTGTTGAATAAGACCTCAGCACAAGCAAATTTCTGAACAAGATATTATTGGGAGTATCTGTCATTGTAGAATTGTACTGAGTGTGGGTCATTAACTGGAGCGAAACACCTGATCCCAGTGACCATGCATTACTGGGAGTATCTGTCACTGCAGAAATGTACTGACTGTGGGTTACTAACCAGGGTGGGACAGCTAGTTCTAATTTGAAATATTTCCTTCAGGTGACTGATCTCTCCACTCCATGGAGCTCCCTCCGTGTTTTATGAATGTAATTGGTGACAAGGGGATGATTTTTGTTGTTGGTTGAAGATGTTGTGTGATAAGTGTATGAAGTGAAATGCATTGATGTTGCTCTGTTCCCTATTGAAATGCACCAATTGAATCAGATGTTAACTATTTACTGACAGGTAAACAGCAGCACAGAACTGTTACAATATTCTAATCCTCTGGATAATGACTTATTCTTACTCTGAGTAGAGTGACCATAAACACTGTCTGGTGCTGATTAATCTCCTTCCCGCCAGCACAGTCCTGAGAATCTGTGGATCATGGGGGTTGAATTTTGTTATCTTGCTGTTGCACAGGATAAATGTTGGGTAGTGATTATTCCAATTCTGTAATTGATTAATATTTGATGAACCAGTTTTTATCTCTGATTCGGAGTTTGTGCACACATAACCTGCAGTGATCTCTGCTGTTAGCTCAGTGAGGTGTGTCCCTGTAACTGAGGACATACATTTCAGAATTTCATAAAACATAGATCAGCCCTGATGCAATAAATAATGACATATGTAAACTGTTAATAATGAAATAAATAATGCACTGCTTTCAATAAATAAACCACTTCAATATCTGTAATATTATTAATGAATTGATGAATGGGATTTATAATTAACTTACAGAGAATTACATCAACATTACAGCACAGAAACTGGCTATTCCACTCAACTGGATTATGTCTTTATGCTCTGTACAAGCCTCTCCCCATCCCAGCCTATCTAACTCCATCAGTATATCCTTCCAGTCTTTTCCGCTTCATGTACCTTTCTAGCTCCACCTTAAATGCTATTCATCTCAACTACTCCATGTAATTCTCACCACTCTCTGAGTAAAGAAGTATCTCCTGAATTCCTTCTTGGACTTATTACTGACTACCCTGTATTGATAAACACCAGATTGGACAATCTCAAAGGTGGCAATATTTTCTCCACTATACTCTGCCCAATCTATTTCTCATTTTAATGGCCTTTATTCGGTCACCCCTCAGCCATCTCTTATCTGGAGAAAAGTCCTTACTGCTTGTATTTCTGTTCCTCTGGAAATGATCCCCTGTGCTTTGATCACATTTCTATGGTCTTGTTCATCTTTGATTCTAATTTAAATCATTTGTGAATCTGTAGCGATGGAATACTCTACCCCTTTGATTACTTTTTCAATTATCTGCCCCTTTTCTACCTTAAATCTTTTAGAGTTGTTTGATGAATTATTTCAATTATTTTTTTGCAATTTGTTCCCTCACTATTCCATCACTATTTATTTCATTTCTTCAGCCTCACCAACTGCTCCGTTCTTATCCTACTATCCCGTAACATATGAGTCTTCCTTCATTCTGAGGTCAGAGCTGCTCTCCAGTTGTCCATTGATATTTCTGTTCATGCCACTCCGCCCCTCTCTGTTCCAAACTCCAGTAAACCCGAGCTGTCCTTTAACTCACAGCAGACGGGATCTTTCCTGCCCCATCGCATTAGGTCATTTCCTGGCCAACTTCCCTCGACCGTCTCCCATGGTACATTCAGAGGGCCATATTTGGAATTTATTAGTTTTAGCTCCGTTCACTTGTCATTCCCACTGGAACTCCTCTCTCCCTCACCTGCTCTGAAATACTCAGGTTCCCTTTTTCACCTCTTTTTCCAGTACATTCTTTCACCTTGAACTGGAAAAAAAATCAACTTTGCTTCTAATTTCCATCCCTCCCTCGCTTTCACATGGTCCATCTCTGACTGTAACGTTTCCTTCCTCGAACTTCTCTATTTCCATTTCAGAGGATTGGCTGTCCACCAATACCTGTTATAATCCCACCACCTCTCACAGCCAGCTTGACGAAACTTGCTCCCATCCCATTTCCTGTAGGACTCTATTCCTTTTTCCCCTTCTTCTCACCTTCCACTCCAACCACATCGACCTGCAACAAATCATCCTCTGCCATTTCCACCATGTCCAGCTAAAGCCAACTCCAAACACATCTTCCCATCCACTCCTCTCCCTCCACCCCTTGTAACACACTGGTTCACACTTCTGTCATCCCCAACATTCAGTTTCCCTCCCCTGCCCGGCACCTTCCTTAGCAAGCGCAGTAGATACAACATCGCACCTTTCATTTCCTTCCTTCCCACCATCTAGGGTCCCAAACGTTCCATCCAGGTTAAACAAAGATTTCCTTGTGTACTTCTTCCAGTGTAGTTACTGTATTCACTGCCCACCATGCAGTCTCCTGTACCTTGGAAATGACGGAATGCAGATTGAGTGATTGCTTTTCTAAACACTTCCTTTTAGTGTGCAAATAGAACCCTGAGCCTCTGGTCACTTTCACCTTTTATTCTGCACCGTGCTCTGACTTCTTTATCTTCGACCTCCTGCACTGTTCCACTTTTAAACTCAACGAGGAACAGCACTGTAGTCTTCAATTGGCAAAGATTAAAAGCCTCAGATCAGAACCACCACTTCCGTTTTCTCAGATGACCTGTGCTTGCAAAGGACCAGAGTCACTGGATTAAGGTGTGGTCTGGTGCTTGGGTGTGGGAATCTTCCATCTGCACATGCCTGACTGGCTGATCCTTATACCTAGGTTCTGCCAACTTTCTCTGTCAATTTGCTGGGCTACAGAGGCCTTTTCCTCTTGGTCATGTTTGGACGTGTTCACCCCCCTCGGTTTATCTGCTGTAATCATTTACCCTTCCTGTGTACCTTTCTTCTTTTTCTTTAATTGTCCCATTCACAAATGTCACCCCATTATTTAAGAAGGGAGGGAGAGAGCAAACAGGGAATTAAAGATCTGTTAGTCTTACATCAGTCATTGGGAAAATGCTAGAATCTATTATAAAGGATGTGATAAATGGACACTTGGATAATAATGATCTGATTGGACATAATCAACAGGGATTTATGAATGGGAAATCATGTTTGACGAACCAGTTGGAGTTTTTTGGGGATGTTACTTACAGAACTGATAAAGGGGAGTCAGTGGATGTGGTATACTTGGATTTTCAGAAAGTTTTTGATTAAGTCCTCCACTGGAGGTTGCTTAGCAAAATTGAAGCACATGGGATAGGGAATCTACTGGCATAGATTAACGATTGGCTAACAGACAAAAAACAGAGAGTAGGAATAAACAGGTCATTCTCACGTTGGCAGGCTGTGACTAGTGAGGTACCACAAGGATCAGTACTTGGGCCCCTGCTGTTCACAATATATATCAATGATGTGGATGTGGAGATCAAATGTAGTGTTCCCAAGTTTTCAGATGACACAACACTAGGTGGGAATGTGTGTTGTGAGGAGGATGCAAAGCAGCTTCAAGGGGATTTGGACAGACTTAGTGAGTGGCCAAGAACATGGCAGAGGGAATATAATATGGAAAAATGTGAGGTGATCCACTTTGGTACGAGGAATAGGTGTGCAGAGTATTTATTAAATGGTAAGAGATTAGAAAGTGTCGATGTATAAAAGGGCCTGGGTGTCCTTGTCAGTAAGTCACTGAAAGCTAACATGCAGGTGCAGCAAGCAATTACGAAGGCTAATGGTATGTTAGCCTTTATCACAAGAGGATTTGAGTACACTTGTAGTTTGATAAGGTGCCACATCAAAGGTTATTGCAAAAAATAATATTTCATGGTGTATGGGGTAACATATTGGCATGGATAGAAGACAGGAAACAGAGTAGGCATAAATGGGTCATTTTCTGGTTAGCAAGATGTAACGAATGGTGTGCCATAGGGATCTGTGCTGGGGCCTCAACTTTTTACAGTTTATATAAATGACATAGATGAAGAGACTGAAGGTATGGTTGCTAAATTTGCTGATGGTTTGAAGAGGAAGATCAGTCATGATCGGATTGAATGACAGGGCAGGCTCGATGGGCTGAATGGCCTACTTCTGCTTCTATGTTCCTATGTCACTGGTATTTTACCATTAGCGGAGGGGCACTTTGCCTCCTGGAGACGCTGCCCAGTAATACCTGGTGGCATCCTTGCGGGTTGTGGGGGCCCTCCTGATCGAACACTTAGTACCCCATGGAGGACCACCCCCTTCTGGAACAGCCCTGGCTCTCTCATTTGACCTGCCACCCTCGCTGGGGGGTGGACAGTAGAGCAGGCTGCAGGACAAAGTATGTCCTAACCATGATCATGAGGGGAGTTGTCCAATCAGGTGTTGTCCAGTCCCCCACCCCTGGGTGTTGTCCTATTATGAAGGAGTGGTCCCAGTTCGCTGAGGATGTCCAATCCCAGGAGAGTCTAATCTCAGCACTGAGGAGGTGCACATTCTGGGCAGGCTGGAGGTTGGTTCAACCCTTGGGGCGTCTGATCCGTGACCTAATAGAGGAGGTGTCGATCCGGGATTTCCATTCACCCCAGATCACAGAGGGATTAAAATCCTGGGAATGGGGTGACGATTGTCAATTCGGAGTGTCTTTGTGCGGAGGGTACAGTCTGATGGAGAAACCTGCTCCGTCAATGGTAAACCTGCAAAGCAGGTTAAATCAGTGGCTTGAAACCTCATTAAAATATTCAACATGTGGACCTGCCTCCTCCTCCTGGGTGCAGTTGGTGCTCCCCCCCTATGTTAAACCTGTAAATGGGCAGTTTGGGGGCTTGTTTTCATATTCTTTCATGGGATGTGGGCATCACTGTCAAGGTCAACATTTGCTGCCGACCTCTAATTGCCCTGACAACTGAATAGCTTGCTCGTCCATTTCAGAGGGCAATTAAGAGTGACCCACATTGCTGTGGGTCTGCATTCAAGTGTAGGCCAGACCAGGTAAGGGCGGCAGATTTCCCTCCCTAAAGGACATTTGTGAACAATTGATGATAGTTTCAAGGCAACATTACAGAGACTAGCTTTCAATTCCATATTTTTATTCACTTATTGAATTTAAATTCCACCAGCTGCCATGGTGGGATTTCAACCAATGATGAAACACAAAACGTTAGCATGCAGGTGCAACAAGTAATTAAGAAGGCAAATGGAATTTTGGGCCTTTATCGCTCGGGGGTTGGAGTTTAAAAATAGGGAAGTCTTGTTATAACTGTGTAGGGTGTTGGTGAGGCCACACCTGGAGTACGGCTTACAGTTTTGATCCCCGTATTTAAGGAAGGATATACAAGCATTGGAGGCAGTTTAGAAAAGATTCACTAGGCTGATTCCTGGGATGAAGGAATTGTCTTATCAAGGCAGGTTAGGCCTTTATTCATTGGAGTTTAGAAGAATGAGAGTTGATCTTGTTGAAAGATAAAAGATTTTAAGGGGTCTTGACAGGGTAGATGTTGAGAATATGTTTCCACTAGTGGGGGAATCTCCAACTCGGGGATATAGTTACAGAATAAGGGGACACACATTTCAAAGTGAGATGCAAAGGAATTTCTTCTCTCAGAGGGTGGTGAATCTCTGGAATTCTCTACCTTAGAGAGTTGTGGAGGCTAGGTCACTAAATGTATTTAAGGAGGAGGTAGATAGATTTTTGAAATCTCGGAGATTTGAGAGTTATGTTCAGCAGTCCCGAAAGAGGAGTTGAGGCCTGGGACAGATCAGCCATGATCTTATTGAATGGCAGGGCAGGCTTGAGGGGCTGAATGGCCGACTCCTGCTCCTATTTCTTATGTTCTTATGTCCTCAGGGGATTATTCTGTGTCTCTAGATTACTAGTTCTGTGACATTACCACTACGTCACCATCTCCCTCAGTATGTGATAGAGATTTTTAAGTTTTAAACACTGACCCGATCCCAGCACACGCATTTTTGTTGTTACAATTGTGCCCTTACTCTCTGAGCTCAGACACTGAGAATGTTTGATCAGTAATTTCCAGTCTCTTTTCCCTTCTCCTTCTTACAGTTAATTTACTGGCGATTGTGATCCTGTCCCAGGGAAAGTGCGGACTCTCCACCTGCACCACTCGCTACCTTGTGGCCATGGCAATGGGGGATCTACTGGTAATTATCACTGAGGTCATACTGTGGAGGATCAATTATTACTATTTCCCTGGATCTTTCCTGAACATCACCCCTGTGTGTAGTGTTATCTATTTCCTGAGTTGTGCAGCCATAGACTGTTCTGTCTGGTTCACCATCACTTTCACCTTTGATCGATTTGTGGTCATTTGTTGCCAGAAGCTGAAAACTAAATATTGCACTGAGAAAACTGCAGCTGTGCTTTTAGCAACAACCTGCATTCTGCTCTGTTTAAAAAACATCCCATTCTACTTTACATATGAACCTGGAGAGATAATTGACAATGTACCATGGTTCTGTTATATAAAACCAAGTTATTATTCTGATGCTCCATGGGGGGAATTTGACTGGTTTGATACAGTTTTAACCCCATTGCTCCCATTCGCTTTAATTCTGTTGCTCAACACTCTGACAGTCAGACACATTTTAGTGGCCAGTCGGGTCCGTAAGCGACTGAGGGGTCAGAGCAAGGGTGAGAATCGCAGAGACCCAGAGATGGAGAGCAGAAGGAAGTCTGTGATTTTACTGTTCACCATATCCGGCAGCTTCATACTTCCATGGTTGACATATGTTATGTATTTTATAACTTGTAATATTGCAGGGATATATCTTGAGGATTACACTGATCCTTTCTATGTCGTTGGACAAGTTGGATTCATGTTGCAGTTTCTAAGTTGCTGCACAAACACATTTATTTATGGGGCAACACAGTCCAAATTCAGAGAGCAGGTCAAGAAAACGGTGAAATATCCGGTTACATCAATTAATCAATTAATGAATAAGTACACACCTGGGCAGTGCAGAGGCAGTTCCCAGCGTTTCCAGTCCATGAATGTACATAAGCAAATAGCCGCAGTGCCTCAGTTCGGTGGCTGCTTGGATGGACAGGGCTGAACCCCTTCATAATCCCATGTTAGCTGATAATATTTCTCTCTTTCACGCTCCGCATGACATTGAGCTCTTCTTCCGTCGCATTCACCACCAGGCTCACATCTTTGACCTGGGGTCCACCCCCTGATCAGTAGACCCATTCATCCGCCTCGAGCATTCTCCCTCTACCTGGACCCATCCCCCGGCCTCTTACGCGCTCTTGATCTTTGCATTGAAAACTTTCGGCGAGACATTGGTCATCTCAATTTCTCTGCCCCCCCCTCACTCACTCTAAGCTGTCCCCTTCTGAACTTGAGGCACTCTGTTCTCTCAGGCCTAACCCCAACATGGTCATCAAACCTGCAGACAAGGGCGGTGCTGTTGTTGTATGGCGTACTGACCTCTACCTTGCAGAGGCTCAGCGCCAACTCTCAGATACTTCTTCCTACCTCCCTCTGGACCATGACCCCAAACATCAAGCTACTGTCCAAGGGACTCTCACTGAGCTTAACTCCTCTGGAAATCTTCCCTCTACAGCTTCCAGCCTCATCGTCCCACAACCCTGGACAGCCCGCTTCCACCTCCTTCCCAAAAGCCACCAACAGGACTGTCGCGGCAGACCCATTGTGTCAGCCTGCTCCTGTCCCACTGAACGTATTTCTTCCTATCTTGACTCTATCTTCTCTCCGCTGGTCCAGTGTCTTCCCACCTACATCCGTGACTCTTCTGACATCCTACGTCATTTTGAAAATTTCCAGTTTCCTGGCCCCAGCACTTCCTCTTCACTATGGACGTCCAATCTCTCTACACCTCCATCCACCACCAGCATGATTTGAGGGCTCTCTGCTTCTTCCAGGAACAGAGGCCCAACCAGTCCCCATCCAACACCACCCTGCTCCGCCTGGCTGAACTTGTTCTTATATTGAACAACTTCTCCTTCAACTCCACTCACCTCCTTCAAGTAAAAGGTGTTGCCATGGGTACCCGCATGGGTCCTAGTTATGTGCGTCTTTTTGTGGGATATGTCGAACATTCCTTGTTCCAGTCCTACTCAGGCCCCTTCCCCCAACTCTTTTTCCGGTACATTGATGACTGTATCAGTGTCATTTCCTGCTCCCGCCCCGAACTGGAAAACTTTATCAACTTTGCTTCTAATTTCCACACCTTCTGTCACCTTTGCATGGTCCATCTCTGACACTTCCCTTCCCTTCCTCAAATTCACTGTCTCCATCTCTGGGGATAGGCTGTCCACTAATATCCATTCTAAGCCCACCGACTCCCACAGCTACCTCAACTACACTTCTTTCACACCCTGCCTCCTGTAAGGACTCCATTCCATTCTCCCAGTTTCTCCATCTCCAACGCATCTGCTCTGATGATGCTACGTTCCATGACAGCGCAACCTAGAATTCCCCTCCCCAATGTGGTTGACAGGGCACTCAACCGTATCCGGCCCATTTCCCGCATCTCTACCGTCACCCCTTCCCTTCCCTGCAAGAACTGCGACTGTGTTCCCCTTGTCCTCACTTTCCACCCCATCAGCCTCCACATCCAAAGGATCATCCTCCACCAGTTCCGCCACCTCCAGTGTGATGCCACCACCAAACACATCTTCCCCTCCCTTCCCCTGTCAGCATTCCAAAGGGATCATTCCCTCCACCACACCATGGTCCACTCCTCCATTACCCCCACCACCTTATCCCCTTCCCATGGTACCTTCCCCTACAATCGCAGGAGGTGTAATACCTGCCCATTTACCTCCTCTCTCCTCACTATCCCTGGCCCCAAACCCTCCTTTCAGATGAAACAACGATTTACTTGTACTTCTTTCAATGTAGTATACTGTATTCTCTGCTCACAATGTGGTCTCCTCTACATTGTGGAGACCAAACGCAGATTGGGTAACCGCTTTGTGGAACACCTCCGCTCAGTCTGTAAGCATGACCCCGAGCTTCCCATTTCAACATTCCCCCCTGCTCTCATGCTCACATCTCTATCCTGGGCTTGCTGCAGTGTTCCAGTGAACATCAATGCAAGCTCGAGGAACAGCATCTTATTTACTGATTCGGCACACCACAACCTGCTGGACTGAACATTGAGTTCAATAATTCCAGAGCATGACGGCTCCTCCTCATTTTACTTTTATTTTTAGTTATTTTTTCTTTTTTTTTTAAATTTATTTTATTTCTTCTTAGTTTGTTCAGTTTGCTAACCCACTGTTTTTTTCATGTTTGTACTTGCAGTTGTTCAATTTTCAGTCCATTAACACCCTACCTGTACGAATGCTTTGTCTTTCAACACACCATTAACATATTATTTGCCTTTGCTCCATGACCTTCTGGTTTGCTATTCTGTGACCTTGTCCTATCTACACCTTCTCCTTTGTTATCTCTTGCCCCACCACCGCTTGACTTGCTTAAAACCTTTCACATTTCTAATATCTGCCAGTTCTGATGAAGGGTCACTGACCTGACACATTAATTCTGCTTCTCTCTCCACAGATGCTGCCAGACCTGCTGAGTATTTCCAGCATTTCTTGTTTTTATTTAATATTTCTCTCTCCTCAGCTTTGGTCAGTCTCTCCTTTAAAGTATTTTGTCATCACTCCTCCCCTTAATAAAACAACCCATGAGCCTTGCTGTTCCAAACTGCTGGGACATTTCCACAAGCTAGGGAATTTTGGATGATCACAACCAATGCATCCGCTATCTTCCGTTAAGACCCTCAGATGCAGGCCATCAGGTCCAGGGGCCTTGTCAGCCTTTAGTCCATTTAATATTCCCATTACTTTTTCTCTAGTGATAGTGATTGTTTTAAGTACCTCCCTTTTGCCTCCTGATTTTCTACTATTCTTGGGATGCTTTTAGTCTCTTCAACTGTGAAGACGGATACAAAATACTTGTTCAAAGCCTCTGCCATTTCCTTGTTTCTCATTATTCATCAGTCCCAGTCTCACCCTGTAAGTGACCAATGCTCACTTTAGTGTCTCTTTTTGTGTATTCATGATGCTTTTACTGTCGGTTTTTACATTTCTTGCTAATTTGCTCTTATACTCCAATTTCTCCCTCTTTATTTTTTTAGTAATCCTTTGTTGGTTTCTTAAATTTTACCAATCTCCTGGCCTACCACTAATCTTTGCAGTATTGTACACCTTTTCTTTCAATTTGATACGACCTGTTACGACCACTTACAACAAAGCCCCCAATCAACATATATGATTCTGATTGCTTTGGGCGCAACGCACTGTCAATTCAGTCCCGTCGCTCCACAGGTCGCATTTTATCTCTTGTAACTTTCCAAATTGAAGAAGGTAGCAGCCAAAGTGAATCAACCGAGTAACCCCCCCCCCCAATGAGGCGAACCAAACCAGGTACCTTTAGATGTCAACAAATTAACTATTCATTTAAAGAAACTAAAATCTTAAACACTACTAAGATAAACCAATATCTAAAGATCTTATAATTTCATTTTTTTAAAAAACTACGTCCTGCATTTGCATATATATATTCAAACGAACGATAGTTTGGTTTTTAATTAAAAATAGAAAAAATAATAAAGTCTTCACAGATTACATAGATTCCGATGAATGGTCTTCTAATTCAACACAGTCCAAGTTCACTTGCAGTTTTCCAGGGTCCGATGATCCGAAGATCTTTCCAAAGATAGGAATTCGGCGGTTTAGTTCAGCAGTTGAAGTATTAAACTCTTCTTTCTTTCAACAATGAACACAGAAGATCAATAATTTACAATTTAATGAAGGAATTAATTTGGCTTGAAGCTTTTTAGAAGTTTGAGAGTGAGTAATATATCAGCTTCTCTTCCTTGAGTTTAAATTGTCTCTCAGAGAGCTCTCCTCCCTTCATTTGCTGGCACAGCTGTCTGTCTGTCTCAACAAAATCACTTTTTGCCAGGCAGTTTCAAAGTCAAAATTGCTACTTTGAATGTCTGTTCTCTCTCTCTGTCTGACAGTAATTTAGCAACTAGAATGCACCTTGGCTCACTGAGCTTCTGAAGGGATCTTTTACAGAGGCACTGATCTCTTTACACTCTTAAAGGGCCACCACAATATTTCCCGAGGAGAAAAAAAACACAGGATCATGACACATCTACCCTTGGTGAAAAGAAACGCCATTCCCAATGTAAAAAATAGAAATTGAAAAAACACGAATATTTTTTCCCCAATAGAGAGATATAGCTCAAGACCACCTGAGAATTTCAGCTGTTCTGACTAGGTACAAGTAAGCTGCCCTTCAGCATGCATTGTACCTCTGCTTCCACTTGAGCCAGTCTGGCTGGAACTAAGCGGCATGAATGTTGTTTTAAAGGAATGGTTCCCCCTATACCCACATCGTGTGTGGATTATGTTGCACAGCGCAGCTAATCCCCACCAACTCTTTTCAACATTGTGAAAAGCATATTGTCTAACTTTCTTAGCCATTCTGTATTCGTTGATCTGATAGTTGGAGGTTCAATCTGAGTATTTCCTAGGCCTGCTTCTGCCTCATCCTCATTATCCTTTTCCTTCTCCACAGTCCTGATTACCTGACATACCTGTACTGGCCTATCCTCCTCCCTGCGGTAATATTGCTTTAACATATTGATGTGACACAACTGGTTCTTCTTCCGGCGATCGGGGGTGTCAATCAAGTAATCTACTTGCTCACTCTTTTGATCAGTCTATTTGGGCCACAGAGCCATCTTTTTAATGCTCTCCTTGTAACGTTATAATACTACTACTTCATCCCCTGATTGAAAATTGGAGGCTTTTGCATTCTTGTCTGCCCAATTTTTCATTTAGCGTGGGATGTTTTCGTGTGTTCCTGAGCCACACCACAAGCATTTGTGAGCCTTTCCTGGAACACAGATACATGGTCTAGTATCGAAGATTCATTCTTTTTTTTCCAAGAATCTGTCTTTTATAAGTTTTAGAGTACCTCTTACTTCATGTCTGTAAACCAATTCAAAAGGACTGAAGCCTGTACACTCATTCAGTGAGTCTCTGGTGGCAAATAAAAGAAAGTCTGATCCTTTATCCCAGTCATGTGGATATTCATGACAGTATGTTCTAATCATTGTTTTGAGAGTTTGGTGAAATTTCTCTAACGCTCCCTGTGACTGTGGGTGGTAAGCTGAAGATTTCAACTGTCTAATCTCCTAAGTGCCCACGACTTCTTGAAATATCCTGGACATGAAATTAGAATCTTGATCTGATTGAACTTCAAGTGGTAACCTATATCTCGTAAAACATTGGGTTAACTTTTCTGCTACTATTCTAGCAGTAATTGTCCAGAAAATAATGGCCTCTGGAAATCAAGTAGCCATATCCATGATGGTAAGTATGTTTTGATATCCCGCTTTTGTTTTTGGCAAGGGTCCTACACAGTCTACTCATACCCTGCTAAATGGTTCCTCAATCACTGGCATGGGAACTAGTGGTGCTGGTTTTATAGTAGGTTGTGGTTTTCCCACCATTTGACAGGTATGGCATGTCCTACAAAATTATTTCACATCCTTTGTAACACCTGGCCAGTAATAATGTTGGCTTATACGTGATTTGGTCTTTCGAATTCCCCTATGTCCTGCAAAAGGAATGTTGTGTGCTAACCTTAATAATCCCTGGCGATATTTAGGGGGTACCGCTATCTGTTCAACAACTGCCTCGTCTTCGTTTGCAGGTCTATGAGGCAATTTCCATTTCCTCCTCAAAGCCCCGTTTGCCATATAAGAGCCATCCAGAACTCCTTTCATCTCAGCTTCTGTCAGAGCCGTCTGTGCTATATCTCTGGATCAGCTTGCTGTGCTGCAATGATAGATGATTTGTTAAACATCTCATTTAGATTATATAAATCCCCAAGTAAGGTTTCAGATATTTGGCTATCGATTTGTGGTGCCCCTTTTACCTCTGACAATGGATCCTATTTAGCCATTGCTTGGGTGACTACATATGCAGGAAATATTCCCGGAACTTGTTCCTGTAATTGCTCAGTTTCTTTAATTTCATTTGTTTCCTCGGTAATTATAGGAGAAATTGATACTTTTGATCCAGCCAAATCTTTTCCTAGGAGTAGATCAATTTCCTCTATTGGCAAACTGTGGAAAACCCCTGAAGTTACTATCCCAGATATGAGGTCACTCTCTAGGCATACTTTATATAAACGTACGGGTAAGTACTCCCCGGCAATTCCATTAACTAAAACTTATATCTTTCTTCAGCAAGACTATTTGGGTTGCTCCTGTATCCCTGAGTATAATGATACGTTTTTCTGCCTCGCTTGAAGGATATGGAGTTACTCTCTCCTTTGACAAAAATTCATTATAACTTTTATTCCTAACGTCTACACTACTTTTAGTTTTAGTAGTTGGTTTTACAGCTATCGTTAAAGCTATAGCCTGGTCTGCTATACTCTCAGTCAGAGTCTTTTCCTCTGCACTAGCTTTGCGTACCCCAACAGGTCCTATGGATTTACCTCACAATTTCCAGCACTCTAAACGAAGGTGATCCATTTTGTTGCAATAATAATGCTTCAGCTTGTGAACCTCACTTCTACCCTCAGCACCTTCCTTTCTGACCTGAGGAAGTGATCCTGGGGCATTTTCAGCTGCTCCTTCTTATCCCCAGCTACTTGCCTTACTTTCACTCACCCACTTTCTATCCTTCTTGGGTTTACAGGGGTGATCGACAAAAGAGGTTGGCTTATTCACAAACTCAAAGTCATCAGCAATCTCTACTGCTTGACTAGCTTTCAAAACTTTCTGGTTATCTATATGAGTTCTCATTACTGAAGGACTGGAGTTTTTAAACTCTTCGAAGAGAATCAATTCTCGAAGGTTCTCATATGTGGGTTCCATCTTTAATGTTCATATCCAACTATCAAAATTAATTTGCTTCACCCTCTCAAATTCTGCATATGTCCGCCCAGCCAATCTCTGTAGGTTCTAAAACTTCTGATGGTAAGCTTCAGGGACTAATTCATACACAGAGACAATAGCCTTTTTTGCCATATCATAATCTGCAGAAGCCTCTTCAGGAATATGGCATAATCTTCATGTGCTCTGCCTACCAACTTGCTTTGCGTAAGCAATGTCCAACTTTATTTTGGCAATTTCATCTGTTTGGCTATTTTTTAAACAGACATGAAAAATGCATCTACATCCCTTTCCTCAAACTTAGGAAGAGCCTGTATAAATTTAAACAACTTTTCACTGGGTCCTGAGCTAAATTCAGTTTCTTCCTGACCCGAATTTTCCCTTGATTCAAGACTACCCCTTTGTCTTTGTTCCATCTCTTTTAGCCTAAATTCCCTCTTATCATTCACTTTCTCTCTGATGGTCAAGCTTTCCTCTTGCTATTGCTTTTGCTTTTTCCCTTTTCTATTTTTCCAATTCAAGTTTTTTTTTCATTTGAATCCCAGCCTTCTTCTAATTCTGGATGTTCGGCTATTATGTCAATTATCTCTGCTTTTTTGGCACCTAATTTCAATTCTAACCCCAATTTTGCTGCCAATTCTTTTAATTTGTTCTTTGTTAAAGTTAACATGTCACTGAGGGAAACTCTCTGCTTTCCCAAAAACTCTGTTGCAATTGCTAATGTCATTACTGTGGTATAGACTGTACCTGATTATACAAGAGACCTGGTTCCTTTTATTTCTTTGTAATTGGTGTTAGATTTTGATCCTAACAATTGGGTTTCCAATTGAGATGATCCCAGACGTGAAAGAAATTAATATGATGCCAGACGCAAGACCCCAATATGTATGATATCCCAGAGATGAGCAATTAAAATGATTTCAAACATGAGCTCTCCAAATTAGTCTGATTCTGATCGCAGATGTGAGCCATCTAATTAAAGTATGATTTGGCTGCGGACGAGCCTCCAATTAATATATATGTTCCGACCGCTCATGACAAAGCCCCCTATCAAAACATATGATTCTGATTGCAGTGGGAGCAACACACTGTCAATTCAGTCCAGTCGCTCTACAGGTCGCATTATATATCTTTAAGCTTTCCAAATTGAAGAAAGCAGCAGCTGTATTGAATCAATCCAGTAACCTCCGAATGAGGCAAAGCAAACCAGGTACCTTTAGATATCAACAAATAAACTATTTATTTAAAAAAAACTAATATCTTAAATACTACTAAGATAAACCAATATCTAAAGACCTTATAACTTCTTATTTAAAGAAACACGAAGTCCAGCATTCGCAGTCATATATTCAAAATAATAGGAGTTTTGTTTTTAATTCACTGCCCATAAAAATAGGAATAACAATAAAGTATTTGCAGAATAGACTTCTGGTCTTCTAATTCAACACAGTCCAAGTTCTTGCAGTCTTCCAAGGTCTGATGAATCTGAAGATGTTTCCAAAGATAGCAATTCAGCAGTTCAGTTCAGCAGTTGAAGTATTAAACTCTTCTTTTCTTCCAACAATGAACACAGCAGATCAATAATTTGTTATTTTTTAAAGGAATTAATTTGGTTTGAGAGTAATAAATCAGCTTCTCTTCCTTCAGTTTAAATTGTCTCTCTGAGAGATCTCATTCTTTCACTTGCTGGCACAGCTGTCTGTCTGTCTGTCTCTGCAAAACCAGTTTTTGCCAGCCAGTTTCAAAGTCAAAATTGATACAGTCTGTTCTCTCTCTCTGTATGGCTGTAACTTAGCAACTAGAATGAACCTTGGCTCACTGAGCTTCTGAAGAGATCTCTTAAAGATGTACTGACCTCTTCACCCTCGTAAAGGCACACCACAATATTTCCAGAGGGGAAAAAAAACACAGGATCGTGACACTACCCTTAACATCCTTAGTTAGCCATGGATGGTGGATCCTTCTGGTAGAGTCTTTCTTAGTCAATGGAATATATATTTGTTGAGAGTTATGAAATATCTCCTTCAATGTCTACAGTTTCTACATAGATCCAGGCAGCTACTACACATAGCCAGGGAGCTTCCACACAGCCACAGGCAGGTCCTAGACTGACCTGGACAACTCTTACACTGACACAAGATCGACTACACAGGTTCAGATATTAACACACAGACAAATCTTTCTCTGTCACAGTCCCAGGGAGCTCCTACACAGACACAGTCACAGCTCAGTAGAAACAGACAACTCTTACACAGTCCCAGACAGCAACTGCAAGACCTGAAAGCTCCTCAGCAGACCAATTTCTTCCTTTCATGGGATCCGACATGGCATTAGGGAGATGGTGTTGTGGTAATGTCACTGAAAAAGTAATCTCAGGGAACCCAGGCGAATGTCCTGGTGTATATGGATTCAACTCCCACCCGAGCAGCTGCTGGAATTTAAATTCAGTTAATTAATAAAGCAAATTACTTATTACAAAGTATCTGGGATTGTAAATTAGTATCAGTAATAGTGCCATTAAAGTATCATTGGTTGTAGCTAATAGAAGAAGCCATCGGCTGCACTATTGTACTTTAGGGAAGGAAATCTGCTGTCCTTACTTGGTCTGGCCGACATGTGACTGTAGAGCCACAGCAATGTAGTTGACTCGTAATTGTCCTCAGTTAGAGGGTACGTAGGACTGGGAAACAAATGATGGCCTGCAGTGATACCCACATCCCATGAAAGAACTTTTAAAAATTAACCAGACCCAGACAGCACATAGACAGTCCCAGTTCTCTACCATACAGAGTGTGATGAATTAATATACAACTGTCTGGGGCTGGAGCCTGTGTTTTTTCTGTGCTGCAGCGTGTGAGATGAACCAATGTGCCTCAGGCTGAGGAAGGAGCATGGGCCCATTCTATTCCATATGGTTCTGGGTGGGATCTGTCAACTCAACATAGGCCATGAATACAACCAGGGGCTAACACAGATCAGACTGAGATTGGAGACTGGGCGTGAGCTGCTCAGCAAATTAATTTTGAAGAAAGACTGCAGTGTATTTTTCTCTGTGTCCAACACTGTGAGGCAGATTTCTGTGTTTATTAAGAGTATAATTCATTGAGTGCTCTCTTGGAGCAAACAGGGTAACAGGTGGGGGTCAGCATGCAGAGGGTTTGGAGGTGACCTCTGATTCCTAACTCTTTCTGGATTGTAAGGAATAAAGAATGAATGAGAGAGATGAAGCAATGTGGGAGAAGGAATGGTGGAAGAATATGTCCATGAACTTGATGAAAAATGTCTAAAACACAAGATAATATTATATCATCAGGGGAACCTTGTCAAAATCTGGGTTCTGAGATCAAGTCGGGTCCCTTTTAATGTTCCCTTTAAATTGCACAGCCACAACTCACAAGTCTGTGCACAGGCTGTGCAAACATCAGCCCCTTTAAATTACATGAGCAGCCGTGGAAAAAAATATTTGGAACATTGGAACAGGAGTAGGCCATTCAGCCCATCGAGCATCTTCCACCATTCAATTAGATTATGGATGATCATCTACCTCAAAGCCACATTCCTGTGCTATCCCCATATACCTTGATGTCAGTTGTCTCCAAAATCTATCGATTTCTGTCTTGAACATGCTCAATAATTGAGCTTTCGCAGCTCTCTGTGCTAGAGGTTATTGCAGAAAATAAAAGCTCTTGGTGTAGGGAAAAGCATATTGGCATGGATAGAAGATTGGCTAGTTAACAGGAAACAGAGATTAGGCAAAAATGGGTCATTTTCTGGTTGGCAAGATGTAACGAGTGTTGTGCCATAGCGATCTGTGCTGAGGTCTCAACTGTTTACAATTTATATAAGTGACTTAGATGAAGGGACCGACGGTATGGTTGCAAAATTTGCTGATGACACAACAATAGGTCGGAAAGTCAGTAGTGAAGAGGACATAAGGAGGTTACAAAGGGATTTGGAAAGGTTAAGTGAGTGGGCATCGATCTGGCAAATGGAGTATAACATGGAAAATTATGAAATTGTCCATTTTGGAAGGAAGAATAAAAAAAAACATATTATCTAAATGGTGAGAGATTGCAGAGCTCTGAGATGCAGAGGGATCTGGGTGTTCGAGTGCATGGATCACAAAAGGTTAGTATGCAGGTACAGCAAGTAAATAGGAAAGATAATTGAATGCTATCAATTATTGCGAGGGGAATTGAATACAAAAGTTGGGAGGTTATGCTTCAGCTATACAGGGCATTGGTGAGATCATATCTGCAGTACTGTGTACAGTATTGGTCTCCTTATTTAAGGAAGGATGTAATTGCATTGGAAGCAATTCAGACAAGGTTTATGACACTAATACCTGGAATGGGCGGGTTGTCTTCTGAGGAAAGTTTGGACAGGCGAGGCTTGTATCCGCTGGAGTTAAGAAGAGTAAGAGGCGACTTGATTGAAACATGTAAGATCCAGAGGGATCTTGACAGGGTGGATGTGGAAAGGATGTTTGGAAACAAAAAGCTTCACCAGATTTTGTTGGGTAGAAACGTTATGCTAGGAACAGATCATAAACCACTAATAGCTATTCTGGGACCAAAGTCTACAATACTGACAATAGCAGTGTCAAGGATGCTGCAGTGGGCTGTGCTTCTCTCACTGTATGACTACAACATTGAATATCGTAGTTCAAAGGAGAATGCTATCGCTGATGCACTGTCACATTTGCTGCAAGATGATTCAGATGTAGACTGTGAAGGTGCAATCTTCATAATAGGAAACATGGCCATGGCCGAGTCGACCATTTCAAATAGTGCATGTCGACTTTTGTGAGAAGGAAACTGACATTTTCTTAGTACTCATGATTGCCACTTGAAGTGGATCAAAGTCATGCATTTGTGGGTCAAAATACCAATGCTGGACAGACAATAGATGAATTAAAGCTTGGATGTGGTGTACGCTCTGAAACGGCAGGGCTGCACTCTCCATGGATTCGGAGGCTTCCAACTCAATCTTTCCAGCAAACACACAACAAAGGCTCTTCTAAGAGCCACCCACCGCCTCATAGAGAGAGCAGTGACCTGGAAATGGGAGCTGGGATAGGCTGTTTAGAACTGTCTGGAATAAACTAGAATCCCCAAATTTGACATTTCAGTTGTAGCAAGGATGTGCAGTGGATTTGATTTTCTGAACGGGCTGTGCAAACAACGCCTGAGGCTCTACAGTTAGTTATTTCCCCAACGACACATACCCTCAGTGAAAAGCCACATCATTCCTCCAGAATCACTCTTTGTTTTCATAGAATTTCAAAATGATTTCGCTGCAATGAGGGAGTCCGGGAGTTTTGCAGCAGCCGTTGAATCGGTCACTGGAACCAAACCCACTTGTGATGTTATTTCTGTCGAGACGGTGTTTCATGCACTGAAACTGACATGGTTTGTGAAACTGATCAGTTTCAGCTCAGTCATTCAGGGACCTGGAATTCCCGCAGTTTGCGCCCACGCGAACCTGAGCCCACTTCTGACTGGTCGCGCTCTTCTCATTCACATGTCTGAACCAATCGCAGAGCCTCGAATATTGAAAATAGAGAAAATCATTGGCTTAAACTGTCGACCTGGCAGAAAGTTTGAATTCGAAAAAGCCGCCAATTTCAGTGTCGGGAAGAAGCGAATTACTCAACGAATCTCAATAACGAATTGGCAGCACATTTGATACTCTGCCCGATTTTATTATCCATCAATCGGAGTGCAAACTCACTCGGCTGCATTTGCTGACAACGCAACCACTAGGTGGCACAATACTTGCACATGCGTAAATGCAGGCTCTTCAACAGGAACGTCAGCGTCTCAGGCAGCTGTCAGGATTAAATATGGCGCTGCTCAATTTATCACGGGAAACCTGACATTAAGTTGGATGAAAGCCCAGTCACATGCTTTGTAGTTATAGGATACTAACTGTAATCCTCAGATCCATTTAACATTCCGGTAATCCTATTAAATACAAAAGTAATTTTATGATTGAATTGCCATTGGAAGATAGTGAATTAGCACCCCGATCGATGGAATGGAAAATCGGGCAGAGGATAAAATGTGCTGCCAATTCGTTATTGTGATTCGTTTATATAACTGACCAGGACTGATTTCACCCGAACCACTAGCTCCCCCACCACTGACTGCTCTCCCCACTCTGCAACTTGCTTTCTCCCCCTCCTCCCAGTGTCACCCCCGCGCTCTGGCTGCTCGCTCTCCGCCTCCCAGCCCACCCTAGCCCAGCCCACAGCTGCTAGCTCTGGCCATGACACTCGCTCCCACGTTTCATCAGTCACCAGGCACCACCTGTAGAAGCAGGAGGGCTGCAAGGGGTGACAGGGCAATGTAGGAGTGAGTGGCTGAGAAGAGGGAAGCGGCGCAGCCTGGAGTGAGCGGCCAGAGAGCGGGGTGGTGCAAAGCGAGGAACAACCAGCCAGGGGAGTGGGGGTGCGTTGGAGGTGGGGGGCAGTGAAGTCTGGAGCGAGCGGCTGAGAGGAGGAAGCGTCGACACCTGGAGTGAGTTGTCGAGGGGGGAGAGCTTCAGCTTCAAAGTCTCACATTCAGCCACGTCCGCCAGCCGAGTGGGGGTGGGTGTGGGTGGCTAGATAGCCGCTAACGCTTTATCGCGCATGCGCGAAGATAGATTTGTTGCGGAAATGCGATGACATTGACGCTGTGAAATGACATCATCCCGTGCACGCGCCACTACGTTCTGGCAAATGTCAGCCGGCCGGTGCATTGTCAGGGATCACTGTACTTTTTCGATCTTTTAAGTGCCCTCCTCTTTCTTTAGTTGCCTCTTACTCGAATGTATTGATGAAATATTTATGGGTCCATTTTCATTTTGTTTGTCAATATTCTTCCACGCTCTCTCTTCGCCGCTGCTCCCAAATACCTCCAGTTCAGTCAAAATACAACTTGTCAGAAGTGGGATTCAAACCCACGCCTCCAGAAAAAGCTGCAATCTGAACACATCACCTTAAACCACTCAGCCATCCTGACTGCTGCATGCAAGTAATAAATACTGAGGAAATTATCCATTCTTTGTGAAAGTATTTGCGAGATTGTGGAAATGTCCGGAAGAGGAAAGATCAGCGGGAAAGCTCGGTCCAAGACCAAGTCTCGCTCCTCCCGGGCTGCACTGCAGTTCCCGGTGGGCTGTGTTCACAGGCTCCTGAGAAAGGGTAACTATGCTGAGCGTGTGGGTGTCGGAGCACCGGTCTATCTGGCTGCTGTGCTCGAGTATCTGACCACTGAAATCCTCGAGCTGGCCGGTAACGCAGCCCGAAAAAACAAGAAGACCCGTATCATCCCCAGACACATGCAGCTGGCTGTCCGCAACGACAAGGAGCTCAACAAGCTGCTGGGAGGGTTGACCATCGCTCAGGGTGGGGTGCTGCCTAATATCAAGGCCTTGCTGCTGCCCAAGAAAACCAGTGCTCAGAGCTCCCAGAAAAAGTAAAGCGGCCAAAATGTCATCTAATAACCCAAAGGCTCTTTTCAGAGCCACTCACAGGCTCTGTGAAAGAGCTGATTACTGTCGGAGGGAGTCAGTGATGGAGTTATTGTAACAGTGGATTGACCTGTTTCACATCTGTCCAAGTGTGTTTTCAGTTCCCTCTCTGGATTTTGCTCTGTTTTTCTGCTCAACTTCTCCCCCTCCAGTTTAGTGAAGAACTGAACTACAGGGTGCAGAATCAACAATTCCCAGGAGCGGGGGTGAGATTGTGCTGAGCAGCAATGAGCCTCCAGTAATGCTGCTTTCTAAATTCCAGATCAGCTCTCAGTCCTACAGTCCTTTCGTATTTTAAATATCACAACAGAGCTGAGCGGGGGTGAGTACAGCCTCAGCTGCACCGAGTCTCAGGGGCTCTCAGAGCCGCCAGTCCCGGCGGATGTGCAGCGATGGCCCCGGGGGGAGAGAAGGTGCACCATTAATGTGATGGTGCAGCACCTACCCCATCCTAGCCGCTACTTGCCAGTTTCTTCTCCCATTTATCTCAACATTAAGAAGATGCTTTTGCTCTGGACTACACTGGTTACAATGTAAGACCCAACTTTATCTCTGAACGTGATTAATAGCTGCAACAGCAGCAGAATCCAACCCCTGCAGTCACATGTGAACTCGCTGACGTTGCAGCAGATTGAATGACTGAGTGAATCCCTTCCCACGCACAGGGCAGGGGAACGGCCTCTCCCCAGAATGAGTGTGTTGGTGTTTCAGCAGATCATTACTGCATTTCAAGCTCTTCTCACAGCCAGGACATTGAAAAGGTTAGAGTGAACAAGTTGATGTTCAGTGAGGTTGGATGCCTGAGTGAATCCCTTCCCACACACGGAGCAGGTGAATGGTCTCTCCCCAGTTTGAACTCACTGGTGTTTCAGCAGGTTGACTCTGGCTGGTTTTTAGTTCCACACTCACTGGTTCCCATCTCTCCTCCCCTGAAGGTGCTGATTCTGTCTGTATGTCCGTGCTCTCTCCCCCTCCGACCCTCCCTGTCCAATGTAGTATCTCCCAGTTTTGGTGATGTGCTCTCCTTTACCCGTCTCCATTTCTCCTTCTTATACAGATTTTCCCTGACTGTCATTATTTCATAGAATTATACAGCACAGAAGGAGGCCAATCGGCCAATTGTGCCTGTGCTGAATCTGTGAAAAAATGATGCAATTGGTCCAACCCCCGGCGTATTTCCCCATCGTCCTGGAGAATTTCACTTTGAAATAATTGTCCAATTCCTTTAGGAAAGTTATAATTGAATCTGTTTCCAGCACCCTGTCAGACAATTTAGTCAAAATCCGAATTAGTTACTGGGTAAAAAGATCTCTCCTCACCTCCCCTTGACATTTTTGGCCAATTATTTTCAAACTGTGTCCTCTGGTTACTGACCCCCAGGACAGTGGAAACTGTTTCTCCCTCTCTACCCTATGAAAATCCTTCATGATTCTGAACACCTCGATTAAATCTTCCCTTAACCTTCTGTAGTCTGAGGAGAACAATCCCAGCTTCACCAGCCTGTCCAGAGAACTGAAACCCCTCATCTCTGGTATCATTCTAGTAAATCTCCTCTGAACTGTCTCAGAAGCTTTGATATCCTTTCTAAAGCCTGGTGCCCAGAACTGGATACATTACTTTCGCTGAGATCGAGCCAGCGACGCCCACATCCCACGAACGAATAAAAAAAGCTCCCTGCCCAGTCCCCAATTCTTATCCATTTACAGACGCTCCCTGCCCAATCCCCAATTCTTATCCATTTACAGACGATCCCTGCCCAATCCCCAATTCTTATCCATTTACAGACGCTCCCTGCCCAATCCCCATTTCTTATCCATTGACAGACGCTCCCTGCCCAGTGCCCAGTTCTTCTCCATTTATAGACGCTCCGTGACCACTTGACCTAGCTGGCGGGTGGTTTCGGGAAGCCTCATAGGGAAAAGCTTCACCGCTGCCATCCAAAGGGACTATCGTTCCTTGTGGCCCTGAGGACCTGCTCCAGCTGTGTGAGACTGCGACAGGCGCGGTCTCCCCGCACTTTGTAAATTTTCCGCTCGAGCCGCAGATTGCCTTCAGCCACTACCGCGCCTGCGCGCTCCGCTCCTTAACTGAGAGAAGGTGAATTCTGTGGCGCAGGGCATTCTGGGTACCACAATTGCCATTAATGCCAGTCTCTGACATAATAATCAGGTTTTATTTCCTACATTTCATCTCCTGGTATGTTATTGCGTGTTTTCTTTTGGACCAGTCAGTGCCTGGGAGGAGAGAGTCACCTTCACTTTGTAGCCGTGAATTTCTGGTATCAGAATGTGGGTTTTTACTCTGTATGTTTCAGTTTTTGGTCTGTGACTGTTTGTTTCTGCTATTGCTTTGTGAGTTTCACCACATATCTTTCAACAACTTGTATGTGAACATCAGTTCTGATATAGAATCATAGAGTCAGGCAGCACAGGAACAGGCCCTTCAGCCCATCGTGCCTGTGCTGGCCATCAAGCACCCAACTATTCTAATCCCATTTTCCAGTATTTGGACCGTAGCCTTGTCTGCTGTGGCATTTCAAGTGCTCATCTAAATATTTCTTAAATTTTGTGAGGGTTCCTGCCTCTACCACCTCTTCAGGCAGTGCGTTTCAGATTCCAACCACACTTTGGGAAACATTTTGTTCTTCAAATCCTCTCAAAACCTCCTGCCCCTTACCTTAAATCTATGCCCCCTGGTTATTGACACCTCCGCTAAGTGAACATGTTTCTTCCGAACTAACCCATCAATGTCCCTCATAATTTTGTATACCTCAATCTTATCTCTCCTCAGCCTTCTCTGCTCTAAGGAAAACAACCATAGCCTTTTCAGTATCTCTTCATAACTGAAATGCTCCAGCCCAAGCAACATCCTGGTGAATCTCTTCTGCACCCTCTCCAGTGCAATCACATCCTTCCGACAGTGTGGTGCCCAGAACAGTACACAGTACTCCACCTGTGGCCTAACTAGCATTTTATACAGCTCTGTCATCACCTCCCTGCTCTTAATTCTATGCCTCGAACGATCTATATCAGCCTGTTATCTAAGGTTTTCCTCCTCACTATTTAGGACAGCACCATTTTCGTGTCATGTGTGAGAAAGAGTTTGATTCTATCCCTATCAGTTTCTGTTACATGGTTGTATTTTTAATCTGCACCTCCTCTAAGTGAGTGTGCTTTACTCTCTGTACTTGTCAGCCTTTTGTAGGTGAGTCTGTGTTTTGCATGTTATCCTCAGTCTTCGAAGTGTGAGCCTGGGCTTGTACCTAATTTTCTTTGTACCTTGCAGTATGGATATGGAAGAGAGGTTTTTACACATTACCTGCCAAATCCTGCTAAATGATTTTAAGGTTTCACAGTATGTCAGTTTCTTGTCTAGGACTGTTGGTTTTACTCTGACCTTGGCATTTGCTGGTTTGTTAGTGTGGGGTTGACACTGTACCTGTCAGTTTCTCATATGTGGGTGTTGGTTTCACTTTGTACAGAATCATCGATCAGAGAATATTTGCAGCACAAAAGGAGGGATTCAGATCGTCGTGCTTGTGCTGCCTCTTTGCACGAGCAGCTCAGCTCATGCCACATCCTCATGTATTCCATTAAAACCTGATTTTGTTCTCTTCAGATAATGATCATATATCCTTTTGAAAGCCGTGGTTGAATCTTCCTCCGTCACACTCTCACGCAGTACATATCAGATCTTAATGACCCGCTGCATGAAAAAAGCTTTTTCCTCATGTTGCCTTTGGTTCTTTTCCCATTCACGTTAAATTGGTGTCCTCTGCTTACTCAGCCATGCGTAATATTTCCCATTGCTTTCTCAGCACTGATGGATTATGAAGCGGGAGACAGCCAGAAGTCCCACTGAGCCGCACTGACCCCCAGCTGAGAATGAAATGAGATAAAGTTCAATCTTTCACAGCGAGAAGCTGCAGAGAGTTAAGGGTCCCGAATGAAAGTGAGACTTTCTCAAAATGTTGTTGAATTTCATTTCAAACGCTCCTTGTACTCTCTGCAAATGAAGCCTAAAAAATGGAAAAACCAAATGGCGCTCAAACTCACAACCCTGAAATTAAAAGTCCCAATATCGACAGACTGAAATGTCACTTCTACTCTACCTGTTTGGATGGATGCAACAGTATGCTCCAATGCAAGGGCAGCTTTCAAATCCTCCCATGGCTCCACATGTCAGACTGAGTTCCATGTTGCAGACACAAGCAAAGGAAATCTGCTCAGTTCAAAAACTATCAACAAACTGAAGCTGATTATGATCAACATCATCAGAGGTCAGAACTACCTGGTGAAAGAAGACACCCTGAAGAAGAATCCACAATTATTCAAAGGCATCGACAAAGTAAAAAAAAAAAAGAAAATCGATGAGTCAATCCAAGACAAACAGAAACACAGAAGAATTCCATTCCAGACCGGAACACAGTACTGTTGCTTTTGGAGCAAGGTCTCAGTTAATGCTCGAATATGTCTCCCTGCCTGACTCTAACCCGACGGGTCCCGACGACATGTGTCGGGTTTGGGTCGCTCCTCCGGGTTCGGCATTTGGCTTCGGCATTCGGACTCAGGTCAGGCCATGCTGAGTCAGACACACTCGAACACTCTAAACACCTTGTGTTATTGTTGTGTTCGTGAAGCAATGGAAAGCGCCAATCTTTTGAAGTGCACTTCCTACTCTGCTTGGTATTTCAACTTACTGTGTACTATCAATAAACAGTTTTTGCGTACATTGTCGCAGAAATCAGCCCAAGTCACATAATTATCCAGTTAGCCCTTTCTGGCCCTTTCCTGATTCTCTGGGTGTTGAAGTTCTTTGCCATTTTAATCTTATTGAAATATTTACAATGTAATCAGTTGCTGCACTGTTGTGTAATAAGATGTTTTTAATGAGTTCTATCTTTCATTGACACAAATTACAACTTTTTATGTTTTGGTTTATCTCTTGGTTTTCCTTCGTGCTTTGTATTCTTGGTGACAAAAGCAGTTGAACAGCTTGAATCCGCATTAATAACAACTTCGCCCTTTTCTTTAATTGCACAGTTTGCAAATGAATTGACTGCATCCCGTTAGGGGTTGGCAAGACTTCTCGTGCCTGTCTCAAAACATATTGTATTGAATAAAGATTGTAAAGTAAAGGAGGTTTGGAAGGTAAATTAAGAGATTTAAAGGGGAAAGACAATGAATTATGTTCTGAATTTGGAATATATTGAATTAATTGTCAGACTTGATAAATCGCTGCTTTTAGTTTATTGTGGCCTCAGTGTTTGTGGATAATTAAAGAAATTAAGAGGCATTTTTTACATAGAAAGCTGGGCATTAGTACTTAATAGTTGATATATAATTTTGAATATATTTTAATTTCTTTATTAATTTGACACTGCTAAATACGAAGCAGTCTTAAATAAATTAGTTTTTTTTTTTGTAAAATCTGAGTTACCAGATTAAAATATTAAATCAAGGAAGACATTTCAAAGATTACTGGACCAGTAATCCAAAGGCTTGGACTCATGATCCAGTGACAGCCAGGACATCAGGGCGGGAAACACTCCGCACTGGTCTGCAGTGAGCGATTGCATCGAATTTAGAGTACAATCTCTTTAATATAAGAATGTATATTTTATAATAATTAATCACTCAAGACCTTCCTGGTCTCTGCATCTCAGCTGCTCTCAGGATAAACTTGCAGCAAGTATTTCAACCTGTAAAGCAGGAGTCTGGGGAATGTATAATGATATTTTCTAGACTTCGGGCAATATTTTAAGCAATACAGTGTGGGACAACCTGTCAGGGCACAACTCCATGAGTTTCTCTTCAACCAGTGACCTAACAATAACTAACTTCTACGGTAACAATCTTCAGCTCATCACCTAATCTTAATGTGCATTTAAAAACATTTCAAGTCCAGTTTCATTTTTTGTTGTCTACCTGCACAAGCTTAAAAATTGAAAAACGGAAGCAAGTTTAACTGAACATTCTGGTGGTCGGTTCGGGCACGGGAAAAATGAAAGGATTCGGGCCAGGTCGGATGTGGTTCTGTCAGGCTTGGGTCGGGTTTCATTTGCAGGCCTTTAGTTACTGCTGCAACTTTCTATTCCCACTTGATGATCTGTATATTTTGTTCATTAAAACTTTGTCAAGAAGCTCTTTGAAACCAGTTCCCCGGTCCTCAAGATTCCGTCTTCTGGAAGGCTGAAAACAATGAATGACCTGAAACTAAAAATGGCAACAGAGAAGGGTCCAAATGAGATTTGAAACCCCGGATTTCTCACTCATTAATCGTTTATACACCAAAGGCGAGAATCATACCCCTAGACCAACAAGCCACGGCTGGCAAAATTTTTATTCACTCCTGTGCAATTTCACTGGCACCCACAGCCGATCATCAATTTTTTCCACATCCTGCAAATGCTGAAATAAAAACAGAAAGTGCTGGAAATGTTCAGCAGCTCTGGCAGCATCTGTGGAGAGAGAGAGTTAACATTTCAGGGTTGTCACCTTTTGTTTGAGCCATCTTTTCAGACTGCTTCTGTCCATCCAATCTCACTTTTTATTCTGTCTACGTTCTAAGGGTGGTTCAGTGGTGAGCACTGCAACCTCACAACTCCAGTGACCTAGATTCAGTTCTGGGTACAACGTTTTTGGAGTTTGCAAGTTCTTCCTGTGAGCATGTGGGCTTCTACCAGGTGCTCTGGTTTCCTCCCACAGCCAAAGACTTGCAGGTTGATAGACAAAGTGACTGTTGTAAATTGGCCCGAGGTAGGTGGTAGGGGAATTGTGGGGATGTGGTAGGGAATACAGGGTTAACATAGGATTAGTATAAATGGGTGGTTGATGGCCACAACAGACTCAGTGTGCTGAAGGGCCTATTTCAGTGCTGTATCTCTCTGTAACCATTCACTATGGAAATACATTTTTCATGAATTCATCTTTTCTTTTATTAACAACAATTTTATATTTCTGGCCCTTGCTTCAGACACCACCACAAGTTGAATCATGTCTCCATCTACCTAATCAAACCTTGTCACAATTTCCTCACATTGCAATGTTTCTTTAACCCTGACAGACTGTGGAGTTCCTGTTGCTTGATTGCAGTTCTTGCTTCCCACCAGTAGATGTCACCTCACTCCAATACAGTGAAGTTTACAAATCTGAGAGAGACACAACAGGAAATAATTGTTCACATTATAGTGAATGTGTTCGATTTAGAAATACTAGGAGTGGAGACGAGTTATTATTGAATTTGTCAAACCAGACATATGTTATAATGTTGTGTTAAATCTGTCACTCTGTTGTCTTGACTCTGAGAGTGACATAGACTCATCGACTCATTGGGTCATTTGTGGCATCGAAGGAGGCCATTTGCCCTATCGAGTCCAGGCTGTCTCTTCAGGGAGCGATCCGTTCAGTCCCACTCGTCTGTGCATTCACCTAGCCCTTTAAATTTATTTCATTCAAGTGGCCATCCAAATTCCTTTTGTAGCTAACGATTGTCTCCACTTTCACCACCCTCGTGGGCAGTGAGTTACAGATCATTACCAATCACTGTGTTCTTCCGCACATTCCCCTTGCATCTCTTGTCCAAAACCTTCAATCTGTGTCCCCTAGTCCTTGTGCGTATAGTTGACAGGAACACTTTTTTCTTGCTAACTTATCTAAAACTGTCATAGCCTTTTACCTCTCTATCAATTCTCCCCTCAATCTCCTTTGATACAGGCAGAAAAAACCCTGCTTTTCTAACCTAACCCTGAAACTATAATCCTCCATCCCTGGAACCATTCTGGTAAATCCCCTCTGCATCCTCTGAAGAATCCTCACATCCTTTCTAAAGAGTGGTGAGCAGAACTGGACGCAACACTCCAATTGGGGCCGAACCAGAGTTCAGCATAACAACCCTGCTATTGTACTCAATGTCTCTATTCATAAAGCCCAAGATCCCACATGCTTTACTAACCACTCTCACAATATGTCTTGCCAACTTCAAAGATTGATGGACATGTCTTCCAGGTCCCTCTATTCCAGCACACTCTTCAGAACTGTGCCATTGAGTATATATTGCCTCTCCCGATTCCTTCTGCCACAATGTTTCACCTCACACTAGTCACTATTAAATTCCATCTGCCACCTGTCTTCCCATTCTACTAGTCGATAACTATCCTGTTTCAGGCAGTTCATATCATCCTCACTGTTTGCCACTCCTCCAAGTTTGTGGTCATCGGCATATTTTGAGATTCTACTCTGTATTGCAAGATCCAAGTCATTAATCAGTAGCAGAAAAAGCAGTGGTTCTAGCACTGACCCTTGGGGAACACCACTGTCAACTATCCTCCGGTCTGACCAAGAACCATTTCATATGACTCGCTGTTTTCTGTCCTTAAACCAATTTCCTATCCAAATGGACACTGACCCTCCAAATCCATGAACCTCAATTTTGTTAACCACCCTTTTATGTGGTACTTTGTAAAATGCTTTCGTAAAATCCATATAAACAACAACCATTGCATTCCCTTCATCAACTTACTCAGACAGTTTATCAAAAAATGCAGTTAGATTTGTCAAGCATGAACTCCCATTTATAAATCCATGCCCACTCTCCTTAATTAACTCAAACCTCTCCAAATGACTTGATTTTTTTCCCTGACCTGTTGGTCTCGTGCTGATAGCAAGCTCACCATCGAGCATGTATTTGGCAATGTGACTGTCATCCATTTGGCCCAGTCAACAGAGCCACCATTGACTCAAGAGGGCAAACATGCTGCGGATCCCTGCACGCTGGTGTACTTCTGCATTCGGGACTCTGTCCTGCCAGGAGATGCCCAATATCCATCTGAGGCAGTGGAGGTGGAAGCTGTTCAGCAGCTTTTCTTGGCTTGTATAAGTTGTTGATGCTTCTCTACTATAAAGGAGGGTGCTGAGAACACAAGCCTGGTAAACGTGGAGCTTTGTATTTTCGGTCAGTTTGCTGTCGGTTCACACTCGTCTTCTCAACTTTGACATGACAGCTGCAGCATTGGCAATCCTGGTGCTGATTTCAGCAACAAGGGACAGATTGCTGGTGATTGTTGATCCAAGGTATGTGAAGCTGTTGACAACCTCCAAAGTGAGGTTGTCGATGTTGATGGAAGGTGGAGTCTCTACATCCTGGCCCATAACTTTCATCTTCCTGATGCTGATCGTCAGTCCAAACTCCTTGCAGGCCTGGGAGAACCGATATACAAGCTGCTGTAAGTGAACTTCATTCCGGGATGTCAGCACAGCGTCATTAGCAAACAGCAACTCACAAACTAGGAATTTACCCACTTTGGTCTTGGCGCACAGTCTTGCCAAGTTGAACAGCTTGTCGTCAGCTCTGAAATACAGATGGACACCCCCACCTGAGTCACTGAAAGTGTAAAATAGCAGCATGGAGAACAATACACCAATTATAAAGTATGTGAAAACTAGACAGTTAGAAAATAATGATATGATTGGGCAGAGTCAACAAAGATTTATGAAAAGGAAAACAGGTTTGAAAAGCCTGTTGAGGTTTTTGAGGATGTTACCTTTAGAACAGATAAAGGAGAACCAATGGATGTGGTATATTTGGATTTTCCTTTGATAAGGCCCCACACAGGAGGTCAGTAAACAAAGTTAGAGCGCATAGGATTGGGGATAATATACTGGTATGGATTGAGAATTGGTTAACAGACCGAAAACAGAGAGCAGGAATAACTGGTCCTTCTCAGGATGGCAGGCTGTTACTATTGGGTTACTGCAAGGATCAGTGTTGGAGCCACAGCTGTTAACAACCTATATAAATGAGTGGAGATTAAATGTAGTATTTCCAAATTTGCAGATGACACAAAGCTAGGTGAAGTGTGAGTTGTGCGGAGGATGCAGAGAGGCTTCCAGGGGACCTGGAGAGGCTAAGTGAATGGGCTAGAACATGGAATATAATGTGAGTAAGTGTGAAGTTATCCACTTTGGTAGAATAAACAGAAAGACAGAGGATTTCTTAAATGGCGAGATGTTGGGAAGTGTTGATGTCCAAAGGGACCTGGGTGTCCTTGTTCCTGAGGCACTAAAAGTTCGCATGCAGGTGCAGCAATCAATTAGGAAGGCAAATAGAATGTTGTCACCACACGAGGGGTCATGAGTACCGGAGTAAAGGTGTCTTGCTGCAATTTTATAGAGCCTTGGTAAGACCGCACTGGAGTATTGTGTACAGTTTGGTTTCCTCATCTAAGGAAGGATATACTTGCCATAGAGGGAGTGAAACAGAGGGTCACCAGACTAATCCCTGGGATGGTGGGATTGTCGTATGAGGAAACTGAGCCTGTATTCCTTAAAGTTTCGAAGAATGAGAGGTGATCTCATTGACAATGACAAAATTCTTTCCGGGCATGACAGTGTGGATGTAGACAGGATGTTTGCCCTGGTTGGTGAGTCTGAAACAAGGGAACATAGTCTCAGAATAAGGAGTAGGCCATTAAAAACTGAGATAGGGTGGAATTTCTTCACTCAGACGGTGGTGTATCATTGGAATTATGTTCCCCATAGAGCTGTGGCAGCTCAATCATTGAGCATGTTCAAGACACAAATTGATAGAAATCTTGATACTCATGACATCAAGGGATATGGGGATAGCATGGGAAAGGGGCATTGAGGTAGATGATCAGGCATGATCGAATTGAATGGCAGAGCAGGCGCGATGGCTGAATGGCCTACTCCTATATTCCTCTGTTCCTTAGAGGGTTGGCACAAGCGCGCAGCCCTGCTTTACCCCACTGCTGATCTTGAAAGTGTCTGATGTTGCTGCATTGTAACTGATGGAACTGTGCATGTTCTCGTGGAAAGAAGAGAGGATGCCCAAGAGTTCAGGATGGCAGCCTATGTTGCATCGCAGTTTGAAGAGTCCGTCTCTGCTTACAAGACCAAAGGCCTTGGTGATGTAAATGAGCACATGTGTGGTTTTATGGTGCAATGGGTAGTGTGTTGGCTTTCTAAATAATGATAGAGATGGTATTCAAGAGTTGTGGGTTCGAGTCCCACCAAAGTCAGATTTTGGACCAGATACAGAGGAGCACGACAGATCAGAGGGTGAAGAAGTGCACAAAAATCACAGACTCAGAGACAGTGAGAGAGGAGCTGAGCAGGGGGAAGAAATATCGAGAAGTGATATCACAATGGAGAGTAAGAGCAGGGCAACAGAGAGCCCAGAGAGAAGATTGATAAGGAAGGTAAAATTAGAGTACGAGAGAAATCTAAAGACAGTTAGTAAGAGTTTCGATAGATATTTTTAAAAGAAAAGAGTTAACAAAGTGAGTGTTGGTCCTATGGAAAGTGTGTCTGGGGAATTAATAATGGATAATTAAGAGATGGCAGATGAATTGAACAGACACTTTGGATCGGTCTTCACTATTGAGGATACAAATAACATCCCAGTATTAGCTGTAAGTCAAGAAATGGAGGGGAGGGAGGAACTCAAGAAATTACAATCACCAGGGAAGTGGTACTGAACAACTTGTTGGAGCTGCGGGCTGACAAGTCGTCAGGTCCTGAAGTGGCTCGTGAGATTGTTGATGCACTGGTTTTAATTTTCCAAAATTCCCCAGATTCGGGAAGGTTCCGTTCGATTGGAAAATAGCGAATGTAACTCATTTATTCAAAAAGGGAGGGAGACAGAAAGCAGGAAACGACAGGCCAGTTAGCTTAACATCTGTCTTGGGGAAAATGTTTGGAGCTATTACTGAAGATGTTGTAGCAGGGCATTTAGAAAAAATTAAGGTAACCAGGCAGAGTCAACATGGTTTTGTGAAAGGGAAATCATGTTTAACCAATTTATTGGAGTTCTTTGAGGGAGTTACATGTGTTGTGGATAAAGGGGAACCAGTGGATGTATTGTAATTCAACTTCCATAAGTTGCCATATCAAAGGTTATTGCAGAAAATAAAAGCTCATGGTGTCGGGGGTAACATATTGGCATGGACAGAAGATTTGCTAGCTGACAGGAAACAGAGAGTCAGCATAAATGGCTCATTTTCTGGTTGGCAAGAAGTTACGAGTGGTGTGTCACAGGGATCTGTGCTGGGGCCTCAACTATTTACAATTGATATAAATGACTTTGATGAAGGGACCGAAGGTATGCTTGCAAAATTTGCTGATGACAATGAAAAGGTAGGAAAGTAGGTTGTGAAGAGGACATAAGGGTGCTACAAAGGGAAATAGATCGGTTAAGTGAATGGGCAAAGACCTGGCAAATGGAGTATAATGTGGGAAAGTGGGAAATTGTCCACTTTGGCAGGAAGAATAAAAAAGCATATTATCTAAATGGTGAGAGATTGCAGAGCTCTCAGATGCAGAGGGATCTGGGTGTCCTAGTGCATGAATCGCAAAAGGTTAATATGCAGGTACAGCAAGTTATTCGGAAAGCTAACAGAATGTTATCATTTATCGCGAAGGGAATTGAATAAAATAGTAAGGAGGTTGTGCTTCAGCTATACAAGGCATTGGTGAGACCACTTCTGCAGTACTGAGTACAGTACTGGTCTCCTTATTTACGGAAGGATGTAAATGCATTGGAGGTAGTACAGAGAAGGTTTACTAGACTAATACATGGAATGGGCGGGCTGTCTCACGAGGAAAGATTGGATATGCTAGGCTTGTATTCGCTGGAGTTTGGAAGAGAAAAAGGCGACTTGATTGAAACATACAAGATCCTGAGGGGTCTTGACAGGGTGGATGTGGAAAGGATGTTTCCCCTTGTGGGAGAATCGAGAGTTAAGGGTCACGGTTTAAAAATATGGGGTCGCCCATTTAAGACAGAGATGAGGAATCAATTTTGTCTCTCAGAGGGTCGTGAGTCTTTGGAATTCTCTTCCTCAAAATGTGGTAAAATCAGAGTCTTTGAGTATTTTTAAGGCAGAAGTGGATAGATTCTTCATATGCATGGGGGTGAAAAGTTATTGGAGGTCGGTGGAAATGTGGAGTAATCACTTCAGCCATCAGCTTACTGATTGGTGAAGCAGGCTCGAAGGGCCGATTGGCTCACTCTTGCTCCTAATTCGTATGTTCATATGTAAAGATAATATAGTACTGTTCACAGTACTTCTTCTGCAACTGCCAAAGTGAGAAAATCATGTCGACTGTCGATCTACCAGCTCTGAAGCTGCACTGAGGGTCTGCAATCTGGTCAGAGTAATGTGAGCAAAGACCTTCCCCACAATACTTAGCAAGGAGATGCCTCGGTAATTGCTGCAGTCACTGCAATTCCCCCTATTGTTATACAAGGTGACAATGCTTGCATCACGTATGTTTTGAGGTGCAGACCTTTCCTTCCAACAGAGACACAGAAGTTCATGAAGATGCTGCAGCAGAGCTGCTTTTCCACTTTTGATGATTCCAGGTGGAATACCGTCATTTCACAGGGCTTCACCACTGTCAAGACAGTCAATGGCCTTGTTGAACTCTACTATGGTGGGGTCATTCTCCAGTTCCTCCATGACAGGGAAGTCTGGAATGGCACTGAGAGCTACTTCAATGACAATGTTTTCCGTTATGTAGAGTTCAAGGTAATGCTCCACTCACCTTTCCATCTTCTTGTTCTGTTCAGTGATGATCACCCCTGTCTTTGTCTTCAAAGGTGCTGATTTAGTTGCGAATGGTCCCATTGCTTTCTTAATTCCATCATACATCCCTCTTGCAACCCCGGATTAAGCAGCAGATTGTATGCTGTTGCAGAGTCTTAACTAGTATTGATTGGTGCAGTGCTGAGCAGTCTGCAGAGACTTGTTTCTGGCAGCTCTGAGAGCGTCTGGATTTTGTTTGCTGGGGAATTGCTTGCAGTTCATGAGGGCTCTCCGCTTAGTTGCAGTAACTGACTCCATTTCAGTCCAATAAGGCTCACACCAGTCAGCATTCCTCCCATCTCCTTTCCCATACACAGTGAGTGCAGAGTTATAGATGGTGTTGTGCAGATGATTCCACTTTGACACCGCACTGAGGCTTGAGCATTTTTGTCTGAAAGAGCCTGATCGAGGATGTGTAGGAATTCCTGGGTCCTTTCTGGATCAGTGGTTCAGCGAATGTTGATCTGAGGACGACCTTTCTTCATGGATGGATGAAGCTTCCTTGGCTGAAGCCTGACCTTGCTACACACCAGGGAGTGGTCAGTGTCACAGACAGCGCTGTGATAGCTGCAAGTGATGAGGACACTGCTGAGGGTGGTACGTCTGGTGATGATAAGGTCTAGCTGGTGCCAGTGGCATGATCTCGGATGTCTCCAGGACACCTTGTAGCACAGCTTGACCTGGAAGTAGCTGTTCATCACACAGAGTCCATGGTGACAGCATAGCTCCAGCAACTTCTGCCCATTATCGTTCGTCTTGCCAATCCCCTGGTGCCCTATGATCGTTGGCCAAGCTGTAGTCAGCACCCAAGCTTGCGTTGAAGTCTCCTAGAAGAAACAGTCCCTCGGTGCTGGGACTTCTACTGATGGCAGTGTCATTTGGGGTGGAGGTGAGTGTCGGGGCATAGATGCACATGAGATTAACTGGGCCCGCGCTTGTTGACAAGTGAAGAGTAAGAAGCCTACTGTGGGTGATTCACACATCGCAAGTAGCGTGTTTTCCACTGTGAAACCCACTCCATGCTCACGAGTTGCCTCTTGGGCTTTCCCCTGCCAAAAGAATGTGTTGTGTTTCTCTTTGAGGGATCCACTTTGAACAAGTCTAGTTTCTTGCAGCACAGCAATGTCCACATTGAGCATTGTGAGTTATTTGTCCATCACAGCTGTCTTTTGTGTGTCATCAACCTGCAGAAGGTTGTCGGTAAGGCCAGGACACATGGTCCTCAGATTCCAGCTTGTGATGCGAAGGACTGGTGTCTTCTTTGTTAAGTTTGTTTTTCTTGGTGCGTGGATTATCAATCCGCCTGTTGAGAGATGATTCTCTAAGCTCCAAGCACCAATTGAATCAAGCAGGTCGTGGCAGGACAGCAACTAACTGAGTGGGGGCTGTCCAACTTTGAATAGGTGGTAGTTATCCAATGAGATGTGATGATCTCACCCACTGTCAGAAGTACACCCCTGGTGCTCATACAGTACACCAATTGAGTGATAGCTTATAATGGTTAACTGTTTCTTCCCGTGTTTTGCTAATGTTTAGCTATGAAGCTGGAGTGTCCTCTCCAGGGCACAGGCCAGGGCAAATAGTATGGAGACCCTGTGCATCGGGAGCCCCCTCTCAGCATTGCTAGTATTGTCCAAAGGAAAGGGAAATTCCAGTACTGTTTCGTAGCAGCTCTGCTGTAGGAGTTGCTGGAAAACTGCCTGCCTCCAGGACTCCACTCCAGATATATTGTCCAGGTTTACTCCCTAAGCCTTCTTCTCTCACAAGGCATCCACAAGGAAGTGAGACTATTTGCCCATACCTGGGGCTCTGTTACTTGGCATCAGGATGGAACCACACGCCAGTGGGCCAGCATGACATGCACAAGGATATCACAAACAGCCCCCTCCCTAGGACAGCTCAGAGTCAGACACTGCACACACTGCAACAACAGTGAAATTACTGTATTAGTCCCTCCATTCTGAAAAGCAAGCATTCATCCGACTTTATGCTTTCTGTCCCTCAGCTAATTTTGTATCTACGCTGCCACTGCTCGAATTTTTTTAACAAGTCTATTTTATGGTACTTTTTCAAACACAATTTTGAAGTGCAGACACACACCATCAACCTCACCACCCTGGTCAACTCTCTGTGAAACTTCATCAAAGAAATTAATTCATTAATTAATTCATACACAATCTTCTGTTAACCAATCTGCACTGGCTGTCATTTATTAGCCCATGTTCGATCAAGTGCCGGTTAATTTTCTCCTGGATAATTGTCTCTAAAAGTTTCCCCACCACCGACATTAGACTAACTGGTCTGTAGTTCCTGGGTTTATCTCTCTTTTTAAACAGGGCTGTAAAATTAGCCATCCTTGCAGATGTATCTTTTAATTCTGGAAAGTCTATTGCAGACAATCTCTTTGGGCATGACTTGAACCAATTAAAGCAACAGGATACTTGATTAATAAGTCCAGAACTTTTATTGAGAGTAAAATAGTACTTAATAATTCAAAGTAAAATTATACTTAACAAACTTGGGGAATATAACTTTACTGCTCTCGCAGGTGTGCAGACTGGTCGAGCTTGGTCTCAGAGTGTCACGGTCCTCTTTGTCCAGCCTAGATCCCTCATCAGGTGGAGAACGTGGTTGATGATCTGAGCCTTTACTCCTGAGGTCTTCCAGTGTTCCTGCACACTGAAACCTTACAAGATCCCGACTTTTAACCCCTGGATTGCCATCACACACCCCTTGTAAAATAATAATTGGTCCAAGCTGTTGCTAGGTACATTTAATAAGTCCTATCATGACGTCTTCCACCAACAGCTACCTGTCCTCAGAATCTCAGACATGAGTACAATGGAGTGGTTTCACACTGTCTCCCAATCTGATCTGAAACCAGTTTCCTGTTCATTAAATCGAGACTCTTGAAGGTCACGATGTACCATGCCCTGGGTTTTATCAGGGGTCCTGGAAAGGTCCATTGTTTGAATACATTTAGCTGAAACTGCCCTTTCCCACACGGACGCAGAAACTCACAGTAATCAGATTTAACAAACTTGAAATGAAAACCCATTCTCTCTAAAATGTTTATTGATTCATTAATTATAACTCAATCAAGGTTCATTACTTTTACAATCATCTGTTTCATGATGGGCAGCTACTCATTAATTATACAGGATATAAACATTAGTACTGAACACGAAATGGTTCCTTTGGTCATGTGTTAATTGTAAAATGGCTTTCTTAACCTTGTTAATTATGACAATGGATACATTATACAAATGGTCAAGTTAAACTGAGATCGGACTACCCAAGCTCACCTGCATCCTCTGGTCCTCTGGCAACATTCCCATATTCAAGGAGGATTGAAAGATTGTGGTTCGAGTCTCCACTATTTCCATCCTTACTTCCCTCAGCAAACCAGGATGCAGCCCATCCAGACCGGGTGACTTTTCTACTGTGAACACTGCCAACCTTATAATTGTCTCCTCTTGATCTATTTTCATCCCGTCCAATTTCTCCACAACTTCCTTCTTTACTGTGACATTTGCAGCATCCGTTTGTTTTGTGATGTCAGATGAAATGTACTTAATTAGTACCTCAGCCACACCCTCTGCCTCCACAGGATCTCCTAATTGACCCACCCTTTCATTGACTGTCCATATGTTGGTAAAATAATTCAGTGTTCCCATTTATGTGACCCGCTAATCTTTTCTCATATTTTCACTTGCTGATCTCATTTCCTTTTTCAGCTCTCCTCTGTACTTTCTGTATTCTGCTTGTTTCTCTGCTGCATATGAATCCTCACATGATTTCGATATTAATGATTTTTGAACTATTTTGTTGAAGGATTGAGTTTTGTAAATTTCTCCCTCGCTCCCCTCATGGTCAGGCAGAAAGTTTAACTGCTGTGTTTTCAAACAGCAACAGCTTTATTTGAAAAGCCATTGGGACAGGATTCTGGGTTTTTATCCAGTCAGAAATCTGGTTCTGATGTCTTGTGGCTCCAGCTGTCACATGACCTGTCAGAGGATGACCTCATAATTGACCCAGTCATGGAGCTGTGGGTTGATGTTTAAATTGTTGCAAAATAATTTTCCAGAAGGACAATCAAAATGAAACGATATATAAAAGGTAGATTTTGTGAATTTGTGCTCCCAGTGGAAATTCCTGCAGAGTCTGCTGGTTTTCATATCCCCAATTCCCCACAGGAAGCTCTGTGCTCGGAGTCCGTATTCATTACATCAACATTATACAGAATCATTTCATGGGAGACCCCAGTGTGAATTGCAGACAGGTGGGTCAGTTTTAACTTTCAAAGTAACACAGAAGGAAAATACTGCAGATGCTGGAAATCTAAAATAAGTACAGAAAATGCAGGAAATACTCAGCAGCTCTGGCAGCATCTGTGGAGTCGGAAACAGAGTTAACATTTCCAGTCTGTGACCATTCATCAGAAATGGGCTGAAATTGTCTTAGGGACTGAGATTGTGGAATCAATTTCAGCGTCAAAGATTCTGTACTCTGTAAGGATAGGCAGATGGGGATTATTAAAGTATAGTGCAAGAATAAAGATGCTGTTACATTATTTGAATCAACGTTGATTTAAACTTTGTGCTCACGAATCCTATCTTTTGATCAAAATGACGCTGATAACAATGGAAAAAGCAACACATGCATTTCACGACCACAGGACTTTGTCAATCCTTTTACAGCCAATGAAGGACTTTCCAAGTGTAGTCACTCTACAGACAGAATAGTAGGCGCAGGCAGTTAGTGCAGGAGTCCCCTGTGGCCATCCCACTCTCAAACAGATATACCGCTTTGGATACTGTTGGGGGGGAATAACCTCCCAGGGGAAAGCAGCAACAGCCAAGTTCGTGCACCACGGAGGGCGCTGCTGCATGGCAGGGGAGGAAAAGGGGTGGAAGTGCTATAGCGATAGGGGATTCTATTGTAAGGCGTGCAGATAGGTGTTTCTGTGGCCGCAAACGAGACTCCAGGATGGTATGTCCCTGGCGCTAGGGTCAAGGATGTCTCGGCGCGGCTGCAGGACATTCTGAAAGGGGAGGGTGAGCAGCCAGAGGTCGTGGTCCATATTGGTACTAACGAACTGGGCAGGAAGATAGATGAGGTCCTGGAAAGTGAATATCGGAAGTTAGGCAGAAGGTTAAAAAGCAGGACCTCCAGGGTTGTAATCTTAGGATTACTTCCTGTGCCACCTGCTAGTGATGGTAGGAATAGGAGGATTAGGCAAATGAATGCGTGGCTGAAGAGCTGGTGTAGGCGGGAGGGCCTCAGTTACTTGGATCATTGGGATCTCTTCTGGTGCAGAGCTGACCTGTACAAGAGGGACGGGTTGCATCTGAACTGGAAGGCGACCAATATCCTTGCGGGGAGGTTTGCTAGTACTAGTCGGGAGGGTTTAAACTAGTCTTGCAAGGGGGTGGGACCCAATGTAGTAGTCTCTCTGATGAGATAGTTAAGGCAAATATAGATGTTAAAGCAAGCAAGTCCAGTGGGCAGGCCGGGCAGAGGCAGCACAGGGAGCGTGGAAAGTCTGGTCGGCTAAACTGCATTTACTTTAATGCAAGAAGCCTTACAGATAAGGCAGACCATGGATCGGTACATGGGATTGTGACGTTATAGCAATTACGGAAACGTGGTTGAGGGATGAGCAGGACTGGCAGCTCAATATTCCGGGGTACCGATCCTTCCAGCGTGACAGAGGTGGAGGTAAGAGAGGAGTGTGATTTGCACTATTGATTGGGGAGGACATCACGGCAGTACTTAGAGAGGATATCCCGAGGGGAATGTCCAGCGAGGCCATATGGGTAGAACCTAGAAATAAGAAAGGGGTGATCACTTTAATGGCATTATACTACAGCCCCCCACCCCCACCAATAGTCAGAGGGAAGTGGAGGAGCATATGTGTAGGGAAATCACAGATAGTTGTAGGAATTATAGGATTGTAATAGTGGATGTTTTTAACTTCCCTAATATTGAGTGGGACTGCCTTAGTGCTAAGGGATCAAATGGGGAAGAATTTGTTAAGTGCGTCCAGGATAGTTTTCTGAAGCAGTCTGTGGATGGCCCTCCAAGAGAAGGGGCTATACTCGATCTCCTCTTAGTAAATGCGGATGGGCAGGTGGCTGAAGTGTCAGTCGGGGAGCACTTTGGGACGAGTGACCATAACTCTATTAGCTTCAAGATAGTTATGGAAAAGGATAGGACTGGTCGTCAGGTTGAAGTCCAAAATTGGGGGAAGTCGAATTTCCATGGCATCAGCTAGGAACTCTCAAAAGTTGAATGGGAGAGGCTGTTAACAGGTAAAGGGACGTCTGGCAAGTGGGAGGCTTTTAAAAATGAGATAGGAAGAGTTCAGGGCCGGCATGTTCCTGTTAGATGGAAGGGCAAGCTGACAAGTTTAGGGAACCTTGGTTGACGTGAGATATTGAGGATCTGGTCAGGATAATGAAGGAGGCAGATGGCAGGTTTAGGCAGCTGTGAGTATAGGGGATGCAGGAGTACACTGAAGAAGGAAATTAGGAGGGTGAAAAGGGGCCATGAGATTTCCCTGGCACATAAGATAAAGGTGAATCCTAAAATATTCTCTGAGTATATTAAGAGTAAAATGGTTTTTGTTTTCGAGATACAGCACTGAAACAGGCCCTTCGGCCCACCGAGTCTGTGCCGACCATCAACCAGCCATATTATACTAATCCTACAATAATTCCATATTCCTACCACATCCCCACCTGTCCCCACATTTCCCGACCACCTACCTATACTCGGGGCAATTTTATAATGGCCAATTAACCTATCAACCAGCAAGTCGTTGGCATGTGGGAAGAAACCGGAGCACCCGGAGGAAACCCATGCAGACAGATTGAGAATTTGCAAACTCCATCCAGGCAGTACCCAGAATTAAACAAAGGTCGGTGGAGCTGTGAAGCTGCGGTGCTAACCACTGCGCCACCCAAGTGAGTAGGTCCCTTTAAGGATCAGTGCAGCAATCTGTGTGTGGAACCACGGGAAATGGGCGAGGTCTTAAATGAATATTTCTCGTCCGTATTTACCGTGGAGAAGGTCCTGGAAGTTAGTGAGTTCAAGGGAAGGAAAACTGATATCCTGGAGCAAATCAACATTACAAAGGAAGAGGTGTTGGAAGGACATAACGGCGGATAAATCCCCAGGGCCTGACCAGGTGTATCCTAGAATGCTGTGGGAAGCAAGGGAGGAGATTGCTGAGGCCCTGGCAGAGATTTTTCATTTCTTTTATTGATTTAGAGATGCTGCACTGCAACAGGCCCTTCAGCCCACCGAGTCTGTGCCGACCAACAACCACCCATTTATACCAACACTACAGTATTCCCTGCCACCTACCGACACGAGGAGCAATTTACAATGGCCAATTTACCTATCACCTGCAAGTCTTTAGCTGTGGTAGAAAACCGGAACACTCGGCGATGAACCCACACGGTCATAGGGATAGCTTCCAAACTCCACAAAGGCAGTACCCAGAATTGAACCCAAGTTTCTGGAGATGTGCGGCTGCAGTGCTAACCACTGCGCCAATGTGCTGCCCTTTTTGTATGATCATTAACTACGGGTGAGGTACTGGAAGACTGGAGGATGGCTAATGGTGTGCCTTTATTTATGAAGGGCAGCAGGGAAAAGCCAGGGAACTACAGGCCGGTGAGCCTTACCTCAGTGGTGGGAAAGTTATTGGAAGGGATTCTGAGAGACAGGATTTATATGACTTACTCACTGATTGAATAATATTACTCACTGATTGAAATCCCCCAGTGAGGAGACAGTTAAACAGGTTATCTGTTGGGGCATCCTTCAATCCAAGGTTTCGGCAGCATTTAATCTCCCTTTTTGGTGGAATTCTCTGTTATTTGCAACTTTTTTTATCAGCTTTGATGGGCGAGTGAAAAAATGGAAAAAAGTGCACAGTTCCATCCTTTCTTTTCTTCTTTGTTCCCTTCATTCCATCAGTTTCTCTTTTCTATCCCAGATCAATATAATGATGAGAATCCCAATTTAATCTGTTGTTTCTGGTGTTTTATCCATTCCAATTAAAATTCAACATTCCAATCAAATCTATTTGTTATTCCACAGTGTCTCGCCATGTGTTTTATTCTGTTGTATTCTCTCTCAGGCTGTTTGATGATCAATGTTACATCTCACTCTCTGTTCTGGTGAAGATCAGAAGCAGTGATATCTGTTTGCACCACCCACCAAGTCGGTCTGAGGCTGTGCCTCGCTGATCATGTGGAGTTGAAGCAATTCTTCCAGTCAGTTAGTTCAGTTGTCATTTCATGAGAAATTCAAAGTCATCATGGCTTCGTCAGTGACCTAATGGTTCAGGTGTCTGAGTGATGTTAATCATGATGTGATCAAATGATTGTATGTTCCAGTCTTTCCGTGGTGGGTTTTCACACTGAGTAGAAACATGTTGGACATGGTCTGGAAATGTTTCACACCGCTCCATTACCTACAGGCCATGACCTGATGTGATGGAAATTTCATTTACTGTGCTGAAGGCGACCACCCTGCTCACGCAGTTGACAAGATGGCTGAGAGGTTAAGGCGGTGAATTACTAATCTATTGTGCTCGATGCATGTGTGTTCGAGTCCCATCCCTGTCGTTAATTTATGTACTGTCCAGTGCATTGTTGTTTCCAGTTGGGGAGCTTTTGTGCAAAGTCAGCCTGGAAACCTGTTCTTGTCAAAATCCAGACGGTGATTCCAGAACTGTTTATACTTAATTAAAGTTGAGACCAACAATTTGAATTCTTCACCAAATTGGACTGGAATGAAGTACAAATAGGGATTCACGAAATGGAGCAATATTCTCTTTCCCTTCCTTCCTTCCATCTTTACTTTCTCTGGATTTACACCAAGTGAAAGACTAACAGGAAATGCAAATGGCGAGGGATCAGAAGCAGAACATTATCCTTTTGCAAGAAATTTATTTTCAAATATTCTTGATAGATTAAGTGAGTGAGTAATGCTTTGGCCGATGGAGTTTAAAATGAGGGGTCATCCAGTACCGACGAAAGATAGATCAGAGTGTTTTTTTGTAAGTGGTGTGATGTTAGAAACTGTGGTGAAGCAGAGACCCGAGTACTCAATCAGTAAAAGCTCGTGGACTGGTGGAAAATAATGTGAAAGGCTAATGGAATATAAAGATTGGAACTCATGTTGCAGTTAGATAAAGCTCTGTGCTCCTGAAGTAAATGTCCAAGCCTGGATTATGGGGAATCTGTGGAGAGTGGTTTGGTTACAATTCATTCTTGGGTGTGACTATCGCTGACAAGGCTGGCATTTTTTGCCCATCCCTAATTGCCCTTGAGAATGTGGTGGTGAGCTGCCTTCTTGAACCACTGCAGTCCATATATGTAGGAACACACACAGTGCTATTGGGGAGGGAGTTCCAGGATTGTGACCCAACAACAGTGAAGAAATGGCGATATAGTTCCATGTCAGGATGGTGTTTGACTTGGAGGGGAACCTGCAGGTAGTGAGTTCCCATGCATCTGCTGCCCTTGTCCTTCGAGGTAGTAGTGGTCATGGGTTTGGAAGGTGCTGTTGAAGGATACTTGGCGAGTTACTGCAGTGCTTATGGAGATGGTAAACACTGAAGCCACTGTGTCCTGGTGGTGGAGGAAGTGTATGTTTAAGGTGGTGGGTTAGGTGCCAATCAAGAGGGCTGCTTTGTCCTGGATGGTGTTGAGTTTATTGTGTGTTAAAACATAGAACATAGAACATAGAACAGTACAGCACAATACAGGCCCTTCGGCCACGATGTTTTGCCGACCCTTTAACCTTCTCGAAGATCAAATTACCTACATACCCTTCATTCTACTATCATCCATGTACCTATCCAAGAGACGCTTAAATGTCCCAAATGTATCTGCTTCTACTACCACCGCTGGCAATGCATTCCACGCACCCACCACTCTCTGTGTAGAGAACCTACCTCTGACATCTCCCCGAAACCTTCCTTCAGTCACCTTAAAATTATGCCCCCTGGTGATAGCGCTGGGAAAAAGTCTCTGGCTATCCACTCTATCTATGCCTCTCATCATCTTGTACACCTCTATCAAGTCACCTCTCATCCTTCTTCGCTCCAATGAGAAAAGCCCTAGCTCCCTCAACCTTTTTTCATAAGACATGCCCTCCAGTCCAGGCAGCATCCTGGTAACTCTTCTCTGCACCCTCTCTAAAGCTTCCACATCCTTCCTATAATGAGGCGACCAGAACTGAACACAATATTCCAAGTGTGGTCTAACCAGGGCTTTATAGAGCTGCAGCATAAGCTCGCGGCTCTTAAACTCAATCCCCCTGTTAATCCCCAACACACTATATGCCTTCTTAACAACCCTATCAACTTGGGTGGCGACTTTGAGGGATCTTTGGACGTGGACCCCAAGATCCCTCTGTTCATCCACGCTGTCAACAATCCTGTCTTTAAGCCTGTATTCTGCATTCAAATTCGACCTTCCAAAATGAATCACTTCACACTTTTCCAGGTTGAACTCCATCTGCCACTTCTCAGCCCAGCTCTGCATCCTCTCAACGTCCCGTTGCAACCTACAACAGCACTCCACCCTATCCACAACTCCAGCAACCTTTGTGTCATCGGCAAACTTACTAACCCAGCCTTCCACTTCCTCATCCAAGTCATTTATAAAAATCACAAAGAGCAGAGGTCCCAGAACAGATCCCTGCGGAACACCACTGGTCACCGAGCTCCAGGCTGAATACTTTCCATCTACTACCACCCTCTGTCTTCTATGGGCCAGCCAATTCTGTATCCAGACAGCCATATTACCCTGTATCCCATGCCTCCTTACTTTCTGAATGAAACTACCATGGGGAACCTTATCAAACGCCTTGGTAAAATCCATATACACCGCATCCACTGCTCTTCCTTCAGCAATGTGTTTTGTCACATCCTCAAAGAATTCAATAAGGCTTGTGAGGCATGACCTGCCCCTCACAAAGCCACGCTGACTATCTCTAATCAAATTATGCTTTTCCAAATTATCATAAATCCTGTCTCTCAGATTCCTCTCCAATAATTTGCCCACCACCGACGTAAGACTGACTGGTCTGTAATTCCCAGCGTTATTCCTATTCCCTTTCTTGAACAAGGCAATAACATTTGCAACCCTCCAATCATCTGGTACTACTCCAGTGGACAGTGAGGACGCAAAGATCATCGCCAAAGGCGCGGCAATCTCTTCCCTCGCTTCCCGTACAAACCTTGGGTATATCCCGTCTGGCCCCGGTGAATTATCTTTTCCTCATGTTTTTCAGAATTTCCAGCACATCCTCCTTCTTAACTTCAACCTGTTCGAGCATATCAGCCTGTTACACGTTGTCCTCACAAACGACAAGGTCCCTCTCACTGGGCCATACTGAAGCAAAGTATTCATTCAGGACCTCCCCTACCTCCTCCGACTCCGGGCACAAGTTCCCTCCACTATCCCTGATCGGCCCTACCCTCACTCTGGCCATCCTCTTGTTCCCCACGTAAGTGCAGAACGCCTTGGGATTTTCCTTAATCCTACCGCCAAGACTTTTTCATGTCCCCTTCGAGCTCTCCTAAGTCCATTCTTCAGTTCCTTCCTGGCTACCTTGTAACCCACTCGAGCCCTGTCTGATCCTTGGTCCTCAACTTTAAGTGAGCTTCCTTCTTCCTCTTGACTAGCTGTTCCACATCTCTTGTCATTCAAGGTTCCTTCGCCCTACCATCCCTTCCTTGCCTCATCGGGACAAACCTGTCCAGCAGTCGCAGCAAGTGCTCCCGAAACAACCTCCACATTTCTGTCGTGCATTTCCCTGAGAACATCTGTTCCCAATTTAAGCTCCCCAGTTCCTGTCTAACAGCATTATAATTCCCCCTCCCCCAATTAAATATTTTCCCATCCCGTCCCGTCTGCTCCTATACCTCTCCATGACTATAGTAAAGGTCAGGGAGTTGTGATCACTATCACCGGAATGCTCTCCCACCGAGAGATCTGCCACCTGGCCTGCTTCGTTGCCTCTCCTCCAGTCGGCATTTCTACATATTGAGTCAGGAAACCTTCCTGGACACACCTGACAAAATGCACTGAGGAGGTTCCAATCAATATTAGGGAAGTTGAAGTCACACATGACAACAACCCTGTTACTTCTGCACCTTTCCAAAATCTGCCCCCCAATCATTTCCTCCATGTCTCTGTTGCCATTGGGGGGTCTATGGAAAACTCCGAATAAAGTGACTGCTGCTTTCCTGTTTCTGACTTCCACCATTATGACTCAGTAGACAAACCCTCCTCGACGACCTCCCTTTCTGCAGCTGTGATACTATCCCTGATTTGTAATGCCACTCCCCCACCTCCTTTACCTCCCTTCCAATTCCTCTTGAAACATCTAAACCCCGGAACATCGAACATCTATTCCTGCATCATAGCTCCAAGTACTGATCCATGCTCTAAGTTCATCACCCTTATTCCTGACACTTCTTGCGTTAAAGTGGACACACTTCAACCCATCATACTGGCTGCAACTTTGCCCTGTCAAAGTGTTGTTGAGTGGGATCTATTCCATCACACTCCTGACTTGTGCCTTGTAGATAGTGGTTTTGGTGTATCAGGAGGTGAGATACTTGCTGCAGAATTCCCAATGTCTGACCTGTGCTTTTAGCCACAGCATAGATGTGACTGACCCTGTTTAGTTTCAGGTCAATGGTGACCCCCAAGATGCTCATGGTGGGGGATACAGCAATGATAATGCTGCTGAATATCAAAAGGTAGATGCTTTGATTCTCGATCATTGGAGATGTTCACTGCTTGGCACCTGTGTGGCCAGAAGGTTGCTTGCACTTATCAGCTCAAACCTGAATGTTGTACAGGTCTTGCTTCTGGTGGGCACAGACTGCTTCAGTATCTGAGGAGTTGTGAATCATCAGTGAACATTCCTACTTCTGACTCTTCTGAGTCAACAATGAAACAGCTGAGGATGTTTGGATCGAGGATACGACCCTGAGAAACTCCTGAGGCAATGTCCTGGGCTGAGATGATTGGCCTCCACCAAACTCAACCATCTTGCTTTGTGCGAGGTATGACTCCAACAAGAGGAGAGTTTTTCACCTGATTCCCATTGACTTCAATTTTTCTGGGGATCCTTGATGCTACACTCACTCAAGGGCAATCACTCTCACCTCTCCTCTGGAATTCCACTCTTTCGTCTCTGTTTGGACCATGCTGCAATGAGATCATAAGAGCAGAAGAACTAGTAGCAGGAGTAGGCCATTTGGCCCCTTGAGCCTGGTCCACCATTCAATAGGATCATGGCTGACCTGATCATGGCCTCAACCCCACTTTCTTGACTGCCCCCATAACACTTGACATCCTTGCAGATAAAAATCTGACAAGCTCAGTCTTGAAGACATTCAATGACCCAGCCTCCACTCCTCTCTGTGGTAGAGAATTGCAAAGATGAATGACCCTCTGAGAGAAGAAATTCCTCCTCATTTCCTTCTTAGGTGTAAAACCCAAAATTCTGAAACTGTGTCCCCTAGTTCAAAATTCCACCATGAGGGGAAACATCCTCTCAACATCACCCTATCAAGCCCCCTCAGAATCGGATTTGTCTCAATACGATCACCTCTCAGTTTTCTCAGCTCCAAAGAGTATAGGTCCAACCTGCTCAACTTTCCTCATTGGACAACCCCTTCATCACAGGAATCAATCCAGTGAACCTTCTCTGAAATGCCTCCAATTCAAGTATATCCCTCCTTAAATAAGGAAACCAAAACTGTACACAGTACTCCAGGTGTGGTTTCACCAACATCCTGTTCATTTGTAGCAAGACTTCTCTACTTTTATACTCCATTCCCCTTGAAATAAAGGGTAACATTCCATTTGCCCTCCTAATTATTTGCTCTACCTGCATGCCAACTTTTTGTGATTTATGTACGAGGACACCCAGATCCTTCGACACCGCAGCATTCTGCAGTCTTTCTCAATTTAAATAATATTTTGCCTTTCCATTCTTCCTACCAAAGTGGATAACCTCACATTTTCCCCCATTTTACTCTCCCTGCTCGTATTTGCTTGGAGCCGAGAGACCCTGGCAGATCCTAAACTGAGCATCGATGAGCAGATGAGCCAAGTGTGTGGTGCTTGATAGCATTGTTGATGACATCTTCCATCACTTTGCTAATGATTGATAGTGGACTGATGGGGCGGCAATTGGTCAGATTGGATTTGTCCTGCTTTTGTTTTATGGAAAGGGCACACTTGGGCATTTTCCACATTGTCGAGTAGATGCCTGTGTTGTAGCTCTACTGGAACAGCTTGGCTGGGAGCGCAGCTAGATCTGGAGCACGTCTTCAGTACTAGAGCCGGGATGTTGTTAGGGCCCATAGTCTTTGCTGTTTCGAGTGACTTCAGCTGTTTCTTGCTATCATGTGGAGTGAATCAAATTGGCTGAAGACTGGAAACTGTGGTGCTGGGGACCTCAGGAGGCCGAGATAAATCATCCACTGAGCAACTTCTGACAGAAGATTGTTGTAAATGATTCAGCTTTTGCTCCAGCATCATTGAGGATGGGGATGTTTTTGGAGCCTCCTCATCTCATCTGTCCACCTCCATTCATGACTGGATGTGATAGGGATAAGGACCTGCGATCTGATCGTGAGGGAGATATCCATGCGTGAAGTGCTGGGATCTATGGAGAGTGATCCTGAAGAGGGTATCCGAGCCTGGAGTTGCGGGATCTGTGGAGAGTGATCCTGATGAGTGTGTGTAAACCTGGAATGGAAGCTTTCTGTGGAGGTACAGGAGGAGGCCATTCAGCCGCAGTATTTTATAAAGGTTTATCATAACTTATTTACTTTTACTCGTTGCCTCTATTAATAAAGCCAAGTGTCCTGTTTGCTCTTAGCTGCCTTTTCAAACTGTCTAAGATTGGTGTACGTTGTCTCTTTGTTCCTGCACCCACTTTAGAATTGTAACATTTCATTTATATGGCCCCTCCTTTCAATATATGAACGAAATCAATCTCGAGCCCTCTCATATGTTTCTCGCCTTCCGATGTATCCCATGGGTTCAGCCATATGTACATATATGTATGTATAGAGATAGAGCACTGAAACAGGCCCTTTGGCCCACTGAGTCTGTGCCGACCTTCAACCACCCATTTATACTAATCCGACACGAATTCCATATTCCTACGACTTTCAAAGTGAAAGGGGAAAAGTTTAGGGGGGATATGCGTGGAAAGTTCTTTACGCAGAGGGTGGTGGGTGCCTGGTGCGCGTTGCCAGCGGAGGTGGTAAATGCGGGCACGATGGCGTCTTTTAAGATGTATCTGGACAGATACATGAATGGGCACGAAGAAAAGAGATACAGACCCTTAGCAAATAGGCGACATGTTTAGATAGAGGATCTGGATCGGCGCAGGCTTGGAGGGCTGAAGGGCCTGTTCCTGTGCTGTAATTATCATTGTTCTTTGTTCTGTTCTATCCCCACCTGTCCCTATATTTCCCTACCACCTACCTATACTAGGGGCAATTTATAATGGCCAATTTACCTATCAACCTGCAAGTTTTTGGCATGTGGGAGGAAGCCAGTGCAGCCAGAGAAAACCCACACAGACACAGGGAGAACTTGCAAACTCCACACAGGCAGTACCCAGAATTGAACCCAGGTCGCTGGAGCTGTGAGTCTTTGGTGCTAACCACTGCGCCACTGTGCTGCCCATATTGTCCCAAATAAGCACTTTGAATCTGATGCACACGAAGACCCTGCAACATCTCATTCAACTGAGGAGACAGTCTGCGGCTCAGGCTTCACACAATCCACCCAAAAGCTCCACCATCCGAGCAGGTAGGTCACCAGGAGCTGGCTTATCTTGTTCGGTGCAGCTCCTGCTGCCGTTTGCTGCCGACATTTGCAGACCTCTGTCTCATCCTCATCACCATTTTCTCCAATATATTCAGAGGGCATCAGCAGAGAAAATATACACCAAGCGTGGCAAGTGTAAGGAAGTGTTCATTTACATCACTACATCATGAATATTTTATACTAATGAATTACATATGTGAGCCACGTCTCGATCACTGTTACTTTTATACCAGATGTGCCTGAATAAATGGAACCCCGTCACAATAAACACTGTCACCTTTCAATGTTTAGTGGAAAGGTTTGAGGCCTGATGTGTGTGATTCCCACATTAATGTGTTTGTACAAAGTTCGGAGAAAGACAGAGATATAAATTATTTATTGGGAAATATTTAAGCATATCTCCATGTCTCTCACTCACAAAGATCTGCAAACACATGGATTCAGAAAGAACCTGCGTGCAAAATCAACAAAAATGAGCACAGCCAGAGAGACTTGCAATACCCTATAGCTTACAAAATCACAAGCTTTTGTTTGTAGCAGTCAGTGTGTTTTACCTTCTGGAGTGAGCAGCTGATAACGTTAGCGTGAAGAAGTGTCAAGGAAGGAGAGAAGACCACAACCCAGCTTGTTTTGCAGCAAATCTTTAAAAGTCTCTGAGAAGTTCACTGTGTCAATTCATCTCATCTCCTGTCTTTGAAGAAAGCCTTCTAAAATTAATTCTCAACACCACCTCTAAAAAACTGATCTAAATGACCCTCGTGACCTGTCTACGTATACTCGGAAATTAGACTGTTTGCCAGTTTTGGAACAACATATCTCATCGGTTGTTTTGTTCAGAAATGAGCAAGTAATCAGCCCAAGTGATGTTGATGTGTCTTTAACAGAGCTCTGAATTGTAAAAAAAAAATCCCTTTTTTTTTTTTTCAGTTAACTGGTATCTGTGTGTGTGCCTGTGTGGGGCTGAGGTAAGACAGGGACTGTAAAAGTTGGTTAAGGTTAAAAGGGAGCTTTTAAAATTTCCACCTAAGTTTTGATGCTTGATTTAATGACTAGTTAAAACTTGTTCTGTAAGGAACTGATAATTTTGTTGTTCATTAAAGAAACCTGGTCAGTGTCTTCTCTTCTGGGAAAAATAGAGGATATGACTGACTGTATCAGTAAGTGGGATAAGTTAAAATTTTTGTTGTGACCTGTGGAGAAGTGGTATAAGAATAAATAGCAGCCAGCTCTGATTTCAATTGTAACACCATCTATGTTCTGACTCTGTGGCTTAGTTGGTTAAAGCACCTATCTAATAAACAAAAGAGCCTGCGTTCAGCTCCTTGCAAAGCCTTGGTTTGAGTTTGCAATGTGCTTTATTAGTTTCTGTATCAACATTTAGATCAATATCTTTAGATCAATAACTTTGACTTCGAATTCAAATTACATGATGAATTTCAATCACAGGAGAAAACAGCCTTTGTGAAGGATTTGAGTTTGGAATGGATGTTCATCCTTGTAAAGAAATTCCGTGCTGATATTTCAAAGGCAACTTGTTTGATAGAAATTTGTTCACAGTTGCATTGAACATGGAAAACAGCTCGACATTAATCTCACTGAAGGAAAGTGTGATCGCGTTGTATGTTTCAGAGTGTTTGTGTCGTTATGTGCTGCTTTTAACCGAGACTGGGACATGATGCAAGCGGGAGGGTTGATCCGCGGTTTGGAATATTTGTCAATCAAGAACAAGTAAAATAAAAGGAACCTAATAATAAAATCTAGTTCTCATGTGGTTACCGAGAGACAGTGAGAAGATATTAAATCTTGTTCGACTCAATACAGCTGTGATTAACTTTGACCTTTTCAGCCATTTATAAACATTATTTGAAGGGTCTCCGGAACAATGTTCAGTGTTGATGAGAGTGCAGTCTGGGTGAGCAGCTGCTGAGCGTGACAGGATCAGGACTGGATGCAGGAAGTTCTCTGACAGTCACTCTCTCTCTCTCTCACTCTCTGATGGGATTGAGTTGATTTTCAACTGGCGGCTCCTGATGTTTCAACAAATGAAGGAAGTTCCCTCTAACTATTTTTTTGTTTGACAATTTAGAATAAGGATGTAAAGGGTTACTGCTGAAGACAGTGGGATCAACCCCTCCCACTGTCAGAGAGATGATGTAACAGTCACATGAGATGAGGCTTGGGAGAAGAGAGAGCAGCACCAAGGATGCTAGTTTAGGAGACTTGATGAGTGTGTATACAGTATTGTGCAAATTGGAAAAGAGTTCTTCGTTCTTTCAGCAGGAAATGTGTCCAGAAAATATCGAGAAACTCACAATTTTATTGTTCAAGAGTTGGAACACAGATATTAACTCCAAGTTCCAGTTCTGGGTTCATTGAACAAAAGAAAAGTAGCGAATAATATTACTCATTAATTGAAATCCCCCAGTGAGGAGACAGTTAAACAGGTGATCTGTTGGGGCATCCTTCAATCCAAGCTTTCAGCAGCATTTAATCTCCCTTTTTGGTGACATTCTCTGTTATTTGCAATTTTTTAAACCCAGCTTTGATGGGCGAGTGAAAACACTGTAAAAAGTGAACAGTTCCATCCTTTTTCTTCCTTCTTCCCTTCTTTCCATCTGTTTTTCTTTTCTGTCCCAGATCAATATAATGATGAGAATCCCAAGTTAATCTGCTGTTTCGGGTGTTTTACCCGTTCCAATCAAAATTCAACATTTCAATCAAATCTATTTGTTATTCCGCAGTGTCTCTCCATGCCTTTTATTCTGTTGTATTCTCTCACAGTCTGTTTGATGATCAGCATGACATCTCACTCTCTGTTCTGGTGAAGATTAGAAGCAGTGATATCTGTTTGCATCACCCACCACTTCGGCCTGAGGCTGTGCCTCGCCGATCATGTGGAGTTAGGAACATCGGACCATAGGAGCAGGAGTCGGCCATTCAGCCCATCGAGACTGACCCGCCATTCAATATGATCATGGCTGATTATTCACTTCAAAGCCCTTTTCCCCACACTTTCCTCATATTCCCTTATAATTTGTATTTAGAAATCTGTCAATCTCTGCTTTAAACATACTCAATGACTGAGCTTCCACAGTCCTCTGGGATAGAGAATTCCAAAGATCCACAAACCTCCGAGTCAAGAAATTTCTCCTCATCTCTGTCCGAAGTGGCTGCCGCCCTATTTTGAAATTGCGTCCCCTGGTTCTCGGCTCCCCAACCAGGAGAAACATCTTAGCTTCATCTACCCTGACTGTCCTTTAAGTATTTTGTAGGTTTCAATGTGATCACATCCCATCTTCTAAACTCTAGAGAATACAGCCCCAGTTTCCCCAATCTTTCTTCATAGGACAGTCCCACCATCCCAGGAACAAGTCTAATGAACCTTCGTTGCACTCTCTCCATGGCAATAATATCCCGCCTAAGGTAAGGAGACCAAAACTGCACACAGTACTCCAAATGCAGTCTAACCAGGGTTCGATACAATTGAAGCAAGAATTCACTTCTCCTGTACTCAAATCCTCTTGCTAGAAAGGCTAACACACAATTAGCCTTCCTAATTGCTTGCTGCACCTGCATGTTAGCTTTCAGTGACTTATTAATAAGGACACCCAGGTCAACTTGTATTCTACACCTCAGTTAATAAGGGAAAGGATTCCATATACCTGCTGAACCACCTTATTGGCCTATCCTGCTACCTTCAGGGATCTGTGAACATTCACTTCAACGTCCCTCACGTCCTCTACGCCGTTCAGTGTTCTCCCATTAATTGTGTATTTCTAGCCTTTTTTAACCTCCCAAATTCATCACCTCACACTTGTCCAATTTGAATTCCATTTGCCACTTTCCTGCCCACATGACCAGCCTATTGATATCTTCCTGCAGTATACAGCTTTTTCGTGTCATCTGCAAACGTCTTGATTATGCCCTCTACACTTATGTCCAAATCACGCGGGCACGATAGAGTCTTTTAAGATGTATCTAGACAGATACATGACTGGGCAGGAAGCAAAGAGATACAGACGCTTAGAAAATAGGCGACAGGTTTAGATAGAGGATCTGGATCGGCGCAGGCTTGGAGGGCCGAAGGGCCTGTTCCTGTGCTGTAATTTTCATTGTTTTTTGTATACCACAAAAAGCAGGGGACCTCGTTCTGAGCCCTGTGGAACACCACTGGAAACAGTCCTCCAGTTGCAAAAACACCGTTGACTAATTATTTTTTGTTTCCTACCACTGAACCAATTTTGTGTCCAGCTTGCTACATTCCCCTGGATCCCATGCGCTTTTATTTTTTTTAACCGGTTTGCCATGTGGGAACTTGTCAAAAGCCTTGCTAAAATCCATGTGGACCACATCAACTACACTGTCCTCACAATCCTCCTTGTGACTTCTTCAAAAAAATTCAATCAAGTTCGTCAGACATGAGCGTCCCTTAACAAATCGTGGTGTCACGAACTTGGATGTTGCTGCCTCCCCCTGGGAGGTCATCTCCCACAACAGTATCCAAAGCAGTATATCTGTTTGAGAGGGGGATGGCCAGAGGGGACTGCTCCACTACTTGCCTGCGCTTACTACTCCGTCTGGTGGTCACCCATCTCTTTTCTGTCTGTGCAGCCATCCACACCTGCAGTGTGACCACCTCACTAAACATGCTATCCATGACGTCTTCAGCATCGCGGATGCTCCACAGTGAAACCACCCGCAGCTCCAGCTCCATAGTGCGAGTAGCAAGTAGCTGCAGATGGATACACTTCCTGCACACATGGTCATCAGGGACACTGGAAGCGTTCCTGATTTCCCACATAGCGGAGGAGGAGCAGATCACGGGGCTGAACACTCCTGTCATGACTTACCCTTAGATTAATTAGTTACTCCCTGAATTAAAAAAAACACTAATTACACTGGGGGCTTCGTACAATCCACACTAATCTAAAAACCTTAAAAATAAAACACTTCAGTGGGACTCACCTTATCACGAGAGGTTTTGTTCAACAAAAAAAAACTTTCCCGTTACTTTCTTTAAGATATTCTAACAGCTGCTACTCACCAACCAATCAACTTGCAGTTCTCCTCTGACGTCACTATTGGTTTTATTTTTCAAAACTGCGGCCCGCTGGAAGAAGTTCATGCGTTCCTGGAAGGTAAGACACAGGGCCTTGATCCTTGGGTTCGATTTATGGCCTCAGAACTCTGCGTTCTCCTCCCAATTCCGCTCGACTCCGAGAAGGTAAAAGACGGGGCCTCAATCCTCACCTTTGATTTATAGGCTCAGCGCTCGGCGTTCTCCTCACAGGTCCTCTCCACTCCGAGAAGGTAAATGATGGGCCTCGATCCTCGGGGTCGATTTATAGGCTCAGCACTCTGCTTACTCCTCCCGGGTCCACTCCGCTCCGCTCCTGGAAGGTAAGAGACGGTGCCTCGAGCCTCGGGTTCCATTTATAGGCTCAGCAATCTGCGTTCTCCTCACAGGTCCGCTCCGCTCCGAGAAGATAAAAGACGGGGCCTCAATCCTAACCTTTGATTTATAGGCTCAGCACTCGGCGTTCTCCTCACAGGTCCTCTCCACTCCGAGAAGGTAAATGATGGGCCTCGATCCTCGGGGTCAATTTATAGGATCAGCACTCTGCATTCTCCTCCCGGGTCCACTCCGCTCCGCTCCTGGAAGGTAAGAGACGGGGCCTCGATCGTCGGGTTCCATTTATAGGCTCAGCACTTTGCGTTCTCTTCACTGGTCCGCTCCGCTCCGAGAAGACAAAAGACGGGGCCTCGATCCTCAGGTTCGATTTATAGGCTCAGCACTCTGCGTTCTCCTCTCTGGTCCGCTCTGCTCCGAGAAGGTAAGAGAATGGGCCTCGATCCTCGGGTTCGCTTTATAGGCTCAGCACTCGGTGTTCTACTCACAGGTCCACTCTGCTCCGCTCCGAGAAGATAACAGATGGGGCCTTGATCCTCGGGTTCGATTCATCGGCAAAACACTCCCTATTCTCCTCCCGGGTCCGCTCCACTCCGAGAAGATAAGAGACCGGGCTTCGATCCTCGGGTTCGATTTATAGGTTCAGCACTCTGCATTCTCCTCCCGGGTCCGCTCCGCTCCGCTCCTGGAAGGTAAGAGTCGGGACTTCGATCCTCAGGTTCGATTTATAGTCTCAGCACTCTGCGTTCTCCCCCCGGGTCCGCTCCGCTCTGCTATTGGAAGGTAAGAGACGGGGCCTCCATCCTCGGGTTCGATTTATCGGCATAGCACTCTGCATTCTCCTCCCGGGTCCGCTCCGCTCCGAGAAGATAAGAGACGGGGCCTCGATTCTCGGGGTCGATGTATAGGCTCAGCACTCTGCGTTCTCCCCCCGGGTCCGCTCTGCTCTGCTATTGGAAGGTAAGAGACGGGGCCTCGATCCTCGGGTTCGATTTATAACCTCAGCACTCTGCGTTCTCCTCACAGGTCTGCTCCACTCTAGGAAGGTAAGAGACCAGGCCTCGATCCTCCGGTTCGATTTATAGGCTCAGCACTCTGCGTTCTCCTCCCAGGTCCACTCTGCTCTGCTATTGGAAGGTAAGAGAGGGGGCCGCGATCCTCGGGTTCGATTTAAAGGCTCAGCACTCGGCGTTCTCCTCCCTGGTCCGCTCCACTCCGAGAAGATTAGAGACAGGGCCTCGATCCTCGGGTTCGATTTAAAGGCGCAGCACTCTGCGTTCTGCTCACATGTCCGCTCTGCTCTGCTATTGGAAGGTAAGAGACGGGGCCTCGATCCTCGGGTTCTATTGATAGGCTCAGTACTCTGCGTTCTCCTCATAGGTCCACTCCGCTCCGCTCCGAGAAGGTAAGCGACGGGGCCTCAATCCTCAGGTTCGCATATAGGCTCAGCACTCGGTGTTCTCCTCACAGGTCCACTCCGCTCCGCTCTGAGAAGATAACAGATGGGGCCTTGATCCTCGGGTTCGATTTATAGGTTCAGCACTCTGCATTCTCCTCCTGGCTCCGCTCCGCTCCGAGAAGATAAGAGACCGGGCCTCGATCCTCGGGTTCGGTTTATAGGTTCAGCACTCTGCATTCTCCTCCCGGGTCCGCTCCACTCCGCTCCTGGAAGGTAATAGTCGGGGCCTCGATCCTCGGGTTCGATTTATAGGCTCAGCAGTCTGCGTTCTCCTCCCTGGTCTGCTCCGCTCTGCTCCTGGAAGGTATGAGACAGGGCCTCGATCCTCGGGTTCGATTTATAGGCTCAGCACTCTGCGTTCTCCTCCCGGGTCCGCTCCGCTCTGCTATTGGAAGGTAAGAGATGGGGCCTCGATCTTCGGGTTCGAGTTCGAGGCTCAGCACTCGGCGTTTTCCTCCCTGGTCCGCTCTGCTCCGAGAGGATAAGAGACGGGGCCTCGATCCTCGAGTTCGAGTTCGAGGCTCAGCACTCGGCGTTTTCCTCCCTGGTCCGCTCTGCTCCGAGAAGATAAGAGACGGGGCCTCGATCCTCCGGTTCGATTTATAGGCTCAGCACTCTGCGTTCTCCTCACAGGTCCACTCCGCTCTGCTCCTGGAAGGTAAGAGATGGGGCCTCGATCCTCGGGTTCGATTTATAACCTCAGCACTCTGCGTTCTCCTCCCGGGTCTGCTCCGCTCTGCTCCTGGAAGGTATGACGCCGGGCCTCGATCCACCGGTTCATTTTATAGGCTCAGCACTCGGCGTTCTCCTCCCGGGTCTGCTCTGCTTCGAGAAGATAAGAGACGGGGCCTCGATCCTCGGGGTCGATTAATAGGCTCAGCACTTGGCGTTCTCCTCTCTGGTCTGCTCAGCTCCTGGAAGGTAAGAGATGGGGCCTCGATCCTCGGGTTCGATTTATAACCTCAGCACTCTGCGTTCTCCTCCCGGATCTGCTCTGCTCCGAGAAGATAAGAGACGGGGCCTCGATCCTCGGGTTCATTTTATAGGCTCAGCACTCTGCGTTCTCCTCCCGGGTCTGCTCCGCTCTGCTCCTGGAAGGTATGACACCGGGCCTCGGTCCTCCGGTTCGTTTAATAGGCTCAGCACTCTGCGTTCTCCTCACAGGTCCTCTCCGCTCTGCTCCTGGCAGGTAAGAGATGGGGCCTCGATCCTCGGGTTCTATTTATAGGCTCAGCACTCTGCGTTCTCCTCACAGGTCTGCTCCGCTCCGAGAAGATAAGAGACAGGGCCTCGATCCTCGGGTTCGATTTATAGGCTCAGCACTCTGCGTTCTCCTCACAGGTCCGCTCCGCTCTGCTCCTGGAAGGTCAGAGATGGGACCTCGATCCTCGGGTTCGATTTATAACCTCAGCACTCTGCGTTCTCCTCCCGGATCTGCACTGCTCCGATAAGATAAGAGACGGGGCCTCGATCCTCGGGTTCGTTTTGTAGGGTCAGCACTCTGCGTTCTCCTCCCGGGTCTGCTCCGCTCTGCTCCTGGAAGGTATGACACCGGGCCTCGATCCTCCAGTTCGTTTTATAGACTCAGCACTCGGCGTTCTCCTCCCGGGTCTGCTCTGCTTCGAGAAGATAAGAGACAGGGCCTCGATCCTCGGGTTCTATTTATAGGCTCAGCACTCTGCGTTCTCCTCACAGGTCCTCTTCGCTCTGCTCCTGGAAGGTAAGAGATGGGGTCTCGACTCTCGGGTTCGATTTGTAACCTCAGCACTCTGCGTTCTCCTCCCGGGTCTGCTCCGCTCTGCTAATGGAAGGTATGACGCCGTGCCTCGATCCTCGGGTTCGATTTATAGGCTCAGCACTCGGCGTTCTCCTCCCTGATCCGCTCCGCTCCGAGAAGATAAAAAACGGGGCCTCGATCCTCGGGTTCGTTTTATAGGCTCAGCGCTCTGCGTTCTCCTCCCGGGTCTGCTCCGCTCTGCTAATGGAAGGTATGACGCCGTGCCTCGATCCTCGGGTTCGATTTATAGGCTCAGCACTCGGCGTTCTCCTCCCTGATACGCTCCGCTCCGAGAAGATAAGAGACAGGGCCTCGATCCTCGGGTTCGATTTGTCGGCTCAGCACTCGACATTCTCCTCACAGGTCCTCTCCGCTCCTGGAAGGTAAGTGACGGGGCCTTGATCCTCGAGGTCGATTTATAGGCTCAGCACTCGGCGTTCTCCTCACAGGTCCTCTCCGCTCCCGGAAGGTAAGTGACGGGGCCTCGATCCTCGATGTCGATTTATAGGCTCAACACTCTGCGTTCTCCTCATGGGCCCACTCCGCACCGCTCCTGGAAGGTAAGAATCTACTGTGGTACTTCACCAAATGTCTTTTGAAAGTTGGTACACACATGAACCACACTGCCCACAACCTCATTAACCTTCTCATCAAAGAACACATTCATGGAGTTCTCCTGAAAGGTCACAGACCTGAAACGTTGGCCAGAACTTTACGTTGGGCGTGAGGCTCCGTCCATAGGCCAAAAAGTCACCGGTGGGCACGCCTCTGCTGGGCCTGCGGAGCCACACCGTGAATTTATGCTTCCCAGGCCCTTAATTGGACTTGGGTAGGACTGCCTCCCCTCTGAGGCAGGAAGTTCCACCAAATGGAGCTGTCGACAATCAGCAGGCTGGCAGCTCTCAGTTTCAGCAGCAGCTCAGTGAGTGACAGCCACGGCTGGGACTGCCCCCAGCCACAGCAGGATTGTGGACAGTGGCCCAGAAACAAAATGATACGTTTCTGGGGCCCTGCCGGCGACAATTGGCTGGGCCCTGGAACGGCAATTGGGGGCCAGTTGTGGGATGGGAACTGTTCTGCAGTGTGATTGGGGGAGCTACTGGGCCATGGGGGGATCCTCCATGGGGAGCAGGGTGCCCGATCAGGTGGGCTCCACCCCCAGACCATAAGGGGGCCGCAAAGTTTTTCTTGGTGGTTTTCTGGGATGCCGGAACTACCCGCCTGCCACAGGTACAATATCACCAGCAGTGGGAGGAGGGCCCTGAGTTGGCAGTTATTTCGCCACCTAAAGGCCCTGTTTGGCCTGGGGCGGGCGTCCATTTCTTGCCAAGTACTAACCCAAGATCTAAGTTCATCTGCCTTACCTGTGATACTTCTCGCTTTGAAACAAATGCACTTCAGACCACCAGTCCCGCTGTGCTCAGCAACATCTCCCTGCCTGCTCTTGCTCTTAGTCGTACTGGACTTATTTACTAGTTCCCCCTCAGTTATTCCTCCTGCGGTCCTACTGCCTTAGATCCCACCCACCTGCCACACGAGTTTAAACCCTCCCGAGTGATGCTAGCAAACCTCGCAGCCAGGATATTTGTGTCTCTCCAGTTTAGATGCGACCCGTCCTTCTTGTCCACATCCCACCTGTCCCACAAGAGATCCCAATGTCTGAAACCCTGCGTTCTACACCAGCTATTCAGCCACGTGTTTAGCTGCACTTTCTTCCTATTTCTAGCCTCACTGGCACGTGGCACAGGGAGTAATCCTCCCACAAGCCAAAAGACTTGCAGGTTGATTGGTAAATTGCCCCTAGTATAGGTAGGTGGTAGGGAAATATAGGGACAGGTGTGGATGTGGTAGGAATATGGGATTAGTGTAGGATTAGTATAAATGGGTGGTTGATGGGCGCCACAGGCTCGGTGGGCCGAATGGCCTGTTTAAGTGCTGTATCTCTAAACATAAACTGAACAGGTCGCAGCTTTCCTGTGACATTACTTTTTCAGGGTTTTTTTTGTTTTTTCTTTTGTTTTTTTTCCACCCGAGGTAACTTACCGGTCCGAAACTGTGCCCTCCGAGTCAACTCCCCGGATGTAGGCCGCGAATTCCCGAGGTAAGATTTTATACTTAAAAGTCCGAAACTCTGCCCTCCGAGTCTTCTCCCCGGATGTAGGCCGCGAATCCCTGAGGTAAGATTTTATACTTACCAGTCCGAAACTCTGCCCTCCGAGTCTTCTCCCCGGATGTAGGCCGCGAATCCCCGAGGTAACATTTTATACTTACCAGTCCGTAACTCTGCCCTCCGAGTTCTCTCCCTGGATGTAGGCCGCGAATCCCCGAGGTAAGATTTTATACATACCGGTCTGAAACTCTGCCCTCCGTGTCTTCACAATGGATGTCGGCCGCGAATCCCCGAGGTAAGTTTTTTATACTTACCAGTCCGAAATTCTGCCCTCCGAGTCTTCACCGTGGATGGAGGTTGCAAATCCCCGAGGTAAGATTTTTATACTTACCCGTCCGGAACTCCGCCCTCCGAGTCTTCACCCTGGATGTAGGCCGTGAATCCCCGAGGTAAGTTTTTTTTACTTACCGGTCCAAAACTCTGTTCTCCGAGTCTTCACCCTGGATGTAGGCCGTGAATCCCCGAGATAAGTTTGTTATACTTACCGGTCTGGAACTCCGCCCTCCGAGTCTTCTCCCTGGATGTAGGCTGTGAATCCCCAAGGTAAGTTTTTATACTTACCAGTCGGGAACTCCGCCCTCCGAGTCTTCTCCCTGGATGCAGGCCACGAATCCCCGAGATAAATTTTTTATACTTAATAGTCCGGAACTGCGCCCTCTGAGTCTTCTGCCTGGATGTAGAATGCGAATCCCCGAGGTAAAATTTTTATACTTACCGGTCCGGAACTCCGCCCTCTGAGTCTTCTGCCTGGATGTAGGCCGTAATCCCCGAGGTAAGTTTTTATACTTCCCGGTCCGGAACTCTGCTCTCCAAGTCTTCTCCCTGGATGTAGGCCGCGAATCCCCGAGGTAAGTTTTTTTATACTTACCCGTCCGGAGCTCCGCCCTATGAGTCTTCTCCCTTGTAATCTCTGATACCATCATAATTTACACCCTTATCCATTAGGCCACATTATCACTGCATCATTAAACAATCTAATGCTAATAATGAGTGAATAAACACTGAGGTAAGATTTATTTCGCTTCTATTTTCTGGTCATTGTGCTAATCAGAGGCTTCTTGCTCTCAGGGTCTTCAAAAACTCCTTCAGAAGGACTGTATTAATACATACAGTAAGATCTAGAGTTTGTACTCATATCTACATTTGAATCTAGAGACTGTAATATATACAGTCAGACCAGTGGCTGCAATGTATACAGTAGGATCGAGAGACTGTAACATATACAGTCAGACCAGTGACTGTAATATATACAGTCAGATCGATAGACTGTATCAATATTTACAGTAGAATTTTGAGCCTATATCAAGATAAACGTAAGGATCCAGAGACTGTACCATTACTTATAACAGAGTACAGAGACCACAACAATATTTACAGCTGGAATACGAGATTGACAATATTTACAGTGGGATCCAGACTGTAACAATATTTCAAGCAGTGTTCGAGGCGTAACAATATGCACAATAGAACTGAAAGACTGTAACAATGTTTGCAGTAGTGTCCAGTGAATGTATCATTCTTCACAGTAGTGTCCAGAGACTGTTGCAATATATACAGTAGGACACAGAGACTGTACCAATAATTAAACTAGGACCGAGAGACTTTACCAATCTTTTCAGTAGGATAATGTCTCCATAGCAATATTTGCAGGAGCATCCAGAAACTGTAGCAACATATAGAGTTGGATGCAGAGATGTATATTCTTCACAGCAGTGTCCAGTGACTGTACCAATGTATGCAGTAGGATGCAGGGATTGAAACAATATATAGAATTGGATCCAGAGACTGTATCATTCTTCAAAGTAGTGTGCAAAAACAGTAGCAATATATAGAGTGGAACACAGAGACTGTACCAATATATACAGTAGGGCACAGAGACTGTAGCAATATCTCCAGTAGGACACAGAGACTGCACCAATCTATACAGTAGGACAGAGAGATGACACCAATATTTTCAGTATGACACAAAGTCTGTAACATTATTTACAGTAGTCTGCAGAGACAGTAACAATATATAGAGTCGGATCAAGAAACTGTTGCAGTCTTCAGAGCAGTGTCCAGAAACAGTGACAATATACACAGTAGGACACAGAGACTGCACCAATATCTAGTCATTGTTCTGATGAAGGGGCACTGACCTGATATGCTGCCAGACCTGCAGAGTATTTCCAAAATTTGTTGTTTTTATGTCAGATTTCCAGCATCTGCAGTATTTTGCTTTTATTATATTATTGTCATGAAACTGTTTTTATTTTCTCCTCTGTTTAAAACAGTCTGCCTATAAGACTCGGTTTAAAAACAGTGTGCCAGCAGCTGCACCTGTTTCCTAGGCAACAGCAGGAGATGGAGGTCATATACTGTACTGTAACTTTTGACTGTGTGTCGCTAAAGCCAGTCTGAACTGGAGACCAGTGAAGCGTGCTTCACTGAAAGGGAGGATCCCTCCCTCAGCAGGAAAATCTACATTAATCTTCAGGCTCTATATTGCCTAAGGACAGAAAAAAAATCCTGGAGTAAGAACATTTGCATTGTTGTAGGTAGTAAATTGTTTTTCACTTCGAAACTCTAAGAATTCTTAGCTTCAAGTGTGACTCTCTGTCGTCTGTTTGTGTTTGTTGGAATTCTCAGTAACTTTCCGAATTAAAAGACTACCAATATTTAAATCCAAATCGACCTGTTGCTATACTCCTTGTTAAAACAACTGTGTGACGCCTGCTGCAACCAAAGTGCTTTGAACGGCTATCCAGCAAAGACTGTTCATCAAATTCGCCTGGAGACTTCGAGTCACACCTGACGATTCAACTCTGGGACACCTCACCATTGGGAACATAACTCACCAGGACTTATAACCCAGCTATTTATTTATTCCTGAGAAACAGCTTTTGTAAAAAAAAACACGATTTTAAAAACCAGTTAACCATTGGTTTTTGAGTGTTTGGCCAGAACTTTACACCACCCCAGTGAGCCGGATGGAGGCGAGGGTAAGTGGGGGTGGATAGTGGCGGGGTTCTTGGTGGTGGCGTAAAAAGGAGCACAAGGCTCCGGGACGCCTTCCAAACCCGCTCCAGCCTCCGGCCCACTTTACATAATAGGCCACAGAAAATGGGCCACCCGTCCCAGGCCAATCACGGCCTTTAAGTAGCCAATTAATGACCACTTAAGGGCTTTTGCCCATCTCCATGGGGATGTTGCCCATGGCAAGTAGGCGTCCAGGAGCCGGGAAAGACCGCCCGGTTAAAGCTGTCACTTCTTTGTGCCCCAGGGGTGGCCCTGACAATCAGGCACAGGGTGGCTGATTGAGGGCAGCCTCCGCTTCCCCAAACTCTCCAGGACACAAGACGGCCCCCTTGCACCTAAACGACCATTCTTGGCTCCCCTGGGCATGACTGATTAACCCTGAAGCTTAACTTATTCCTGGCTCCATGTGATCGGTTGGGTTGCAGTTCCGGCAGTGGCCACCGCTCCTGGGGGCGCTGCTAAGACCAAGAGCTGTTGTCCTGATGATTGTCTGGCAGCTCAATGAGATGGGACTTTTTCCCTCAAGTGGGTTGAAGTTCCCCCTCGGAACAATTAAAGCCCGGGGACCAATAAAATATGGGATGGATCCCCAGGCTAGGAGGAAGCGGGTTCGCCACTGAATTTTATGTAGATGGCCAGCGCCCGTCACCCTGACGTAAAATCCAGCCCTATGTATGTGTGCAGGGGGGTTAAGAGAAATAAGAAGTTATAAAGTCTTTAGACATAGGTTTATCTCAGTAGTGTTTAAGGTTTAGCTTATTAATAAATAGTTAAGTTGTTGTTCATTGAAGATACCTGATTTGGTCAGTTTTATTCTGGGAGTTGTTAAAGTTTTTAATTTGACTAATTTCCAGTAGGTGGGAAAACTTTAATAATATTCTGTAACCTGAGGAGTATCAGGAGTGAATTCCTTGGTCGTAACATATTAATTGAGGGCTCGTCTCTGGGATCACATATTAATTGGGGGTTTGCATGTGGGATCATATTAATTGCCCTCGCGACTGGCATCATATTAATTGCTCTCGCATCTGGGATCCCCAAAATACTGCTCTAGAAATCCAACTCTAACACACTCCAGAAACACTTCCTCCACAGCATTCATGCTCATTAGGTTTGCCCAGTCTATGAACAGATTGAAGTCACCCATAGTTACTGTACTACTCATGCTACATGCTTCTCTAATCTCCTCATTAATACCATGCCCCAAACTACCACTGCTGTTTGGTGGCCTAAAAACAACTTCTACCAATGTTTGCTGTCCGTTGCAGTTTCTTAGCTTCACTCAAACAGATTCCACATTTTGTTCTTCCGAACTGAGATCCTCCCTTACTAATGTACTGATTCCATCCCTTATTATCAGTGCAACACCAACTCCTTTTCTTTTTTTGCTGTTCTTCCTAAATGTCAAAGATCTTTGAATATTCAATTCACAGTCTTGGTCACCCGATAGCCAAGTTTCCATAATAGCAATTAGATCATACCCATTTACCGCTATGTGTGCTTTAAGTCATCTACCTTGTTGCAGATATTGCATGCATTCATATAGGGTGTCCTTAGCTTTGTCTTCTTGACATTATTCTGCATTCTAAACCTATATGATGCTTGCCTTTGTGTGACCTGTCTTCTAATGTCGCTTGCTGTCTTTCTACCTCCTGTTACCAGCTTTACTTCTTTCCAATTTGAACTACCCATCCCCCTCACAAGTTAGCTTAAATCTTGCCCCACTATACTAGCAAATGTCCTTACGAGGATCCTGTTAAGGTGCAGACGATCTATCTTGTACAGGTCCCACCTGCCTCAGAACTGGTCCCAATGCTTCAGAAATCTGATGTCCTCCCTCCTACACCAATTCTCCATCCACGTGTTTAATCAACAAATCCTACTATTCCAATGCTTACTGGCATGTGGCACTGGGAGTAATCCTGAAATTACTGCTCTTGAGGTCCTGCTTTTTAATTTCCTTCCTAACTCCCTAAAATCTGCTTTCAGGGCATCATGCGTCTTCTTACCTATGTCATTGGTACCAATGTGGACCATGACCTCTGGCTGTTCACCATCCCTCAGAAGGATGCTGCAGTAGCTCCGTGCCATCCTTGACCCTGGTACCAGGGAGGCAACACGCCATCCTGCAGTCATGTTTACCACCGCAGAAATGCCTATCTGATCCAGTGATTATCGAATCCCCCATCATTATTTCTCTTCCACTCTTTTTCCTCCCCTCCTGTGCAGATGAGCCACCTGTGGTGCCACGGACTTTGCTTTGGTTGCATTCCAATGAGGAACCATCCCTCTCACCAGTATCCAAAATGGAAAACTGATTAACAAGCAAGGTGGACATTGAATGGAAACATGGCAAAAAGGGTTGGGGTTTCAGGAACACAATCCCCTCTGATGGGTTACAGTCTCCCCTCTGCTCCTGCTCTTTACAAGGCACTTTTCCATTTAAATTTATGGACAAGGTGGGGTAGTTGCTCTCAGGGTGGGCGGGAGGAGAGGAGTCTCAGTGGCCATGGGTGGGATAGAGAAAACGGAGACAGAGAACCAGGACTCCCCAGTGATCACTGCTGGAAACAGTGTCTATGTATCTGATGTTGCCAGGGTGGGTGGGGTGAGGGCGAGGAGGCGAAGGGGGTGGGGTAATGGAGTGAGGAGGTGGAGAGGCAGCGTTCGTGGTGTCACAGCCAACCTCTGCTCAAACCACATCCCCTATCACAGTCTTAGAATGGCTGCTTCCTGGAGGCAGAGTGCGATCGATTCCCATTGGATTAATTTCTAATGTTCGGAATCTTATCTTGTAAAATCACCAGTACTGAAGGAGGCCATTCTGTACTTATTCTCAGGTCATCGAGGGCTCATCTCTTCCTTTCAGCTCCGGACTTCAGATACTTTTAATGTTAAATATGAATAAAATGCAACGCATGTTTCTGTTTGTCCTGTTGCAGTCATAGGAACATCGAAATGGGGGTAGGCCAATCAGCCCCTCGTGCCTGTTAGGCCTTTCAGTTAGATTCTGGATCACCTGTATCTTAACTGCAGCGACCTGCTGTGATTCCATAAACCCTAATACCCTCGCTGGGTAAAACTATATCAATCTCAGGTTTGAAATTGTCATTGACCTTCAGGTCATCCGCAATTTGGGGTGAACATTTCCAGATTTCCACTTTGTGTGAAGAAGTGTTTCCTGGCAGAATTCCTGAAAGGCCCAACTCTAATTTTTGAATTCTCCCCCTTTCTTGTGGAACTGCTTTTTTCCAGCTCTGACTGAAGTCCACAGCACACAACAACAGCTGTTCCTCAGATCCTATCCCTTCAGTTTTTGCTTTGAAGCCCATGTCTCTTTCCATGATGATTCTTTGTGCTCTATCTCTGTAATTGGGTTTGTTGTAAATCACTGGCAGCAGGAAGCAGAAGTGAGTGTGATCTGGGCACTGACAGGGAATACTGCTTCTCATAGCTCTCTCATGGGTGCTGGTGGGGGTAGAGGTTGGTGGGAATTGAAAGACTTCATTTGTCACCAGGTTAGAATTTATGAATCAGTGTCTCAAATACCACAGGTAAAGGAAGAACCATCACCTCGGGTCACAGCAGGAGCACATCTGACTTAGAACCATCGAACCAGAAAAAGTTACAGCATAGAAGGAGGCCATTCAGCCCATTGTGTCTGCACTGACTGAAAAACTAGCCACCCAATTTAATGCCACTTTCCAGCACCTGGCACATAGACTTGCAGGTTACAGCACTTCAGGTGCAGGTCCAGGTACCTTTTAAATGAGTTGAGGGTTTCTGCCTCCACCACCGACCGTGCAGTGAATTCCAGACATCCATCACCCTCAGGGTGAGAAATCTTTTCCTCATGTCCCCTCTAATCCTTCTACCAATCACCTTAAATCTGTGCCCCCTGGTAATTGACCTTTCTGCTAGGGTAAACATGTTCTTCCAGTCTACTCTATCTCGTCACCTCATACTTTTGTACACCTCAATCAAGTCACCCTTCAGCCTCCTCTGTTCTAATGAAAACAACCCGAGTCAATCCAATCTTTCCTCATAGCTGCAACTTTCATGCCCTAACTTCAGATCAGAAACTTGTTTGTTGCAATACATTCGAGTGGCACTGGCAGAGAAAATGGACACCAAGCCAGTTCAAGGATGTGTTTATTTACGTCATTACATCATCAGGTATATTATTCAAATACATTACAAATCGTCCCCTTTCAAAAGAAAAGCATTTTTCTTTTAGTTTCTCTGCAATGAACGATATCTACAAATCAAGTTTAATAACTGGTTTGCAAGGTCTTTCTGATCTCCTTACAGGTATCGGTGTTGAGTCAGGTTTTGGATTGCTTGGTTTTGGTTCAGTATTTATAGAAGATCTTGTTTCTTTCTCAGAAATCGGTATTTCAGGCACTGAAACTGACCTGGTTCAAACTCTGGCATGACCTCGTGATCAAGCAGATCGTGCTAATGTTTTGTTTCATCTGCTGGTCAGATTCTGTCCATTTATTCAATGTCGTTTCACAGACTCGTTTCAACACTGAGGCCGGATTGTACTTTCTGGGATCGGGTCAAGTAGGAAGCGGCCGGGAGGTGAAATGGCGTTCGATGATATTGGCTCTGGTCCCCAGCGTCATGACGCACAGACGCCATTTCACGACCCAGGAAGTTGGTCGAGATCGTGTCGCCGCTCGCCGCCCAACTGCAAGTAATTAAAAGGCAATTAATGTCCTTAGAAACACAATTGAATGCAAATGTACGTGGGCTATCTGATTATATGGCCATAAATCGGGTCACCGAACGTGTCGGGACCTGGCAACTTTAAAAGGGTAGAAGGCAGGCACTCGATGAGGGTGTTGGAGGGACTGCTTTTAGTGTTTATTAGGTGTGAGAGTTTTTGTGTGTTACATAAATTGTAGACATTGTAGCTTGTGAGAGGGCTGCAACTGACTCTGACCATCTGCAGCTCGGGACCCATCTTCTCTGAGTCAGTGAGTTGAAGGAAGGGGGTTGTGTGTGCCTGTCCTGACAGCTGGAAGGTAAGAGATTTTGTCATTGAATCTAGTAACCAGTCTGACAATGGGCATTGTGCATTCTGGAGGCAGCTCTTCTGATGTAGACGATTGTGCCCCAATCAGAGGCAGAAGGACAGCTGGACATCGGTATGCACAACCAGCTGGCCAAGTTATATGGCAGGGACGAGCAGGTTGCAGAGCCTGGCAAGAGTGAACACATGTCAGGAGACACGTCTACACAACAGGCTGGGTATACCGCTCATGTCTGAGCTACCTGCAGCTGTCGGAACGCCAGTGCAGAAGAAGACTGCATCTGTCACGTGAGACTGTGACATCTCTTTGTGAAATGCTGGCAGTGGATGTAGCCTCAAACTGCCTCAGTGGTCATCTAATGCCGGTCACTCTAAAGGTGACCATAGCTCTTAACTTTTATGCATGTGGCTCTTTCCAGGCTTTGATGGCAGTCTTGTGCGGAGTCTCCCAAGCAGCTGCGCACCACTGCACAAAGTTTGTGTCTGATGCATTGTTCAGACGTGCTAACAATTTCATTAGTTTCAAAACGGACAACACCAGGCAGGCTGAAAGAGCAGGAGGATTCAGCACAATAGCTGGGTTCCCGCTGGTTCAGGGCTTGATAGACTGTACTCATGTGGCAATTTCAGTCAGGGGCATTCATTAACCGAAAAGGCTTCCATTCATTGAACGTTCATTTTGTATGTGATCATCGGAAGAGAATCATGCAGGTTTGTGCGCAGTATCCAGGGAATTGCCATGATTCGTACATTCTCAGAAACTCTCAGGTGCCTGATCTTTTCAGTCCTCCAAACAGACTGGAAAGTTGGATATTTGGCAACAAGGGTTATCCTTTGAAGACATGGCTGATGATACCTGTGAGAATCCCAAGCTGAGGAACGCTTCAATGAGAGCCTTGCGGCCACCAGAGTGACAATCGAACAAACAATTGGCCTGCTAAAGATGAGATTTAGGTGTCTGGACCATTCAGGTGGTTCACTGCTGTATGTGCCACCACGGGTCTCCATGGATTATTGTCCTTTTTGTGCCTTGCATAACCTAGCGATGGAACGGGGAGATGCACTTGAGGAGGTTCAAGGTAATCGTGAGGCATCATCAGATGAAGATGGAGTTTCTGATGAGGAAGATGGGCAGCAGCCACAAGATGGAAGAGGAGAGGAGGCAGAAAGTCCTCTGGAAACTCGTGCACGAGAGACCCGGGAGGCCCTAATAGGCAGGCGTTTCTCTTGAGAGGATTGCTACATGCAAAGATTTGACATTGTGGTATGAAATGAGTTCATTGTGGGATTCTGAGACGGGCAAAACACGCACATCAAAGGGAAGAGATGATCTGATTAAGAACAGCATCATGTCACGATGAATCGAACCCAAGTGTGTGACATGGCATATATAACCTATTGAGCATCTCAACGATGTCTGATGCAACTTCATGGATGACATATGCAAAGTTAAATTATCAAATCACAAATTTATTTACAATTATCTCAAGTACAATTCGAATAAATAATTGGACGGTAACCCAGTGAACCAGATGTGATGTTACAGTGATTTCTTAATACTTTTGCGAGTGCGCTTGCATGTGGATGATCCCTCGCCAACAGACTCACCAAAGGCAGATGGCTGATTAGGCTTCCGCCCTGCTCCTGACGGCTTTGGGAGTCGCCCTCTGCCTATTCACGGCAGAGGGTACTCGTCAGAAATATCAGGAGCACCCTCTAACATCCGAGGAGCTTGTTGTTGGCATATAACTAGTGGATGGAGCAAGGAGTTGCATAATGCATCAGGAGCGCCCTGAGAGCTGCTGCCCCTGTGCCCTCCTGAGGCTTGGCCGGTCCTCCAAGCTGTTCTCAGAGGGATGAGCAGCCTCGACCTGCCATCTGAGATTGTGCTCTAATGGCCTGGTCCAGGGAGGTTACTCTTACCCTGAGATCATGGAAGGTCTTCCAGTACTGGCCATTCCACTACCGCTGCCAATCTCTCAACTGAAGATGCCAGATGGACAAATGCCTGAGAGTTTGCAGCTGACCTTCCCTGGATGGACTTTCCAGAGTGTGAGATATATGTCGCAGCGTCACTGGCAACTCCGCCAGATGTCCATGCAGTACATGCTGTACCTGCAACATCTCCCGTCTAATGGATGTTCTCTGAGGCTAATTATCGGCTTGTGGCTCTGCACTGGCCTGGCCTCCCACACTCCTCCGAGTGTGAGAGGCATCGGCCGGTTCTGCCTCTGGTGGTTTGTCCGGTAACTGTGATGTGCTGACGCCCGTCAGTGACATAGTTTCTCCAGAGACAGTAAACCGAACCGTGGTGGAAGTCTCTGCACTGGCCCTTGGTGAGGTGCGATGATGTGACTGTGCACCCTCTGAGGCGATCTCCTCATCCTCAGAGGTGGACGGTTGAACCCCCGAGACCCCTCCTGGTCGCTGATGTGTTCCACCTGCAGGGAAAATCAGAATGATCAGTTTGATGAGCATTTCAGATTTGAGGACATGTTCCTTATTGCATTTTGGTCACATTTCTGTGATTAAACTTTTATTAGCACATTTCAGTGCAGGAGACAATCACCACCTCAACGGCCCCCAACCCCCTCCTCCTTACACCGTCCCACCACACTATGGGTCATTCACTCTGAAGACCAGGTCTGCCAACCTCGCCATCTGCAACAGCGCGTCCTCCGTCCTCCCCTGCCAGCATCAAGGCATCCTCCTCCATCCTGGTTAGATATGCATGATTGCCAACACCACCACCGGGACCTCTCTTGGGCATTATGTGCCCTCTTTTCATATTTAAACGAACACACCTAATTTAGGCATTTTTTTTTACCATCTCATACATTCACCCATTGGGTTTGTTGTTGCATTTCACTGCTACTGCAAGTTAATGCCCAATTTGCACCCCAATGGATCACCATATATCCCACACTTGCCCATCTTGCATCCCAATACAATGCATCAGGCAAGGACTGATCATTGCTGGCTTCCCCCTTGCATAGTTAGGATAGACAGTCGCCTCTCTGACACATTCACAATGAGATTAATGAGGAGTACCCCTTACCCGGGCAGAGCAGAGCAGGTCATTGACCGACTTGCAGCACTGGAGCCATGTCCTCCATACCACACCGCGGGTGCTGACCTCCTCCGCGACCTCCAGCCAGGTCCTCTTGGTCACTTGTGAGGGTCTTCTTCTGTCATCAGCGTTGAATATAACATCACGCCTCGCCTTCACTGCCTGGAGGAGGACCTGCAGATATTCCTCCGAGAATCTGGGGGTTGTTCTGAAACTTCTCCCCTCCATCACTCTGGATTTGTTCTGCAGCCTGTTCCACGTTTTTGTCCTTTCCTGCCCCTGGGCACTGCCAGTCTTCCTTAACTTACTGAAGTAACAAACACGTGTTCACCTCGAGACTTCCAGCAGTATCACTCAAAGCACCGATGTAATCCCCTATGCAGCTGGTCAATTTAAATGCTGTAAACCTTTTTAAAGGGCTTACAGTATCCATTCCCAGATTTTGCCCCGCCCCCAAAGCTGTTGAGTAATCCTCCCGCACACGCCCTTTTGGGTGCCGAATACACCGCGGGGCTGCTAATTGGCTGCCCCGCGTGTGATGCCGAAGGGCGGGAGGTGCGAAGCAGATTCAGGTTACTCGGCCGCTTCCGCCTCGTCCACGCATGAGTCGCTGGCAGCCGAGAAATTTGGGCTGCAGAATCTGGGAATCCCTTTGAATTTGCTAATTTTGTGTATAGCTCACATCCATGTGTGATAAGCTGTCTCATTTCAATGCAGACAGGATTAATTGGTTTTAGTTCTGGTCGACAAGGATGTGCATTTTAGTGCAGGAGACGGTATTGTCATGTGACGTCGCCCTCCATTTTGTTGAAAGCAAAGTTACCAGCCCCTTTTAAAATGTTCTAATGTTTATAACCCATCAGTTTAAAATCATCACTACATTTCCCATGAATGTGACATCCACTAAGGGACCAATGCTTACATTAGCTATTATTTTCCTTTTTTATATATTATTAGGAGCTTTTACTGTCTGTGTTTATATTTCTTGCGAGTTTAGTCTCGTACCATAAATTCTCCCACTTCATTATTTGCTTAGCCTCTTTTGTTGGCGTCTAAAATGCGTCCAATCTTCTAGCCAAAAACTAATCTTCACCATGGATGACCAAAAATATTCAGGGTACGATGAGAAGGAAAAAAGAAGTTTTTGCAAATACAAGGAGCGAAAATCAATGGAAGCATTAGTGGAGTACAGAAAGTGTAGGATGGAGCTTAAGAAATCAATTAGAAGAGCAAAGAGGGGATATGAGAAAGCTCCGGCTGGTAAAAGGAGGGAAAATCCCAAGATATTCTTTAAGTATATCAATGGAAAGAGGATAACCAGGGAAAGAGTAGGACCCATTAGGGACCAAGGGGCAAATTTGTGGGTGGAGCCAGAGGACATTGGTAGGGTGTTGAACGAATTCTTCACATCTGTCTTCACCCAAGAGAAAGAGGATGTAGATATGGAACTCAGAGAGAGAGACTGTGAGGTTCTTGAGCAAATTGTCATAGGGAGTGACAAGGTATTGGAGGTTTTGGAAGGCTTAAAAGTGGACAAATCTCCAGATCCGGACGATTTGTGTCCCAGGATGCTGTGGGAGGCGAGGGTGGAGATTGCAGGGGCTCTGACCGTAATTTTTAATTCCTCTCTGGCCACGGGGGAGGTGCCAGAGGACTGGAGAACAGCTAAAGTGGTCCCACTATTTAAGAAACGTTGTCGAGATAAGCCAGGGAACTACAGACCAGTGGGTCTCACGTCAGTGGTAGGGAAACTACTGGAGAAAATTCTGAAGGAGAGAATCTCCACTTGGAGAGGCAAAATTTGATTAGGAATAGTCAGCATGGCTTTGTCAGAGGGAGGTCATGCCTTACAAATTTGATTGAATTTTTTGAGCATGTGACCAGGTATTTAGATGAGGGTAGTGCATTTGATGTAGGTTACATGGATTTCAGCAAAGCCTTTGACAAGGTCCCACATGGGAGACTTATCAAGAAAGCAAATGCACATGGGATACAAGGTAAATTGATAAGATGGCTTCAAATTTGGATTAGCTGTAGGAGACAGAGAGTGATGACAGATGGCTGTTTTATTGACTGGAAGCCAGTGTACAGTGGCATACCACAGGGATCTGTACTGGGTCCCCTATTGTTTGTCATTTATATAAACGACATAGATGATTATGTGGGGGGTAAGATCAGTAAGTTCGCAGATGACATAAAGATTGGCCGAGTGGTTAGCAGTGAAGTTGATTGTCTTGGGTTACAGGAAGATATCGACGGGATGGTCAAATGGACAGAAAAGTGGCAGATGGAATTTAACGCTGAAAAGTGTGAGGTGATACACTTTGGAAGGAGTAATGTGTCACGGAAGTATTCAATGGGAAGTTCCGAGGAACAAAGGGACCTTGGTGTGTTTGTCCATAGATCTCTGAAGGCAGAAGGGCAGGTTAAAAGGGTGGTGAAAAAGGCATATAGGACACTAGCCTTTATCAATCAAGGCATAGATTACAAAAGCAGGGAGGTCATGTTGGAGTTGTACAGAACTTTGGTAAGGCCACAGCTGGAGTACTGTGTGCAATTCTGGTCGCCACATTATAGGAAGGATCTGATTGCATTGGAGGAAGTGCAGAAGCGATTCACCAGGATGTTGCCTGGGATGGAACATTTAAGCTATGAAGAGAGGTTGTATAGGTTTGGATTGTTTTCGCTGCACCAGAGAAGACTGAGGGGCGACCTGATCGAGGTGTACAAGATGATGAGAGGCATGGACAGGGTGGATAGGGAGCAGCTGTTCCCCTTAGTTGAAGGGTCAGTTCCGAGGGGTCACAAGTTTAAGGTGAGGGGCGGGAGGTTTAAGGGGTATTTGATGAAGAACTTCTTTACCCAGAAGGTGGTGATGGTCTGGAATGCCCTGACTGGGAGGGTGGTAGAGGCAGGTTGCCTCAAATCCTTTAAAAAGTACCTGGATGAGCACTTGGCACGTCATAACGTTCAAGGCTGTGGGCCAAGTGCTGGAAAATGGGATTAGGTAGACAGGTCAAGTGTCTTTAATGTATCGGTGCAGACTCGATGGGCCGAAGGGCCTCTTCTGCACTGTATTATTCTGTGATTCACAGTATTTTCTTCAATTTAATATGTTTCTTATCTTCCTTACTTCGCCACGGATTGTACATCCTTCTCATTTAACTTCATGGCTCCTCACATTTATATGAATCAAAAATATTACATAAATGAATAAATCTGTAGAAATGTATAAATCTGTGGAACTTGTCATTTATATTGGCTGATGGTACCAAGCATCTGTGAGATGCAAAGAATTGCAAACGAGAGTGTTCTGTCTGAGGCAGAGCCAAAGTGCAATGGAGCAGCAGTGTTGTAGCTGGATGGGCATTTGCAGTACAAATAAGGTTAGTGATATATCTTGAAGGGTAGACAAAGAACAAGTGCGGAGCAGGCACAAGCAGCCGAGTGGCCTATTCCTGCTCCTGGTTCATAGGCTCGTAAGTGATGTCAGTAATAATTATGGTTGGCAGTTAAAATAAATGTACGGTCCGTAAGGGCGGCAAAGTGGCGCAGCGGTTAGCACTGCGGCCGAACAACTCCAGCGACCCGGGTTCAGTTCTGGGTATCGCCTGTGCGGAGTTGGCAAGCTCTCCCTGTGACCGCGTGGGTTTCTGTCGGGTGCTCCGATTTCCTCCCACAGCAGAAGACTTGCAGGTTGATAGGTAAATTGGCTGTTGTAAATTGCCCCGAGTGTAGGTAGGTAGGTAGGTAGGAGAAAGGTGTGGATGTGGTTAGAGAATATGGGGTTAATGTAGGATTAGTATAAATGGGTGGTTGTTGGTCGGCACAGACTCGGTGGGCCGAAGGGCCTGTTTCAGTGCTGTATCTCTTCAAAACATATATCTGGATGTGTAGTTACAGTGGAAGTGAGGTCAATGTGACATCTGGATGGGTAGTTTCACGACAAGTGAGGTCAATGATATATCTGGATGGGTAGTTACACGACAAGTGAGGTCAATGATATATCTGGATGGGTACTTCCAGTACGAGTGAGGTCAATGATATATCTGGATGGGTAGTTACACGACAAGTGAGGTCAATGATATATCTGGATGGGTACTTCCAGTACGAGTGAGGTCAATGATATATCTGGATGGGTAGTTACAGTACGAGTGAGGTCAAGGATATATCTGGATGCGTAGTTAAAGTACAAGTGAGGTCAATGATATATCTGGATGGGCAGTTACAGTACAAGTGAGGTCAGTGATATATCTGGATGGGTAGTTACAGTACAAGTGAGGTCAGTGATATATCTGGATGGGTAGTTACAGTACAAGTGAGGTTAATGATATATCTGGATGGTAGTTACAGTACAAGTGAGGTTAATGATATATCTGGATGGTAGTTACAGTACAAGTGAGGTCAATGATATATCTGGATGTGTAGTTATAATCCAAGTGAGGTTAATGATATATTTGGATGGGTAGTTAAAGTACGAGTGAGGTCAGTGAGATAACTGGATGGGTAGTTACAGTACAAGTGAGGTTAATGATATATCTGGATGAGTAGTAACAGTATAACTGTGTCAAAGGCTGGCAACAGGTCGAGAACACAAGGAGGTACTAGTTTACATGTATCACGGTTACACAGGTTGTCAGTTGTGACTTTGATAAGAACTGCTTTGCGAATGTGGCAGGAGAGAACCTGATGGGTGGGATTCAAATATTGGTGTCCAGGAATAACAAGCATGGATTTGTGAGATGGTAATACCTTCAAGGATTTTAGGGGGAAACAGAGGATATAGTTAGGGTGATTCCAAGGACAGAGGGGTTACGTTTTATTTTATTGAAGGAAGGAGTGGTGATGGAAGATTTTATGGGAGTGAGTGACACATCCTGAGGAGAGAGAACTGTTATCAACTAAATTGGGGACCAGGAAGGGACTCGGCCCCGTCCATCCAAGCAGCCACCAAGCTGAGGCACAGGGATTGTCAGCTTCTGTACCTTCATGGACTGGAAACACTGGGAACCACCTCTGGGCTGCTCTCAGTTGTTTAGTTTATTAAGTAATTGAATAATTGATGTAACTGGATATTGCACCACATTCCTGACCTGCTTTCTGAACTTGGACTGAATCACCCCATAAATAATGTGTTTGTGCAGTAGCTTAAAACCTGCAGCTCGAATCCGAATTGTCCAAAGAGAAACAAAGGATCAGTGTAATCATCGAGGTCTGTCCCTGCAATATAACAAGTTATAAAATATATAACATATGTCAACCACAGAAGTATAAAGCTGCCGGATATGGTGAAGAGTAAAATCACAGACTTCCTTCGGTTCTCCATCTCTGGGTCACTGCGATTCTCTCCCTTGCTCTGACCCCTCAGTCTCTTTCGGACTCGACTTGTCACGAAAATGTGTCTGACTGTCAGAGTGTTGAGCAACAGACTGAAAGCGAATGGGAGCAATGGGGTTGAAACCAGATCAAAACTGTCAAACCCCACCCATCTGGGCTCAGTAAAATAGCTTGGCTTTATATAACAGAACCATGGTACATTGTCGATTATCTCTCCAGCTTCAAATGTAAAGTTGCAGCAGCTTGGACAGAAGCAGGGGTACGGAGCGAACTTACAGCTGAGAGGTCAATTTCAGTGTCAGTTAAAAGTTAATTCCCTTTTGTTTTTGGAGGACCAGGAGACTGCTGGGTAAGTGAAAACTATACATTTGGGTGGTTTAAAATGAATTTATTTTAGTTTTGGTTGCAGCAGCGTGGACAGAAGCAGAGGTACGGAGCGAACTGACAGCTGGGAGGTCAATTTCAGTGTAAGTTAAAAGTTAATTCCCTTTTGTTTTTGGAGCACCAGGGGACTGCTGGGTAAGTGAAAACTATATATTTGTGTGGTGGCTGGTGATACCCATGGCGTCTCCCACCCACCCTCCTCCTCTAACCAAAAAAAGGACTCTGGTGTGTTGAAAAGGTAAGCTTTTTATTTAAAAAGTTCTGTCCGTCGAATTGCTAAGCTAACGAGTTTTGACTTTTTTTGGGGGGGTTTTTCAGTCGATCTGTTGGGAATTTAGTACAGTGGGAATGGAGGTTAAGGCAGTCGTAAGTTCCTCCTGCAGAATGTGGGAGGTAAGGGTCGCCAAGAGTGTCCCTGCAGACTGCATCTGCGGGAAGAGCACCCAACTCCAGCTCCTCGGGAACCGCGTTAGGGAACTGGAGCTGGAGCTGGATGAACTTCGGATCATTCGGGAGGCGGAGGGGGTTATTGAGAGGAGTTATGGGGAGGTAGTCACACCTCAGGTAAAAGAAGTAGGTAGATGGGTTACCGTCAGGGGAAGGAGAGGGAACCAGCAGGCAGTGCAGGGATCCCCTGTGGCCATTTCCCTCAACAACAGGTATACCATTTTGGGTACTGTTGCGGGGGACGACTTACCAGGGGTAAGTAATGGGGTACAGGTCTCTGGCACAGAGTCTGTCCCTGATGCTCAGAAGGGAAGGGAGAAGAGGAGCAGAGCATTAGTCATTGGGGTCTCCATAGTCAGGGAACAGATAGGAGGTTCAGTGGGAACGAGAGAGAATCATGGTTGGTGTGTTGCCTCCCAGGTGCCAGGGTTTGTGATGTCTCAGATCGTGTTTTTGGGATCCTTAAAGGGGAGGGGGAGCAGCCCGAAGTCGTGGTCCACATAGGCACCAACGAAATAGGTCGAAAGAGAGATGGGGATTTAAGGCAGAAATTCAGGGAGCTTGGGTGGAGGCTTAGAGCGAGAACAAGCAGAGTTGTTATCTCTGGGTTGTTGCCCATGCCACGTGATAGCGAAGTGAGGAATAGGGAGATAGAGGAGTTGAACACGTGGCTGCAGGGATGGTGTAGGAGGGAGGGTTTTGGTTTCCTGGATAATTAGGGCTCTTCCTGGGGTAGGTGGGTCCTCTACAAACAGGATGGTCTTCACCTGAACCAGAGGGGTACCAATATCCTGGGGGGGGGGGGAGCGGGGGTATTTGCTAGTGCTCTTCTGGGGGGTTTAAACAAATTCAGCAGGGGAATTGGAACCTAAATTGTAGTTCCAGTGTACAGGATGTTGAGAGCAGTGAGGTCAGCGATAAGGTTACAAGGACGCAAGAGGGCACTGGCAAGCAAGAACTTGGTTTAAAGTGTGTCTACTTCAACGCCAGCAGCATCCGGAATAAGGTGGGTGAGCTTGCAGCATGGGTTGGCACCTGGGATCTCGATGTAGTGGCCATTTCGGAGACATGGGTAAAGCAGGGGCAGGAATTGATGTTGCAGGTTCCGGGATTTAGATGTTTCAGTAAGAACAGAGAAGATGGTAAAAGAGGAGGGGGTGTGGCATTGTTAATCAAGGAGAGTATTACAGCGACAGAAAGGACGTTTGAGGACTCCTCTACTGAGGTAGTATGGGCCGAGGTTAGAAACAGGAGAGGAGTGGTCACCCTGTTGGGAGTCTTGCATTGACCTCCGAATAGTTCCAGAGATGTAGAGGAAAGGATAGCGAAGATGATTCTCGACAGGGGCGAGAGTAACAGGGTAGTTGTTATGGGGGACTTTAACTTTCCAAATAGTGACTGGAAATACTATAGTTCGAGTACTTTAGATGGGTCAGTTTTTGTCCAGTGTGTGCAGGAGGGTTTTCTGACACAGTATGCAGACAGGCCAACCAGGGGCGATGCCACATTGGATTTGGTACTGGGTAATGAACCCGGCCACGTGTTAGATTCAGATGTAGGTGAGCACTTTGGTGATAGTGATCACAATTCGGTTAGGTTTACCTTGGCGATGGGCAGGGACAGGTATATACCACAGGGCAAGAATTATAGCTGGGGGAAAGGAAATTATGATGCGATTAGGCAAGATTTAGGATGCGTAGGATGGGGAAGGAAACTGCAGGGGATGGGCACAAAAGAAATGTGGAGCTTATTCAAGGAGCAGCTACTGCGTGTCCTTAATAAGTATGTACCTGTGAGGCAGGGAGGAAGTTGTCGAGCGAGGGAGCCGTGGTTTACTAAAGAAGTTGAAGCACTTGTCAAAAGGAAGAAGAAGGCTTATTTTAGGATGAGACGTGAAGGCTCAGTTAGGGCGCTTGAGAGTTACAAGCTAGCCAGGAAGGATCTAAAGGGAGAGCTAAGAAAAGCAAGGAGAGGACACGAGAAGTCATTGGCGGATCGGATCAAGGAAAACCCTAAGGCTTTCTATAGGTATATCAGGAATAAAAGAATGACCAGAGTTAGATTAGGGCCAATCAAGGACAGTAGTGGGAAGTTGTGTGTGGAATCAGAGGAGATAGGGGAAGAGTTAAATGAATATTTTTCGTCAGTATTTACAGTAGAGAAAGAAAATGTTGTCGAGGAGAATACTGAGATTCAGACTACTAGGCTTGATGGGATTGAGGTTCACAAGGAGGAGATGTTGGCAATTTTGGAAAGTGTGAAAATCGATAAGTCCCCTGGGCCAGATGGGATTTATCCAAGGATTCTCTGGGAAGCCAGGGAGGAGATTGCAGAGCCTTTGTCCTTGTTCTTTATGTCGTCATTGTCGACAGGAATAGTGCCGGAAGACTGGAGGATAGCAAATGTTGTCCTCCTGTTCAAGAAGGGGAGTAGAGACAGCCTTGGTAATTATAGACCTGTGAGCCTTACTTCGGTTGTGGTTAAAATGTTGGAAAAGCTTATAAGAGACAGGATTTATAATCATCCAGAAAAGAGTAAGTTCATTAGCGATAGTCAGCACGGTTTTGTGACGGGGAGGTCGTGCCTCACAAACCTTATTGAGTTTTTCGAGAAGGTGACCAAACAGGTAGATGAGGGTAAAGCAGTGGATGTGGTGTATATGGATTTCAGTAAGGCATTTGATAAGGTTCCCCACGGTAGGCTATTACAGAAAATACGAAAGTATGGGATTGAAGGTGATTTAGAGCTTTGGATCAGAAATTGACAAGCTGAAAGAAGACAGAGGGTGGTGGTGGATGGCAAATGTTCATCCTGGAGTTTAGTTACTAGTGGTGTACCGCAAGGATCTGTTTTGGGGCCACTGCTGTTTGTCATTTTTATAAATGACCTGGAAGAGGGTGTAGAAGGGTGGGTTAGTAAATTTGCGGATGACACGAAGGTCGGTGGAGTTGTGGATATTGCCGAAGGATGTTGTCGGGTACAGAGGGACATAGATAGGCTGCAGAGCTGGGCTGAGAGATGGCAAATGGCATTTAATGCGGAAAAGTGTGAGGTGATTCACTTTGGAAGGAGTAACAGGAATGCAGAGTACTGGGCTAATGGGAAGATTCTTGGTAGTGTAGATGAACAGAGAGATCTTGGTGTCCAGCTACATAAAACCCTGAAATTTTCCTACCCAGGTTAATAGGGCTGTTAAGAAGGCATATGGTGTGTTAGTTTATATTAGTACGGGGATCGAGTTTCGGAGCCACGAGGTCATGCTGCAGCTGTACAAAACTCTGGTGAGACTGCACCTGGAGTATTGCGTGCAGTTCTGGTCACCGCATTATAGGAAGGATGTGGATGCTTTGAAAAGGGTGCAGAGGAGATTTATTAGGATGTTGCCTGGTATGGAGGGAAGGTCTTACGAGGAAAGGCTGAGGGACTTGAGGTTGTTTTCGTTGGATAGAAGGAGGAGTAGCGGTGACTTAATAGAGACATATAAGATAATCAGAGGGTTAGATAGGGTGGATAGTGAGAGTCTTTTTCCTCGGATGGTGATGGCAAACACGAGGGGACATAGCTTTAAGTTGAGGGGTGATAGATATAGGACAGATGTTCGAGGTAGTTTCTTTACTCAGAGAGTAGTAGGGGCATGGAACGCCCTGCCTGCAACAGTAGTCGACTCTCCAACTTTAAGGGCATTTAAGTGGTCATTGGATAGACATATGGATGAAAATGGAATAGTATCGGTCAGATGGTTTCACTGGTCGGCGCAACAACGAGGGCCGAAGGGCCTGTACTGCGCTGTAATGTTCTAATTCTAATTCTAATTATAGAAGGGGATGTTTTTGAAACTGAGCGGAATGCAGGTTGTTGCTCGAACCACAGCCGCAGTATTTTCAGTGCAATATTTAGTTTTCAGCTCTGGCAATGAATGGCCACAAATCGATCAAAGGAGAAAGTGGCGGTGAAACAGACAGAAAAATCTGTGGCTGTACGAAGCAGGACATGAATCACACTACACACAGGGGTGACGTTCAGGAAAGATCACAGGAAATAATAACAATTGATTCGCCACAGTATGACAACAGTGGAATTACCAGTCGATCCGCCGTTGCCATGGCCACCAGGTAGCGATTGGTGCAGGTGGAGATTCCGCACTTTCCCCGGGACAGAATCACAATCGCCAGTAAGTTAACTGTAAGAGAAAGAAAGGAAACAAGACTGGAAATTACCGATCAAACATTCTCCGTGCCTGAACCCAGAGAGTGAGGGCCCGAGTTTTGCACCAAAACTGGGATGTTGGGATCGAGTCAGTGTTTAAAACTGAAAGATCTCAACGACAAACTCAACTAACTTCCAACCTGCGCACCTTCAGGTTTAACAGAGGAGGGACAGGAGGGGAGCACCAATCACACAGAAACTCTGTCCTCACTCTCTCCCACCTACCTTCATATCTGCTGCTGTTCATATCCAGCTCTTGAGTGAAATCAAAATACTGAGCTTGCTTTAAATCTGATAAAAGCAGTGAACAGACAGCATCTGTGAAGAGAGAAACAGAGTTAACGGCCAGAATTTCAGGAGGATATAGTGTCCCTGTCCACCAGCCAGAAAGTCGGGCAGGAGCCTGTCTCCACCAGGCCCTGGAAGCTACGATGCTATTTTGTGTGGTTCATGCAAATAATTGCCTGCAGTCGGGTCTTCTGCCACTCTGAGGAAGGATGTCCCACCTCCAAGAGTTGCCACCCAATCCGAGGAGAGAGAGGTCAGAACGGATGTATAATTAAAGGGAAAAGTGACCGGAGGCTCAAGGTCCTGTTTTTAGACTGAAAGGAAGTGTTTAGAAAAGCAATCACTCAATCTGCATTCCATCATTTCCAAGGTACAGGAGACTGCATGGTGGGCAGTGAATACTGTAACTACACTCGAATATTTACGCAAGTAAATCTCTGTTTCACCTGGATGGAGTGTTTGGGCCCTGAACAGTGGGAAGGAAGGAAGTGAAAGGGTAAATATTGCAGACAAAGTGTTTGTATGGGAAGGTTCTGGGTGGGGGAGGCAAACCAGATGTTGGGGGTGACAGAAGTGTGAACCAGTGTGTTCCGTGGGGTGGGGGAACATGAGTGGATGGGAAGATGTTGGTTTTAGCTTGACATGTTGAAATGGCAGAGGATAATGTGTTGCATGTGAAGGCAGTTGGAGTGGAAGCTGAGATGAAGGGAAGAATGGAATAGAGTCCTACAGGATATGAGATGGGAGCAAGTTCAGTCCAGCTGGCTGTGAGAGGTGGTGGGATTATAGTAGATATTGGTGGACATCCCATCCCCTAAAATGGAGATAGAGAAGTCGAATAAGAGAAGAGTCAAAGAGGGAGGTGTGGAAATTGGAAGCAAAGTTGATATTTTTTTCCAATTAATGGCGAATAATGTACCAGAACAAAAAGGTGATAAAGGGAACCTGAGTAGTTCAGAGCAGGTGAGGGAGAGAGGAGTTCCAGTGGGAATGTCAAGCGAACGGAGCCAAAGTAATAAATTCAAATGTAGCCCTCCGAATGTAACATGGGAGGCGGTCGAGGGAAATTAACTGGGAAACGAACGACTGCTGTTGTTCAGGAAAGATCCCGTCTGCTGTGAGTTAAAGGACAGCTTGGACTTTGGAGCAGAGAGGGGCGGAGTGACATAGACAGAAATATAATTGGACATCTGGAGAGCAGCTCCGAGCTCAGAAGGAAGGAAGACACACATGGTGCTGGGTTTTCTGCACTGGCTACCGGCAGCAGCAGTGGGCGAAAGAAATGGCGGCCAGCATGCGGAGCACCCGTTCCGCCATGACCGTGATCTTTCTCACGGGGGCCCATGCTAATGATCAGGTCAAGCAGCCCCCCCCCCCCCCCGCCCCCCACAATCACGTGCAGCAAGTGGCTCCTCCAATGCAGGCAATGGAATCAGCTGCCTGTGCTGGCACTGTTTTTAAAGGACAGCCAGGGAATGAACATTTTTTTAATTATACACCCCCCCCCCCCTCCATTATTCAGGTCAAAAATGTGACACCCCTTTCCCACCCCCCAAAGAACAATAAAATTAATTCTTCACCCTCTCCCTCCACCAAATCACTGACCTTCCACACTTGACCTTCCCCCTGCAAAGTGAACAAAGCACAGAGGTCACACTTTCGCACCATCCCCTGGACTAATGATGAAAATGTGACCTCATTTCCCCCCGAGCCCTGCCTAAAAATCTTAAATTCATTCCTTCTCTACCACTGTGGTGCCTGCTTTCCCCAGATGGGAAAGTGAAGGTGAGTGAGTGCCGGATGCCTCTTAGAAGATTGCAGCCCAATGGTAAGATTGCAGTCAATTTTATTCAAATGTATGCATTGTAGTAATTTGAATATTTTAATCCGGATCCCAACGTTCAGCGGCGGGGGAATTGCCACGGAGCTTCGGCGTCGCCGGGAAGATTGGGCATGGTCCTCCTGGCAGTGGGCTCCGTGGTGGGCCGCTGCTGGAATGATCTTTCACCCCCTCCCCCACCCCGCCATGGAGCCCGACAATGTGAATTCAGTAAAATCCCAGCATGTTGTGGGATTGTAGCGTCAGAATGGACCAGTTGGTGAGGCTGAAAAACAGAGAGAAATACGAGATGGAAGAACTAACTACCAAGAAATAATTGAAAGAATTCATCAAAAACTCCAAGAGATTTAAGGTAGGAAGAGGATAGATAATTGAAAAAGTAATCAAAGCAGCAACGGCTTCCCGGGCTACAGATTCACAAATGATTTAAAATAGAAACAAAGGTTAACAAGACAATGGAAATGTGATAACAGCACAAGGGAGCATTTCCAGAGGAAGAGAAATACAAGCAGAAAGGACTTTTCTCCAGATAAGAGAAGGCTGAGGGGTGACTGAATAGAGGCCATTAGAATGATAAATAGGTTTGGTAGAGCATAGTGGAAATGATATTGCCAGTTGTGAGATTGTCCAATCTGGTGTTTATCAATACAGGATATTCAGTAATAAATCCAAGAAGGAATTCAGGAGAGTCTTCTTTACTCAGAGAGTGGTGAGAATGTGGAACTTGCTACCACATGGAGTAGTTGAGATGAATAGCATTTAATGGGGAGCTACAAATGTACATGAGTGAGAAAGGGCTGGAAGGATATCCTGATAGGGTTAGATAGGCTGGGATGGGGAGAGGCTTGTACAGCACATAAAGACAAAATCCAGTTGAGTGGAATCGCCAGTTTCTCTGCTTTAATATTGATGTAATTCACTGGAGGTTGATTATAAATCACATTCATCAATTCATTAATAATATTACAGATATTGAAGTGGATTATTTATTGAAGCAGTGCACTACTTGTTTCATTATTAAAAGTTTACTAATATTATTATTTACTGCAGCTGGACTGATCTGTATTTTATGAAATTCTGAAATATATGTCCTCAGTTACAGGGACACACATCACTGAGCTAAGAGCAGAGATCACTGCTGGTTACAGGTGTACAGACTCCGAATCATAGATAAAAACTGGTTAATCAAACCTGAATCAATTACAGACTTAGAATAATCACTCACCACAGCCCAACATTCATCCTGTGCAACAGCAAGATAACAAAATTCAACACGCATGATCCACAGATTCCCAGGACTGTGCTGGCGGGAAGGGGATTAATCAGCACCAGACAGTGTTTATAGTCACTATACTCAGAGTAAGAATAAGTCATTATCCAGATGATTAGAATATTGTAGCAGTGCTGTGCTGCTGTTTACCTGTCAGTAAATAGTTAACATCTGATTCAATTGGTGCAGTTCAATAGGAAACAGAGCAACATCAATGCATTTCACTTCATACACTTATCACACAACATCTTCAACCAACAACAAAAATCATGCTCTTTGTCACCAATTACATTCATAAACCACGGAGGCAGATCCTTGAAGTGGAGAGATGAGTCACCTGAAAGATTGATTTCAAATTAGAACCTGCTTGTCCCACTATGGTCAGTGACCTACGCTCAGTACAATTCTATAGTGACAGATATTCCCAGCAAGACATGGCCAATGTGATCAGGTGTTCCACTCTAGTTAGTGACCCAGATTCAGTACAATTCTACAGTGACAGTTATTCCCAGTAATACAAGGTCAATTTTTTTCTTAAAAACAAGAAATGCTAGAAATACTCAGCTGGTCTGGCAATATCTGTGGAAAGAGAAACAGAGTTAACGTTTCAGGTCAGTGACCCTTCTTCAGAACTGGCAAATGTTAGAAATGTAAAAGGTTATAAGCAAGTAAAGCGGGGGTGGGGCAAAGGGGAAGGTGCAGATAGGACAAGGCCCGTCATGCTCTGAAATTTCCACCATTCTCTCACCTTTACATGGTCCATCTCCGACGCTTCCCTTCCCTTCCTCGACTTCTCTTTCTCCATCTCTGGGGATAGGCTGTCTTCTAATATCCATTATAAGCCCACCAACTCCCACAGCGACCTCGATTACACTTCCTCACACCCTGCCTCCTGTCAGGACTCCATTCCATTCTCCCAGTTTCGCCATCTCCGACGCATCTGCTCTGAGGATGCTACCTTCCATGACAATGCTTCTGATATGTCTTCCTTTGTCCTCAACCGAGATTGCCCCCCTCCCCACTGCGGTTGACAGGACTCTGAACCGTGTCTGGCCCATTTCCTGCACGTCTACCCTCACCCCTTCCCCTCCCTCCCAGAACCGCGACAGGGTTCCCCTTGTCCTCACTTTCCACCCCATCACCCTCCACATCCAAAGGATCATCCTCCGCCATTTCTGCCACCCCCAGCGTGATACCACTACCAAACGCATCTTCCCCTCCCTTCCCTTGTCAGCATTCCGAAGGGATCGTTCCCTCCATGACACCCTAGCCCACTCCTCCAATACCCCCACCACCTCGTTCCCGTCCCATGGCACCTTCCCCTGAAATCGCAGGAGGTGTAATACCTGCCCATTTACCTCCTCTCTCCTCACTATCCCAGGCCCCAAACACTCCTTTCAGGTGAAGCAGCGATTTACTTGTACTTCTTTCAATGTAGTATGCTGTATTCGCTGCTCACAATGTGGTCTACTCTACATTTGGGAGACCAAACGCAGACTGGGTGACCGCTTTTCAGAAAACCTCTGCTCAGTCCACAAACAGGGCTCCGAGCTTCGGGATGCTTGCCATTTCAACACCCTCCCTGCTCTCATGCTCACATCTCTGTCCTGAGATTGCTGCAGCGTTCCAGTGAACATCAACGCAAGCTCGAGGAACAGCATCTCATTTATCGATTAGGCACACTACAGCCTGCCGGACTGAACATTGAGTTCAATCATTTCAGAGCATGACGGGCCCCCCATTTTACATTTTTTAAAGTTATTTTTTCCTCTTTTTATATATATATTTGTGTTTACTTTATTTTATTTCATCTTAGTTTGTTCAGTTTGTTTACCCACTGTTTTTTCATGTTTGTACTTGCGGTGGTTCAGTTTTCAGTCCGTTAACACCCTATTTGTACTAGTGCTTTGTCTTCAACACACCATTAACATATTGTTTGCCCTATCTGCACCTTCTCCTTTGTTATCTCTTGCCCCATCCCCACTTTACTTGCTTAGAACCATTCACATTTCTAAAATTTGCCAGTTCTGAAGAAGGGTCACTGACCTGAAATGTTAACTCTGCTTCTCTCTCCACAGATGCTGCCAGACCTGCTGAGTATTTCCAGCATTTCTTGTTTTTATTTCAGATTTCCAGCATCCGCAGTATTTTGCTTTCTTTTTTTTCCTAACCTTTCTTCATAAAAGAAAGGGTCGAGAAACGATGGGTCGAGTAAAGCAGTGAGCTGTATGATGATGAAGACAGAAGTGAATTGTTACCACCAGAGGGAAGAGAAGGACCGGAGATAATAGAGGCAGAAGTCAGTGCAATGAGCAAAAAAAATGAAAGCAAAGAAAGCACCAGGACTCGACAAGATACCAACAGCATGCCTGAAAGCCCAGAATGATGTGAACATTGAAACCAGATAGTCCTCTGCAACAAAATTTACAGAACAGGATCAACATTTACAGAACACGATTCATGTCTGTGGGCATTTTGCCGAAGCTTTTTGTCTTGCACTCGTCAGGACAATTCACCAGAATACCAATATTAGGCAAGCAACAAATTTATACTATGTGAGACGAGGGTGCTGATTGACTGGCAAGTGGAATCTGATTTGTCGAGGCATTGCTATGGAGAATGCACCGTTTTATGGTGACTGACAGTTAACTGCCAAGCTTTGTTTGAAATTTAAACCAGGCAGCTTGAATTTGATTGGTCAAGTCATTGCCCTGAGGAATGAACCAGCGAATTGCTGCCACTTATTTTGTTTTTCAGATACAGGCATAATGTGTGTGCATGTTATTTCTGTCTGCAAAGAACAGGACCCTGTGTACTAATATATGTAGCTTCCAGTATGTGTAACTGCGCCACACTGCGAGCCCGACTGACAATATTAAATTGTTGTCAGCGCAATTCTTAGCACACTGAGGGTTATTTAGCAAATGTTGTCCAATCGCAGAATTCATCTAATGTTGGACACTGTGTTTTGAGTTTTGCGAACACGGGCTGGTTGGGTACGACCCACATTCAGTACAATCCTATAGTGACAGATGCTACCAGTAATATGTGGTCACCGGAATCAGGTGTTCACTCTGTTTAGTGACAAACACTCAGTGCAGTTCAACAGTGATAGATACTTCCAGTAATACATGGCCATTGGGTTAAGGTGTTCCACTCCAGTTAATGACCCACACGCAATACAATTCTACAGTGACAGACACTCCCAGCGATACCTTCCTTCAGAAATTTGCTTGTTCTGAAGTCTTATTAAACAATACACAATACTGGAGTAAAGGCCAAAACTTGATAATGCAGTAAGACTGTGAGCTACAAACTGAAGCTTTATTTCAGTTGAGGCAGAGATAATTCAAGAGATTTGACTGATCAGGTGTCTGTATAACAATTACCAGTAAACCAACATGTAACGGTATCAGTCACAGACCAAAACCAGACACCAGCTCACAGACAGATTTACACAACTTCATTGGTTATAGTCACTTACCAGGAACACCAATGAACACCAATTGAGACAGCAACCTTAGTCAAATTATATAAGTTAAATTTTAAACAAACAGATTATGACAGAAGAGTTAAGTCCCTGTTGTGATAGACTATATTTAGCACTGAGATTGAATTCGAACAACCCAAAGACTGGGCGGTTCTGATCACATGAATTAACTGCTGATAATTAGAAGCTGTAATCTCCCAACAATGTTGATGTTCCTTGAAACACCATCACACGCACCTTTATTTCTCATGTTGATTCGGCAATGACTTTCACTCTGCTGTGGTTGTTCTTTAATTCAATTCCTAATATTAGTGTGTCCTCTCAGGGCTGCTGCTACGCTGTATTCTGGGATGTGGCTGCTTGCTTTAACTCTGAACATTCAGTAAATAGTTAAAGAAGGAAATTGTGCATATGGGTCCTGAAACTGATGCAGCCACGCAAACTAATACAGACCCGCTAACTAATATGTCCCAGAACCTAATAGTCACTCAAATTAATATAGTCCCTTAAACTAATACAGCTTCTCAAACTGACACAGCACCTCAGTCTAATACAATTCTTCAAAATAATAGAGATCCTCAAACTAATACATCACCTCAAATTAAGGCAAGTGTCAAATCCTCAAACTAATACTGTCCCTGAAACTAATTGTCACTCAAATTAATATAATCCATCAAACTAATACAGACCCTCAAAATAATAAGGCCCCTGAAAAACATGCAGACCTTCAAAATAACACAGTATCTAAAACTAATACATCGGCTCAAATGAATACAGCCTCTCAAACTGATAGAATTCCTCAAGCTAATACTGATTCTGAAACAAATATAGCCCCTCAAACTAAAACAGCCCATGAAAATCATACAGATCCTCAAACTAATATAGCCACTTAAACAAATGCTTCAAAATACTTGCATACGAACATATGAACATATGAATTAGGAGCAGAAGCAGGCCATTTGGCCCCTCTAGCCTGCTACGTCATTCAATAAGAACATGATTGATCTGTTGTTGTCTCGAATTCCACACTCCCATCTACCTCCAATAACCTTTGATTCCCTCGCCTAACAAGAATATATCTACTTCCGCCTTAAAAATATTCAACGACCCCGCGTCCACCACATTCTGAGGCAGAGAATTCCAAAGTCGCACAACTCTCTGAGAGAAAAAAAAATCATCTCTGCCCTAAAAGCGAAACCCCTAATTTTAAAACAGTGTCCCCTGCAAGAAGAAACATCCTTTCCACATCCACCTTCTCAAGACCGTTCAGGTTCTTATAAACTTCAATCACGTTTCCCCTCACTCTTCAAAACTCCAGTGAAAACAAGCCCAGTCTTTCCAACCTTTCCTCATGAGACAACCCACTCATTCCAGGTAACAATCGAGTAAACGTCCTCTGAATCGCCTCCAACGCATTTAAATCCTTCCTTAAATAAGGAAACCATAACTGCACACAGTAATCGAGATGTGGTCTCATCAATGTCCTGTATAACTGAAGCATAACATCCTTACTTTTATTTTCAATTCCTCTTGTAATAATGGATAGCATTCCACTAGCCTCCTTTATTACTTGCTGCACCTGCACACTAACGTTCTGTGAGTCATGCACTAGAACACCGAGATCCCTCTGCACCTCGGAATTCTTCAGTCATTCTCCATTTAAGTAACACTTTTTTTATTCTTCCTGCCAAAGTGAACAATGTAACTGTACCTAAAATGTATGCATTAATTCACTTGAATATACAGCATTAAACTAATACAACATCTCAATAAATACAGCCCCTCCAACTAATACATCACCTCAAACTAACACAGTCTCTCAAACGAATAAAATACTGTTATGCTGTTGTATTTGTTCGTATGTTAAATCTAATCATTGAAATATATGGACTGAATTTTACAGACCCCCGGTGTAGGAGGTCGTGGTGGGGGCGAGGCGGGGTGGGAAAAATGCCTCCAGCAGAGGCCCGCCATGTGCCTCGACCCCAGGAAAGACCGGTTCGATATTGCTTGCAGTGGCGAAGCCTCATGGTAGCCCTTGCACCGCTCAGCGATGGGAGCCCTATTTCAATCTGTCCATTAATTAAAATGAAGGATTTAATCACTGTTGTCCATCCCACAGTGATATTCGTGCCAGTGGACGCTGGTGGGGAGTGGGGGCCGGGTAAATTTTTCAATGCGTTTGGTGGGGGGGGGGGGCAGCGGGGATGTAGGAGTGGGGGAGTGAGGAATGGAGTGGGGAGTGGGGTGCAAATTAATATAATTGGTTTATGGGATAGTGACAAGGGGTGCATTTTACATTTGATGTACAAGGGACAAGGTGGACAAGGGAAGTGTTTTTTTGGGGGAGAGGGCCAGTAGTTAATTACATGGCTATGTGGGTGGGGGGGGGGGGGGGAGAGGGCAAATTAAATGTTTAAAATGTTTCATAACATCTTTCTTTCGAAATTTAAATTGAATGGAAGGGCTCGAAAACCCTTAAAATGACGTCAGCACCTGCACAAAGGCGGCTGACACCATTATCGGGGACGGACTGCCCGTCACCTCCATGTCATTGGGTGGGCACTCCATCCCGGCAATTAAATGAGCCACCGCACTGAATATCGTGGCGGCTGTGCGACGTGCGGTTCGCGCGGGCAGGCCGCCATTGTTTATGTCTTCCGCCAATTTCAGCAGCGGGAATGTATAATGCAGCCCATATGTTTCTGCTAATATATATGTCATCAGAGGAAGTGATGCAATATCACATGATGCAATTCTCTTGCACAGTCAGTTAGGACATGTAAGCTGAAGCGAAATATTTATGCCTACCCTTCAGCATTGTTTGTGCAAAGTGATTGATGACAACGCTACGTCTTCAGGATGCACCGCGGTGCGCACAAGCGCACACGGTCTCAGACCCTCTGCGCATGCGCTGCGGGCCGGATTGCCAGGACCAATTTGCGCATGCGCAGATGACATCATCGCCAAACGTCATCTTCCTCGGGGAACACGCCAGGTTGGCCTTTGCGAATGCACAAACTGGTCCTGGCAACCCGGACCGCAGCGCATGCGCAGATGAACGGAGCCCGTGTGCGCATGTGCGTCAATCTTCCGAAAGCTTCGGCGCGAGTTTTTGAAAATAGAAGGAGGAGAGATTTCGTCGCGCATTTTATCTCAATTATTTAGTCACTTTGGACATTTGATTCATTTTTATTAGACAGAGGAGATTGTTCCAAGGTAAGTTGCTCTGAAAATATATTTCAAGGGAGAGAAGGGAGGAGGGAAGGGAGGAGGGAAGGGTGGAGGGAAGGGAGGAGGGAAGGGAGGGGGAGGGGGGAAGGGAGGGGGAAGGCGGAAGGAAGGGAGGGGGAAGGGAGGGACGGGGGAAGGGAGGTCGGGAAGGAGCATCGGAGCGGCAGGCGTGTGCCTTTTTCTGTGCATGCGCCATAAACACAAGGACTGGCTGATGAGATGGAGCCAATTATTTTGCCCAACAATTGCCCGGAAGCACCTTCGGATGGAGGTGGCCACGCGCTGGACATCAGTCGCGTGCCACAATCCATGGATCCTGAGCGTTTCACCCCCTGGCCTAATGATCTGATGGACCATACATACGCCTGCCTGTTCAAAGCTCCACTTCCCCCACCTGCTTTACCCTCTCCTTGCTGTTCAGTTACACAGTCACCTGCACCCATCCAAGCAGTGCTCATGGACACACAGTCACCTGTTCCTGCACCCATCCAAGCAGTGCACGTGGACACACAGCCACTTTTCCCTATACACCCTTGAAACAACCATGCAGAGCCTTGTGAGACTCCGCAATTGCCAGCTGCTGCCTGTCAAGCAGAGAAGGCGTCCAAAGGGGTCAAGCACTTGGGGAACATTCAGCAAAAAGAGACTGAGCACAAAAGGAAACAAGCATGCCGTGTCCAGTGGTAGCACAAATGTGAATGCTCTTGCTGTGCACACAACTGGTGAGGTGGGAGTGCCGCCACACCATTCTCCATCCTCAGTGTTGCTTTTAGGCAAACGTAGATAAGAGTGAAAGAAATGGACGATGATGCTGATAGTAGCAGGCAGGATTAAATGGGAATGGATGGGAAGATGCACGAGTAGCATAACCACTAGCAGGGAACAGCTGGGCTAAATGGCCTGCTTTATGTTCATAGTCCAAAAGAAATGTGCTTCTTTTTCCAGAACCCTCACATCATTCATGTTTTCCCTGAGAGCAGCATTGAGCCATCACGAGATAGGGCAGTTACATCATCCTGACTCCTACAGCTGAGGTGGGTACTAAGTGATTCATTGGCCTATACTGCGGAGCATAAAGCATGCACAACAGTAATTTCATTGGAGGGAGGGAAGCTCTGACACTGATGTTCTTTCATTATTTCCTTTCATGTAAAATGTGCCCTTGAGAAATCAATCCTTGACACTTAAGGACGGCATTCCAGCAAAGGAGGCAGTGCAGGAGATGACGCAAGGATGTGATGATTCCTGCATTTGCGGTGGGTAATAAGTGCTTCATTGGCGACGTTATCAACTGGTGCCTTCACTGCAGAACTTAAAAAGGTGTGCGCAACAGTAATTTCAGTGGATGGAGGGAGGCAAGCTCTGACTCTGATTTGCTTTTCTTCTTTTCATGTAAAACATGCCGTCGAGAAAACAATCCTCGAGACATACGGTCAGCATTCAAGCAACGAAGGCAACTGGATCATGCTGCGGAGCTCATCACGATGTGGAAACGAACATTGCATTTATGGATGAATTGGGAATGCATATTGGGATGCGCTTGGGGAACATTCACCAAGAATAGACTGAGCTCAGACTCTTGTGACTTTGCCTTCTTCACATGGACAATACAGAAGTGGAATAGAGAGCCAAGCGTTCATTCACCACAAGGCTCTCCAGGAACAATCTCTTTAGCTGTGCATAGCAGAGACTCGGCCTGTCTGTCTAACGGGAATGCTGGACACAACACTCATGTATCCATGCACAGCAGTTCCTCGGATACTTAATGAACTTAATACAACTTTTCAATAATTAAACCCAGAATTGTTGAGGTTTTGTTTTGCATGCTATTTCCCCGACTTCGCAACTGCACTTCATATATTCAACTATGGTGGAGGGGTGGAGGTCGGGGGTAGAGGGAGGGGTGGGTGAAGAGGGGGAGGGATGGGTGAAGAGGGGGAGGGGTGGGGAGAGCGGGGAGGGGTGGGGAGAGGGAGCATGCAAAATGTAGGGACCAGACAGTTGCAATGCCTGAAGTACTGTGGAGCAGTAGAGAAAGCAACTGGGTAGGGGAGAAAGCAACTGGATTGGGCATCCGCAGCTGGAGGGAACGGCTGAATGGAGAGGTCCAGAAGCGAGAGGCCGTAGAGAGCCGCGGGGAGCGAGCGTGCCTTCGCTCTTCAGCTTGGTGTCACCGGGTCCAGGGACTGGCCAGTAATTCTTTTGCTGTTGTGTTTATGGCGCATGCACAGAAAAAGGCACTCCTCTTCCACTCCGCTGCTCCCCCCACTCTCTCCCCTTCCTCCCTCTCCCCCACTTCCTCCCTCCCCCCTCCCCTTCCTCCCTCCTCCCCTTCCCCCTCCCTCTCCCCTCCCTCTCCCCCACCTCCCCCAGCTCTACCCCTCCCCCCTTCTTTGCCCCTCCCTCCTTCCCCCTCCCTCTTTCTATCCCCTCCCTCTTTCTCCCCCTCCCTCTTTCTCCCCCTCCCCCTCCCTCTTTCTCCCCCTCCCTCTTTCTCCCCCTCCCTCTCCCTCTTTCTCCCCCCCCCCTCTTTCTTTCCCCCCTGGCACCGCTGGTCTTCCCGCGCTGCTCTCCACGGCCCCCCGCGCTGCTCTCCCCGGCCCCCCGCGCTGCTCTCCCCGGCCCCCCGCGCTGCTCTCCCCGGTCCCCCGCGCTGCTGTCCCCGGCCCCCCGCGCGGCTGTCCCCGGCCCACTCCACTCTCTCACTCCGGGCATTGTATTCTGCCACGTGTTTGTTAGGTTTCATCTCTGTGATTCTTTGAGCAGCGCCATCTTTAGTCGCAAGCTGTGACGTTTTCGAGGCACATGCTGTATTTGCGCATGTGCCAAAACAGCGCCACCTACCGATCGCGTTGTCAACAATTGCGGTCTTGTTTGTATTCATCTCGGAAGAGAGAATAGAATATGATGGCCGTGATAGTGAGGATTGATCAGCATCTGAATGTAGTTTAATGTAATATAGGGTTGTTACTGTGCAGAATATGGAAATAGTCTGTGAGCCTCCTCACAGGAAACAATGTAATGGAACTTGAACAAAACCTCGTGTAGAGTGTAAGTGGAAGTCATCGATGCAAGATTTGTGTAAATAAACTCCTGTTTCTGTAACTGTACTAAGCCTTATAGCGATAGTTATGCCACAGTAAGAAACCAACGGTTCAAATTATTAAAGGGGAATCCAAAGAAAATTTTTAAAAACATAGTACAGGATATACAATGTATTGAAATACGTTTCTTGGGAAATTCCAAGGAGCAAGTGAAATTGCAGATTGACAGAAATTCTTGTTGAAGGCAACAAGACAACATTCAGATGAGAGACAGGAGCACCAGTTTCTGTACTGGCAAACACAGAATCGTGGCTGAAGAAAGTCTTATACCATCAGGCAAAAAATTGTATGGACCTGGAGGTATCGAGTTGAAAGTAATAGGAGAGTTGAAAATGATTCTGAGTTACGAGGGAAAAGAAATTCCTGAGGCCTTATATATAATCAGGAATCAGAGTTGTTCAATCCTAAGCAGGAAAGCTTGCATAGACCTACAGCTAATTTGTAGAGTCAAAGAGCTTAAAGGAGCAGAAGAACAGCCAAGACAGGTAAGGACTGATTCCCTAAATTATGCAAAGGATTGGGAAAACTAAAACCAGCACAGCACATCACTCTGAGAAAGAATGCAGGACCAGTGTGTTTGTATACACCTAGGAAAGTTCCTCATCGACTCCGAGAGCAAGTTAAAAATAAATCAAATTAATGACTAAACAGGGAGTCATTTCAGCTGTAACAGAACCTACAGGATGGTGCTCAGTTACGGTTTCAGTGAAAAAACCTATTGAGACCATTCGAATATGTGTTGACCTCACACATCTGAATAAAGTGGTGGAAAGAGAAATACATCCAATGTCATCAATAGATGAGAGTTTGACAAAGTGCGGAAAAAGCAAAGTTTTCACTAAATTTGACACGAACTGCAGATTTTGACAATTACTATTGGATGAGACATCAACACTCTTTACGACTTTTGTAACACCATTTGGAAGATTATGTTTTAACAGAGTATCATTCAGAATTACGCCAGCACCAGAGATCATTCAAAGGACGATGTCGAGAATCCTGGAAGGATTAAGATGGGAATCTGCCAGATGGATGATGTGTTGATCCATGGAGCCAATCAACAGGAACACAATACGAGAGTGAGAACAGTAATGCAGAGACTGGAGGAAGCAGGTCTCACAGTGAATGAGAAATGTGCCTTTAAACAGCAAATGGTGAGTTTTCTAGGACATATCATTGATGGATCAGGCATCAGAGAAGATCCACAAAAGACAAACGTGATAAAAGACTTTCCAGAGCCCAGAAAATTACAGAGTTACAAAGGTTTATGGGAATGGTCAATCAAATAGGGAAATTTTTATCAAATTTAGGTGTGATTAATGAGCCATTACAGCAGTTGTTAAAAAATGACAATGTTTGGTGTTGGAGAGAAACCCAACAAAATCCTTTGATAAAATTAAGACGATGCTAGTTTCTTCAGAAGCACATTATGACCCAAAGTTATCAACCAACATAGCAGTGGATGTGCCATCAACTGGATTAGGAGCAGTCTTATTTCAGCTGCAGAGAGAGATGGGCGATGCAGACCTATATATTTTGCATCTCGTTCATTAACAGAAACAGAGCAGTCACAGAAAAGGAAGTGTTGGCAGCAACTTGGGCATATGAGACAATTTCTGACTATGTGCTCAGTCTTCAATTTTAAATTGAAACTGATCAAAGACAGTTTGTTACACTCCTAAACACAAAAGAGCTAGCAAAGTTTAAGATTGCTGAGATTTGATGCAAGAACCGAATGCATTCCAGGGAACAGCAGATCACAGCAGAGGCTTTATCACGTATTTCATCAGCAGGATATGAAGAAGGCGATATTTTATTTCTTGATGATGTAGAAGTATTTGCTCTGACAACAACAGCAACTTTACCTGCTGCAGCTCAGAAACTGAGCGAAATCAGAAATGCTCAAACAGCAGATGAAGTATGTGCATCAATCAGAGAATATTGTTTGCATGGATGGTCAGCGTACATGCCACATAACCCAGTTCGAAGGCAGTATTGTGAACAAAGGGATCACTGTGCATTGTTGATGATTTATTGATCTATGATTAGAGATTAGTTATCCCTAGGAAACTAAGGTGAGAGGTCTTGAAGAGATTACACCAAGGGCATTTGGGAATAACAAAGGGCAAGACAGTCAGTGTGGTAGCCTGGTATATCGAAAGAAAATGAAGAGATGATATCGAGGTGTATCAGGTGCACTATCAATCATCATGAGACAAAGGAATCACTCATGTCATTATCCTTTCCCTCTAGACCATGGGAACATCTAGGAATGGATCTTTTTGAGCATAGAAATAAAAGGTTCTTAATAGTACTATTCCAGGTGGATTGAAGTTAAACAACTACAAGGTCAAAGTTCAGAGCCTGCAATCACATCCTTGACAGAAATCTTTGCTACACATGGAATTGTAATATCTGACAATTGAGTCACAATTTTCGCGAGTTTACAGATGCACCTGCCTTTATTCATATCACTAGTTTTCCGAGGTACCATCAGGCTAATGGTGAAACAGAGAGAAGTGTGAGGACTGTGAAAGCATTTTTAAAAAAGAATTAAGATCTTCAAATAGCACTTCTGAGTTATTGATCAACACCATTTCAGAATAGTTTAAATACATGCGAATTGTTGGTGGTGTTACACCCAAGGTGGGAGTAATGCACTGTTAATTCAGTCCCACTACTCCACAGGTCATAGCAGATTAGTAAAGTTTCCCACCTACTGGAAAGTAGCCATATCAAACACTTTACTTGTCCCCCAGAATAAAGCACACTAAAGCAGGATTCTTTAAAAAACAACAAAATTAACTATTTATGAAAAAAACTAAGTTTTAAACAATAATGAGATAAATCTATATTTGAAAAGATTTTATAACTCATTATTCTTCCGAACTCTCATGTACACACACATACATTCAGAAACTGGTTAATCAGGGGAAAAAAAGCTTTTCTCGTTACAACTGTTTCTGAGGAATAATAAAATAACTGGGGTGTAACGTTCTGGTGGGATATTTCCAGGTCGGTGAGATGTCCCAGAGTCGAATAGTTGGATGCCACTCAAAGTCTCTCCAGGCGATGTCGATGAACAGTCTGTGATGGCTCGGCATTCATGGCACTTTGTGTGTAGCAGGCACCACACAAATCTTTCTGCAAAGGGTGCAGCAACTGGTCTACTTATGTTTTGAAATAGCAGTCTAGCAATAGAAGCTTTCTTGAGCTTTCAGGATCTCCCAAAATATAACAGGCAACAGGAATCAACCCTGAGGCAGAGATTTTTCAGAGACTGGAAACAATAGGAATTTTCCACCTTTTAAAGTGTAGGTTTCCTCTCAGCAAAGGAGCCTTTCTCCACAGAGAGCAGCAACATCTCTTTTCCTGGATCTTTTCCCCTCTGGGCAGAACACAGCCACCATCTAAAATGTAGAATTTATTTTTAAAAGCAAGTTTGAGATGCTGTATTTATTTAGAGGTTGTATTAATTCAATACAGGATATTTAAGTGAATTGATATATAAGTTTGCAGGGCCAGAGAGGCGACAGGTGGACCTGGAAGGAGGCTGAACCAGAGTGGGACCTGAAAAAGGAAAGAGCAAGTCTCGAGGCCCTTACTTACCTGAGGACCAGTGTGGCGGCAGGCTCTCTCTCTCTCTCTGTATCTCCGCAAGCTGTAGTTCAAAAGAGGAAGAAAAGACTTAGAATAACATCATGGTTAATCTGTAAACTGATTTGTTGGGTAAGTAACAGCTGTGAGTGCATTTAAATAATTTTGAAAAAACGGAAAGTTTTTTTTTGATAAATCCTACTGTATAAGAGATAAGGTGAATTCTACTAAAGTGTGTTTTTTTTAATTAGTGTAACTTATTCTGGACTTTAGATTGTAATGGGTGGTGTTTGGAGTAGAATAAGGCCCCTACTGTAGTTAGTATTTTTTTAAAGGGAGTAACTAAGTAATCTAAAGATAAGTCATGGCAGGAGAGTTCAGCCCCGTGATATGCTTCTCCTGCGCTATGTGGGAAATCAGGAACACTTCCAGTGTCCCTGACGACCATGTGTGAAGGAAGTGTATCCATCTGCAGCTACTGGCGACCGCATTACGGAGCTGGAGCTGCGGGTGGATTCACTGTGGAGCATCCGCGGTGCTGAGAACGTAGTGGATAGCATGTTTAGCGAGGCGGTCACACCGCAGGTAATGGCTCAACAGACAGAAAACGGATGGATGGCCACCAGGCAGAGTCATAGGCGCAGGCAGGTAGTGCAGGAGTTCGCCCGGCCCTCTCAAACAAATATACCGCTTTGGATACTGTTGGGGGTACGGGTCCCAGGGGAAAGCAGCAACTGACAAATTCGTGGCACCATGAATATGGCAACATAGCAGGTGTAGAAAAAGACTGGGAGAGCCATAGTGATTGGAGATTCAACTGTAAGGGGAACAGACAGGCGTTTTATTGGCCGCAAAACGAGACTCCAGGCTGATATGTTGCCTGCCTGGTGCAATGGTCAAGGATGTCACAGAGCGACTACAGGACATTTTTTTTAATTCAGTCATGGGATGTGGGCGTCGCTGGCAAGGCCAGTATTTATTGCCCAACCCTAATTGCCCTAACTGAGTGGCTTGCTCGGCCATTTCAGAGGGCTGTAAGAGTCAACCACATTGCTGTGGGTCTGGAGTAACATGTAGGCCAGACCAGGTAAGGACAGCAGATTTCCTTCTCCAAAAGACATTAGTGAACCAGATGAATTTTTACAACAATTGACAATGGTTTCATGGCCATCATTAGACTAGCTTTTTTTTTAAATTCCAGACTTATTAATTTAATTCAAATCCCACCTTCTGCTGTGGTGGGATTTAACCCCACGTCCCCAGAGCAATATTCTGGTCTTTGAGTTACTAGTCTAGTGATAACACCACGACGCCACCGCCTCCCCATATTCTGAAGGGGTTGGGTGCACAGCCACATTCTCAAGGGGGAGGGTGTACAGCCAGTACCAACGACATGGGTAGAAAAAGGGATGATGTCCTGCAAGATGAATCTAAGGAGTTAGAAGCTAAACTAGAAAGTAGGACCTCAAAGGATTACTTCCTGTCCCAGGTATTAGTGAGTATATGAACAGGAGACTGGACCAGATGAATGCGTGGCTGGATAAATAGTGCAAAAAGGAGGGATTTAGATTCCTGGGACATCAGGACTGGTTCCAGGGAAGGTGGGAGCTGTACAAGCGGGATGGATTGCACCCAGGCAGGACCGGAACTGATGTCCTTGCAAGGGCATTTGCTCGTGCTGTTGGGGAGGATTTAAACTAGAACGGCAGGGGGATGGGAACCTGAGCGGGGAGATGGAGGAAGATGAAACAAGGATAGAAACGAAAGACAGGAAACAAAAAGGCAAACGTGGAAGGCATAGAAATCAATTTCAAGAAACAAATAGGACCATAGTGCGAAGTAATGCTAAGATGACGAACAATGTTAAAAAGTCAGGGTTAAAGGCATTGTGTCTCAATGCGCAGAGTATTCGCAATATAGTAGGTGAATTAATCGCACAAATAGATGTAAATGGATACGATATAGTTGCGATTTGGGAGACATGGCTGCAGGGTGACTAAGGATGGGAACTGAACATCCAGGGGTATTCAATATTTCGGAAGGACAGGCAAAAAAGGAAAGGAGGTGGAGTAGCATTGTTGGTAAAAGGGAAATCAAAACAATAGTGAGGAAGGATATTAACTCAGAGAATCCTGATGCAGAATCTGTATGGGTGGAGCTAAGAAACACCAAGGGGCAGAATACGTTGATGGGGGTTGCATATAGACCCCAAACAGCAGTGGTGATGTAGAGGATGGCATTAAACAGGAAATTAGAAATGCATGCAGTAAGGTTGCAACTGTAATTATGCTTTACCTTAATCTACATATAGTTTGGAGGAATCAAATTAGAAATAATACTGCAGAGGAAGAATTCTTGGATGTGAACGTGATAGTTTTTTTGGACCAATACGTTGAGGAACCAATTGGAGAAGAGGCCATCCTAGACTTGGTGCTTTGCAATGAGAAAGGATTAGTTAACAATCTTGTTGTGCGGGGTCCCTTGGGGAAGAGCAACCATAAGATGGCAGAATTCTTGATTAAGACGGAGAGTGAGGGAGTTGAGTCCGAGACTAGGTTCCTGAATCCACATAAAGGAAACTATGAAGGTATGAGGCGCGAGTCAGCTCTGATAGATGGGGGAACGTTACTTAAAGGGTTGACAGTGGATAGGCAATGGCTAGCATTTAAAGAGCACACGGATGAATTACAATAATTGTTCATTCCTGTCGGGCACAAAAATAAAACAGGAAGGGTGGTTCAAATGTGGCTAACAAAAGAAATTAGGGACAGTATTAGATCCAAGGAGGAGAAATATCAAATGGCCAGAACAAGCGGCAAACCTGAGGATTGGGAGAGGTTCAGAATTCAGCAAAGGAGGACAAAGGGATTGATTAAGAAGGGGAAAATTGGGTCTGAGAGTAAGCTTGCAGAGAACATAAAAACTGACTGTAAAAGCTTCTATAGATATGTGAAGAGAAAAAGATTAGTGAAGGCAAATGTGGGTCCCGTACAGTCAGAAATGGAGGAATTTATTATAGGGAGCAAATTAAATACATACTTTGGTTCTGCCCTCACAAAGGAGGACATAAATTACCTCCCAGAAATGTTGGGCAACACTAAGGTCCAGTGAGAAAGAGGAACTGTATGAAATCAGTATTAGTAGGGAAATGGTGTTTGGGAAATTGATGGGATTGAAGGTCGATAAATCCCCAGGGCCTGATAATCTACATCCCGGAGTACTTAAGGAAGTGGCCCTCGAAATAGTAGATGCAAATCTGGTCAGTTTTCAAAATTCTATCGACTCTGGAACAGATTGGAAGGTAGCTAATGCATCCCCAGTATTTAGAAAAGGAGGCATAGAGAAAACAGCGAATTATAGACCAGTTAGCCTGACATCAGTCGTGGGGAAAATGATAGAGTCCATTATAAAAGATGTAATAGCAGAGCACTTGGAAAAGAGTGACAGGATCGGACAAAGTCAACATGGATTTATGAAAGGCAAATCATGCTTGACAAATCTACTGGGATTGTTTGAGGATGTAACTAGTAGAATAGATAAGGGAGAACCAGTGGATGTGGTGTATTTTGACTTTAAGAAGGCTTTCGATAAGATCCCACATAAGAGATTAGCGTTCAAAGTTAAAGCACATGGGATTGGGAGTAAGGTGCTGTCATGGATAGAGAACTGGTTGGCAGACAGGAAACAAATAGTAGGAATAAAGGGATCTTCTCCCGAGTGGCAGGCATTGACTAGTGGGGTACTGCAGGGATCAGTGCTAGGAGCCCAGATATTCACAATGTATATTAATGATATAGATGAGGGAATTAAATGTACTATACCCATGTTTGCAGATGACAAAAAGCTGGGTGGGAGTGTGAGCTGTGAGGCGGATGCAGAGAAGCTCCAGTGTGATTTGGACAGTGAGTGAGTGGGCACATACATGGTAGATGCAGTATAATGTGTATAAATGTGAGGTTATCCACTTTGGTGGCAAAAACAGAAAGGCAGATTATTATCTGACCAGCGATAGATTGGGAAATGGGGAGGTCCAGCGAGACCTTCGTGTCCTTGTGCACCAGGCACTGAAAGTAAGCATGCAGGCAGTTAAGAAGGCAAATGGTATGTTGACCTTCATAGCGAGAGGAATCGAGTACAGGAGCAAGGATGTCTTGCTGCAATTATATAAGGCTTTGGTGAGACCACATTTTGAGTATTGTGTGCAGTGTTGGTCTCCTTATCTGAGGAATGATGTTCTTGCTATGGAGGGAGTGCAGCGAAGGTTCGTCAGACTGATTCCTGGGATGGCGAGATTGGGTCGATTAGGCTGGTATTCGCAGGAGTATTGAAGAATGAGATGGGATCTTATGGAAACCTACAAAATTCTAACTGGACTGGATAGACTAGTTGCAGGAAGGATGTCCCGATGGCGAGGGAGTCCAAGACCAGGTGTCACAGTCTTGGGATAAGGGGCAAGCCATTTAGGGATGAGATGAGGTGAGATGTCTTCACCCAGAGAGTGGTGGACCTGTGGAATTCTTTAACACGGAATGCAGTTGAGGCCGAATCATTAACTAGATTCAATAAAGAGTTAGATATAGTTCTTAGGGGTAAAGGGATCAAGGGATATGAGGAGAAAGCGGTAACAGGTTACTGAATTTGCATGATCAGCCATGATCGTATTGAATGGCAGTGCAGGCTCGAAGCGCTGAATAGCCTACTCCTGCTCCTATTTTCTATGTTTCTATGTTTCTGAGTTTCAGGTACAGTCATATTTTGCATATTAGTATAAGAGGCTATATTAGATTGAGGGTCTGTATGAATTTCAGGGACTGCATGAATTTCAGGTTTCTGTATTAGTTCGAGGGACTGTATTACTTTGAGAGACTGTATAAGTTTCAGGTACTGCATTAGTTTGAGGGACTGGACTATACTCAGGCGCTGTATCAGTTTCATGGACTGTATTAGTTTGAGGGACTGTGTAAGTTTGAGAGACTGTATCAGTTTGACGGTCTGCATTAGTTTGAGGGTCTGTCTTAGATATTGGGTCTATATTAGTTTGAGGGTCTGTATTAGATAGTGGGTCGATATTAGATTGAGGGTCTGTATTAGTTTGAGGGTCTGCATTAGTGTGAGGGTCTGCATTAGTCTGAGAGACTGTATTCGTTTGAGGGTATGTATTAGTTTGATGGTCTGCAATAGTTTGAGGGACCGTATTAGCTTGAGGGTCTGTATTCGTTTGAGGGTCGGTTTTAGTTTGAGGGACTGTAGTAATTTGAGGGACTGGTAGGTTGAGAGACTGTATATGTTTGAGGGACTTTATTACTTTGTGGGACCATATTACTTTGAGGGTTTGTATTAGTTTGAGGGTGTGTATTAGCTTGAGGGTCTATTTTAGTTTGAGGGTCTATATTAGATAGTGGGTCTATATTAGATTGAGGGGCTGTATTAGTTTGAAGGACTGTATAAGTTTGAGGGATTGTTAATTTGAGGGACTTTATTAGTTTGCGTGTCAGCATTAGTGTGAGGGTCTGCATTAGTTTGAGAGAGTGCATTCGTTTGAGGGTCTGTATTAGTTTGAGGGACTGCATTAGTTTGAGAGACTGTATTAGTTTGAGGGTCTGTATTCGTTTGAGTGTCGGTTTTAGTTTGAGGGACTGTAGTAATTTGAGGGTCTGGATTAGTTTGAGAGACTGTATTACTTTGAGGGACCATATTACTTTGAGTGTCTGTATTAGTTTGAGGGTGTGTATTAGTTTGAGGGTCTGTTTTAGTCTGAGGGTCTGTATTAGATAGTGGGTCGATATTAGATTGATGGGCTGTATTAGTTTAAGGGACTGTATACGTTTGAGGGACTGCATGACTTTGAGGGTCTGCATTAGTGTGAGAGACTGTATTAGTTTAAGGGATTGTTAAGTTGAGGGACTTTATTAGTTTGCGTGTCTGTATTCGTGTGAGGGTCTGCATTAGTTTGAGAGACTGTATTCGTTTGAGGGTCTGTATTTTCTGAGGGTCTGTATTCGTTTGAGGGTCTGTATTAGTTTGAGGGTCTGTATTAGATAGTGGGTCGATATTAGATTGAGGGTCTGTATTAGTTTGAGGGTCTGCATTAGTGTGAGGGTCTGCATTATTCTGAGAGACTGTATTCGTTTGAGGGTATGTATTAGTTTGAGGGTCTGCAATAGTTTGAGGGACCGTATTAGCTTGAGGGTCTGCATTCGTTTGAGAGTCGGTTTTAGTTTGAGGGACTGTAGTAATTTGAGGGACTGGTAGGTTGAGAGACTGTATATGTTTGAGGGACTTTATTACTTTGTGGGACCATATTACTTTGAGGGTTTGTATTAGTTTGAGGGTGTGTATTAGCTTGAGGGTCTATTTTAGTTTGAGGGTCTGTATTAGATAGTGGGTGTATATTAGATTGAGGGGCTGTATTAGTTTGAAGGACTGTATAAGTTTGAGGGTCTGCATTAGTTTGAGAGTCTGTATTAGTTTGAGGGATTGTTAATTTGAGGGACTGTATAAGTTTGAGGGTCTGCATTTGGGTGAGGGTCTGCTTTAGTCTGAGAGACTGTATTCGTTTGAGGGTATGTATTAGTTTGAGGGTCTGTATTCGTTTGAGGGTCTGTTTTGGTTTGAGGGACTGTAGTAATTTGAGGGTCTGGATTACTTTGAGAGACTGCATAAGTTTGAGGGACTGTGTTGCTTTGAGGGACCATATTACTATAAGGGTCTGTATTAGTTTGAGGGTGTGTATTAGTCTGAGGGTCTGTTTTAGTATGAGGGTCTGCATTAGATAGTGGGTCTATATTAGATTGAGGGGCTGTATTAGTTTCAGGGACTGTATAAGTTTGAGGGACTTTATAGCTTTGAGGGTCTGCATTTGTTTGAGAGACTGTATTAGTTTGAGGATTGTTAATTTGAGGGACTTCATTAGTTTGCGTGTCTGTATTAGTGTGAGTGTCTGCATTAGTTTGAGAGACTGTATGCGTTTGAGGCTCTGTATTTTTGAGGGTCTGTATTCGTTTGAGGGTCAGTATTGGTTTGAGGTCTGCATTAGTTTGAGGGACTGTATTAGTTTGAGGGTCTGTATTCGTTTGAGGGTCTGTATTAGTTTGAGGGTCTGCATTAGTTTGAGTGACTGTTTTAGTTTGAGGGTCTGTATTCGTTTGAGTGTCGATTTTAGTTTGAGGGACTGTAGAAATTTGAGGGACTGGATTAGTTTGAGAGACTGTATAAGTTTGAGGGACTGTATTACTTTGAGGGACGATATCACTTTGAGGGTCTGTATTCGTTTGAGGGTCTTTATTCGTTTGAGGGTCTGTTTTATTTTGAGCGTCTGTATTGGATTGAGGGTCTGAATTAGTATGTGGGATTGGATTAGTTTGAGGATCTGTATTAGTTTGAGGGTCCGTATTAGTTTGAGGGTCTGTATTAGTTTGAGGGTATGAATTGGTTTGAGGGTCTGTATTAGTTTGAGGGTCTGTATTAGTTTGAGGATCTGTATTAGTTTGAGGGTCTGTATTAGGTTGAAGGTCTGTATTGGATTTAGGGTCTGAATTAGTATGTGGGATTGGATTAGTTTGAGGATCTGTATTAGTTTGAGGGTCCGTATTAGTTTGAGGGTCTGTATTAGTTTGAGGTATGTATTGGTTTGAGGGTCTGTATTAGTTTGAGGGTCTGTATTAGTTTGAGGGATTGTATTACTTTGAGGAACTGTATTAGCTTGAGGGATTGGATAAGATTGAGCGTCTGTTTTAGTTTGAGGGACTGTGGTAATTTGAGGGACTGGATTAGTTTGAGAGAATGTATAACTTTGAGGGACTGTATTAGTTTTTCGGGCCATATTACATTGAGGGTCTGTATCTGTTTGAGGGTCTGTTTTAGTTTGAGGGTCTGCATTAGATTGTGGGTCTATATTAGATTGAAGGGCTGCATCAGTTTGACAGGCTGCATCAGTTTGAAGGACTGTGTTAGTTTGAGGGTCTGTATTAGTTTGAGGCTGTATCCGTTTGAAGGACTGTGTTAGTTTGAGGGTCTGTATTAGTTTGAGCGTCTGAATTGGTTTGAAGGACTGTATTAGTTTGAAGGATTGTATTAGTTTGAGGTATTGTTAAATTAAGGGTCTGTATTAGTATGTGGGACAGTATTAGTTTGAGGGTCTGTATTTGTTTGAGTGTCTGTATTGGTTTGAGGGTTTGTATTAGTTTGTGGGTATGTATTGGATTGAGGGTCGTTATTAGTTAGAGGGTCTGTATTAGTTTGAGGATCTGTATTAGTTTAAGGGACTGTATTAGTTTGAGGGTCTGCATTAGTTGGAGGGATTGTATTAGTTTGAGGATCTGTATTAGCTTGAGGGTCTGTATTAGTTTGAGGGTCTGTATTGGTTCGAGGGTCCGTATTAGTTTGAGGGTCTGTATTAGTTTGAGGGATTGTATTAGTTTGAGGGTTTGTTAATTTAAGGGTCTGAATTAGTTTGTGGGACTGTATTAGTTTGAGGGACCATATTAGTTTGCGGGTCCGTATTTGTTTGAGGGTATGTATTACTTTGAGAGACTGTATAAGTTTCAGGTACTGCATTAGTTTGAGGGACTATACTAGACTCAGGCGCTGTATCTGTTTCAGGGATAGTATTAGTTTGAGGGTCTTTATTAGTTAGAGGGTCTGTATTAGTTTGAGGATCTGTATTAGTTTCAGGGTCTGTATTAGTTTGAGGGTCTGTATTAGTTGGAGGGATTGTATTAGTTTGAGGGTCTGTATTTGTTTGAGCGTCTGTTTTGGTTTGAGGGCCTGTATTAGTTTGTGGGTCTGTATTAGTTTGAGGGTCTTTATTAGTTAGAGGGTCTGTATTAGTTTGAGGATCTGTATTAGTTTGAGGGTCTGTATCAGTTTGAGGGTCTGTATTAGTTGGAGGGATTGTATTAGTTTGTGGGACTGTATTAGTTTGAGGGACCATATTAGTTTGCGGGTCCGTATTTGTTTGAGGGTGTGTATTAGTTTGAGGGTCTGTATTCGTTCGAGGGACTGTATTACTTTGAGAGACTGTATAAGTTTCAGGTACTGCATTAGTTTGAGGGACTGTACTAGACCCAGGCGCTGTATTAGTTTCAGGGATTGTATTAGTTTGTGGGACTGTATAGGTTTGAGAGACTGTATTAGTTTGAGGGTCTGTATAAGTTTGAGGGTGAGTATTAGATAGTGGGTCTATATTAGATTGAGGGGCTGTATTAGTTTCAGGGAATGTATAAGTTTGTGGGACTGCATAAGTTTGAGGGTCTGCATTAGTCTGAGAGATTGTATTCGTTTGAGGGTATGTATTAGTTTGAGGGTGTGTATTAGTTTGAGGATCTGTATTAGTTTGAGGGTCTGTATTATTTTGAGTGTCTGTATTAGTTTGAGGGATTGTATTAGTTTGAGGATCTGTATTAGTTAGAGGGTCTGTATTAGTTGAGGGTCTGTATTAGTTTGAGGATCTGTATTAGTTAGAGGGTCTGTATTAGTTGAGGGTCTGTATTGGTTTGAGGGTCTGTATTAGTTTGTGGGACTGTATTAGTTTGAGGGACCATATTAGTTCGCGCATCTGCATTAGTTTGAGTGTCTGTATTAGTTTGCGGGTCTGTATTAGTTTGAGGGTTTGTATTGGTTTGCGGGTCTGTATTAGTTTGAGGGTTTGTCTTAGTTTGCGGGTCTGTATTCGTTAGCGGGTATATATTATTTTGAGGGTCTGTATTAGTTTGAGGGTCTGCATAATTTTGAGTGTCTGTATTAGTTTGAGGGATTGTATTAGTTAGCGGGTCTGTATTAGTTTGAGGGTTTGTATTAGTTTGCGGGCCTGTATTAGTTAGCGGGCCTGTGTTAGTTTGAGGGTTTGTATTGGTTTGCGGTTTTGTATTAGTTTGAGGGTTTGTATTAGTTTGCGGGCCTGTATTAGTTAGCGGGCCTGTATTAGTTTGAGGGTTTGTATTGGTTTGCGGGTCTGTATTAGTTTGAGGATTTGTATTAGTTCGAGGGACTGTATTACTTTGAGAGACTGTATAAGTTTCAGGTAATGCATTAGTTTGAGGGACTATGCTATACTCAGGCGCTGTATCTGTTTCAGGGATTGAATTACTTTGAGGGACTGTATAGGTTTGTGCGTCTGTATTGGTTTGAAGGACTGTATTAGTTTGAAGGATTGTATTAGTTTGAGGGATTGTGTTAGTTTGTGGGTCTATATTGGTTTGAGGGTCTTTATTAGTTAGAGGATCTGTATTGGTTTGAAGGACTGTATTAGTTTGAAGGATTGCTAATTTAAGGGTCTGTATTAGTATGTGGGACTGTATTAGTTTGAGCGTCTGTATTGGTTTGAGCGTCTGTATTTGTTTGAGCGTCTGTATTAGTTTGTGGGTCTATATTGGTTTGAGGGTCTTTATTAGTTAGAGGGTCTGTATTAGTTTGAGGATCTGTATTAATTTGAGGACCTGTATTAGTTTGAGGGTCTGTATTAGTTTGAGGGTCTGTATTGGTTTGAGGGTCTGTATTAGTGTGAGGCTCTGTATTAGTTAGAGGGATTGTATTAGTTTGAGATTTTGTTAATTTAAGGGTCTCTATTAGTTTGTGGGACTGTATTAGTTTGAGGGACCATATTAGTTAGTGGGTCTGTATTAGTTTGAGTGTCTGTATTAGTTTGCGGGTCTGTATTAGTTTGAGGGTTTGTATTGGTTTGCGGGTCTGTATTAGTTTGAGGGTTTGTCTTAGTTTGCGGGTCTGTATTAGTTAGCGGGTCTGTATTAGTTTGAGGGTCTGTATTAGTTTGAGGGTCTGTATAAGTTTGAGGGTCTGTATTAGTTTGAGGGATTGTATTAGTTTGATGGTCTGTATTTGTTTGAGCGTCTGTATTAGTTAGAGGGTCTGTATTAGTTTGAGGATCTGTATTAGTTTGAGGGTCTGTATTTGTTTGAGCGTCTGTATTAGTTTGTGGGTCTATATTGGTTTGAGGGTCTTTATTAGTTAGAGGGTCTGTATTAGTTTGAGGATCTGTATTAATTTTAGGATCTGTATTAGTTTGAGGGTCTGTATTAGTTTGAGGGTCTGTATTGGTTTGCGGGTCTGTATTAGTTTGAGGGTTTGTATTAGTTTGCGGATTTGTATTATTTTGAGGGTATGTATTAGTTTGCGGGTCTGTATTAGTTAGCGGGTCTGTATTAGTTTGAGGGTCTGTATAAGTTTGAGGGATTGTATTAGTTTGAGGGTCTGTATTAGTTTGAGGGACTGTATTGGATTGAGGGTCTTATTGGTTTGAGGGTCTGTATTTGTTTGAGGGATTGTATTAGTTTGAGGCTTTGTTAATTTAAGGGTCTGTATTAGTTTGTGGGACTGTATTAGTTTGAGGGACCATATTAGTTTGCGGGTCTGTATTTGTTTGAGGGTATGTATTAGTGTGAGGGTCTGGATTAGTTGGAGGGACTGTAATACTTTGAGAGACTGTATAAGTTTCAGGTACTGCATTAGTCTGAGGGACTGTACTAGAGTTAGGCGCTGTATTAGTTTCAGGGATTGTATTAGTTTGAGAGTCTGCATTAGTTTGAGGGTCTGTCTCAGATAGTGGGTCTATATTAGATTCAGGGGCTGTATTAGTTTGAGGGTCTGCATAAGTTTGAGGGTCAGTATTAGATAGTGGGTCTATATTAGATTTAGGGGCTGTATCAGTTTGAGGGAATGTATAAGTTTGAGGGACTGCATAAGTTTGAGGGTCTGCATTAGTCTTAGAGACTGTATTCGTTTGAGGGTATGTATTAGTTTGAGAGTCAGCATTAGTTTGAGGGACTGCATTAGTTTGAGGGACTGTATTAGTTTGAGTGACTGAATTAGCTTGAAGGTCTGTGTGCGTTTGAGGGTCGGTTTTAGTTTGAGGGACTGTAGTAATTGGAGGGACTGTATTACTTTGAGGGACCATATTACTTTGATGGTCTGTATTAGTTTGAGGGTCTGTATTATTTTGAGTGTCTGTATTAGTAGGAGGGATTGTATTAGTTTGAGGATCTGTATTAGTTTGAGGTTCTGTATTAGTTTGAGGGTCTGTATTGGTTTGAGGGTCTGTTTTAGTGTGAGGGTCTGTATTAGTTTGAGGGACTGTATTAGTTTGAGGGTTTGTTAATTTAAGGGTCTGTGTTAGTTTGTGGGACTGTATTAGTTTGAGGGACGATATTAGTTCGCGGGTCTGTATTAGTTTGAGTGTCTGTATTAGTTTGCGGGTCTGTATTAGTTTGAGGGTTTGTATTGGTTTGCGGCTCTGTATTAGTTTGAGGGTTTGTCTTAGTTTGCGGGTCTGTATTAGTTAGCGGGTCTGTATTAGTTTGAGGGTCTGTATTAGTTTGAGGGTCTGTATAAGTTTGCGGGTCTGTATTAATTTTGAGCATCTGTATTGGTTTGAGGGACTGTATTACTTTGAGAGACTGTATAAGTTTCAGGTACTGCACTAGTTTGAGGGACTGTACTAGACTCAGGCGCTGTATTAGTTTCAGGGATTGTATCAGTTTTAGGGTCTGCATTAGTTTGAGGGTCTGTCTCAGATAGTGGGTCAATATTAGATTGAGGGGCTGTATTAGTTTGAGGGTCTGTATAAGTTTGAGGGTCTGTACTGGATAGTTGGTCTATATTAGATTGAGGGGCTGTATTAGTTTGAGGGAATGTATAAGTTTGAGGGACTGCATAAGTTTGAGGGTCTGCATTAGTCTGAGAGACTGTATTCGTTTGAGGGATAGTATTAGTTTGAGAGTCTGCATTAGTTTGAGGGACTGCATTAGTTTGAGGGACTGTATTAGTTTGAGGGTCTGCATTAGTTTGTGGGACTGTATTAGCTTGAAGGTCTGTATGCGTTTGAGGGTCGGTTTTAGTTTGAGGGACTGTAGTAATTTGAGGGACAGTATTACTTTGAGGGACCATATTACTTTGAGGGTCTGTATTAGTTTGAGGGTGTGTATTAGTTTGAGGATCTGTATCAGTTTGAGTGTCTGTATTAGTTTGAGGGTCTGTATTAGTTTGAGGATTTGTTAATTTATGGGTCTCTATTAGTTTGTGGGACTGTATTAGTTTGAGGGAACATATTAGTTAGCGGGTCTGTATTAGTTTGAGTGTCTGTATTTGGTTGCGGGTCTGTATTAGTTTGAGGGTTTGTATTGGTTTGCGGGTCTGTATTAGTTTGAGGGTTTGTATTAGTTTGTGGATTGGTATTAGTTTGAGGGTTTGTATTAGTTTGCGGGTCTGTATTAGTTAGAGGGTCTGTATTAGTTTGAGGGTCTGTATAAGTTTGAGGTTCTGTATTAGTTTGAGGGATTGTATTAGTTTGAGGATCTGTATTAGTTTGAGGATCTGTATTAGTTTGAGGGTCTGTATTGGTTTGAGGGTCTGTATTGGTTTGAGGGTCTGTATTAGTTTGAGGGATTTTATTAGTTTGAGGCTTTGTTAATTTAAGGGTCTGTATTAGTTTGTGGGACTGCATTAGTTTGTGGGACCATATTAGTTTGCGGGTCTGTATTTGTTTGAGGGTATGTATTAGTTTGAGGGTCTGTATTAGTTCGTGGGACTGTATTACTTTGAGAGACTGTATAAGTTTCAGGTACTGCATTAGTTTGAGGGACTGTACTAGACTCAGGCGCTGTATTAGTTTCAGGGATTGTATCATTTTGAGGGTCTGCATTAGTTTGAGTGTCTGTCTCAGATAGTGGGTATATATTAGATTGAGGGGCTGTATTAGTTTGAGGGTCTGTATAAGTTTGAGGGTCTGTATTTGATAGTGGGTCTATATTTGATTGAGGGGCTGTATTAGTTTGAGGGAATGTATAAGCTTGAGGGACTGCATAAGTTTGAGGGACTGCATTAGTCTGAGAGACTGTATTCGTTTGAGGGTATTTATTAGTTTGAGGGTCTGCATTAGTTTGAATGACTGCATTAGTTTGAGGGACTGTAATACTTTGAGAGACTGTATAAGTTTCAATTACTGCATTAGTTTGAGGGACTGTACTAGACTCAGGCGCTGTATTAGTTTCAGGGATTGTATTAGTTTGAGGGTCTGCATTAGTTTGAGGGTCTGTCTCAGATAGTGGGTCTATATTAGATTGAGGGGCTGTATTAGCTTGAGGGTCTGTATAAGTTTGAGGGTCTATATTAGATAGTGGGTCTATATGAGATTGAGGGGCTGTATCAGTTTGAGGGAAGGTATAAGTTTGAGGGACTGCATAAGTTTGAGGGTCTGCATTAGTCTGAGAGACCGTATTCGTTTGAGGGTATGTATTAGTTTGAGGGTCTGCATTAGTTTGAGGGACTGCATCATTTTGAGGGACTGTATTAGTTTGAGGGTCTGTATTCGTTTGAGGGTCTGCATTACTTTGAGTGACTGCATTAGCTTGAAGGTCTGTATGCGTTTGAGGAACTGTAGGAATTGGAGGGACTGTATTACTTTGAGGGACCATATTACTTTGATGGTCTGTATTAGTTTGAGGGTATGTATTAGTTTGAGGATCTGGATTAGTTTGAGGGTCTGTATTATTTTGAGTGTCTGTATTAGTAGGAGGGATTGTATTAGTTTGAAGATCTGTATTAGTTTGAGGGTCTGTATTAGTTTGAGGGTCTGTATTGGTTTGAGGGTCTGTATTAGTGTGAGGGTCTGTATTCGTTTGAGGGATTGTATTAGTTGAGGGTTTGTTAATTTAAGGTTCTGTATTAGTTTGTGGGACTGTATTAGTTTGAGGGACGATATTAGTTCGCGGGTCTGTATTAGTTTGACAGTCTGTATTAGTTTGATGGTTTGTATTGGTTTGCGGGTCTGTATTAGTTTGAGGGTTTGTACTAGTTTGCGGGTCTGTATTAGTTAGCGGGTCTATATTAGTTTGTGGGTCTGTATTCGTTTGAGGGTCTGTATAAGTTTGAGGGTCTGTATTAGTTTGCGGGATTGTATTAGTTTGCGGGTCTGTATTTGTTTGAGCGTCTCTATTCGTTAGAGGGTCTGTATTAGTTTGAGGATCTGTATTAGTTTGCGGATCTGTCTTAATTAGCGGGTCTGTATTAGTTAGAGGGTCTGTATTACTTCGAGGGACTGTATTACTTTGAGAGACTGGATAAGTTTCAGGTACTGCATTAGTTTGAGGGACTGTATAGGTTTGAGAGACTGTATCAGTTTGAGGGTCTGCATTAGTTTGAGGGTCTGTCTCAGATAGTGGGTCGATATTAGATTGAGGGGCTGTATTAGTTTGAGGGTCTGTATAAGTTTGAGGGTCTGTATTAGATAGTGGGTCTATATTAGATTGAGGGGCTGTATTAGTTTGAGGGAATGTATAAGTTTGAGGGACTGCATAAGTTTGTGGGTCTGCATTAGTCTGAGAGACTGTATTCGTTTGAGGGTATGTATTAGTTTGAGGGTCTGCATTAGTTTGAGGGACTGCATTAGTTTGAGGGACTGTATTGGTTTGAGGGTCTGTTTTCGTTTGAGGGTCGGTATTAATTTTCGGGACTGTATTAGCTTGAAGGTCTGTATGCGTTTGAGGGTCGGTTTTATTTTGAGGGACTGTAGTAATTTGAGGGACTCTATTACTTTGAGGCCCCATATTACTTTGAGGGTCTGTATTAGTTTGAGGGTGTGTATTAGTTTGAGGATCTGTATTAGTTTGAGGGTCTGTATTAGTTTGAGGGTCTGTATTGGTTTGAGGGTCTGTATTAGTTTGAGGGTCTGTATTAGTTTGAGGGATTGTATTAGTTTGAGGGTTTGTTAATTTAAGGGTCTGTATTAGTTTGTGGGACTGTATTAGTTTGAGGGACCATATTAGTTTGCGGGTCCGTATTAGTTAGCGGGTCTATATTAGTTTGAGGGTCTGTATTAGTTTGAGGGTCTGTATAAGTTTGAGGGTCTGTGTTAGTTTGTGGGATTGTATTAGTTTGCGGGTCTGTATTAGTTAGCGGATCTGTATTAGTTTGAGGGTTTGTATTAGTTTGCGGATTGGTATTAGTTTGAGGGTTTGTATTAGTTTGCGGGTCTGTATTAGTTAGAGGGTCTGTATTAGTTTGAGGGTCTGTATAAGTTTGAGGTTCTGTATTAGTTTGAGGGATTGTATTAGTTTGAGGATCTGTATTAGTTTGAGGATCTGTATTAGTTTGAGGGTCTGTATTGGTTTGAGGGTCTGTATTGGTTTGAGGGTCTGTATTAGTTTGAGGGATTTTATTAGTTTGAGGCTTTGTTAATTTAAGGGTCTGTATTAGTTTGTGGGACTGCATTAGTTTGTGGGACCATATTAATTTGCGGGTCTGTATTTGTTTGAGGGTATGTATTAGTTTGAGGGTCTGTATTAGTTCGTGGGACTGTATTACTTTGAGAGACTGTATAAGTTTCAGGTACTGCATTAGTTTGAGGGACTGTACTAGACTCAGGCGCTGTGTTAGTTTCAGGGATTGTATCATTTTGAGGGTCTGCATTAGTTTGAGTGTCTGTCTCAGATAGTGGGTATATATTAGATTGAGGGGCTGTATTAGTTTGAGGGTCTGTTTAAGTTTGAGGGTCTGTATTTGATAGTGGGTCTATATTTGATTGAGGGGCTGTATTAGTTTGAGGGAATGTATAAGCTTGAGGGACTGCATAAGTTTGAGGGACTGCATTAGTCTGAGAGACTGTATTCGTTTGAGGGTATTTATTAGTTTGAGGGTCTGCATTAGTTTGAGGGACTGCATTAGTTTGAGGGACTGTAATACTTTGAGAGACTGTATAAGTTTCAATTACTGCATTAGTTTGAGGGACTGTACTAGACTCAGGCGCTGTATTAGTTTCAGGTATTGTATTAGTTTGAGGGTCTGCATTAGTTTGAGGGTCTGTCTCAGATAGTGGGTCTATATTAGATTGAGGGGCTGTATTAGCTTGAGGGTCTGTATAAGTTTGAGGGTCTATATTAGATAGTGGGTCTATTTGAGATTGAGGGGCTGTATCAGTTTGAGGGAAGGTATAAGTTTGAGGGACTGCATAAGTTTGAGGGTCTGCATTAGTCTGAGAGACCGTATTCGTTTGAGGGGATGGATTAGTTTGAGGGTCTGCACTAGTTTGAGGAACTGCATTAATTTGAGGGACTGTATTAGTTTGAGGGTCTGTATTCGTTTGAGGGTCTGCATTACTTTGAGTGACTGTATTAGCTTGAAGGTCTGTATGCGTTTGAGGAACTGTAGGAATTGGAGGGACTGTATTACTTTGAGGGACCATATTACTTTGATGGTCTGTATTAGTTTGAGGGTATGTATTAGTTTGAGGATCTGGATTAGTTTGAGGGTCTGTATTATTTTGAGTGTCTGTATTAGTAGGAGGGACTGTATTAGTTTGAGGGTCTGTATTAGTTTGAGGGTCTGTATTGGTTTGAGGGTCTGTATTAGTGTGAGGGTCTGTATTCGTTTGAGGGATTGTATTAGTTGAGGGTTTGTTAATTTAAGGTTCTGTATTAGTTTGTGGGACTGTATTAGTTTGAGGGACGATATTAGTTCGCGGGTCTGTATTAGTTTGAGTGTCTGTATTAGTTTGATGGTTTGTATTGGTTTGTGGGTCTGTATTAGTTTGTGGGTCTGTATTCGTTTGAGGGTCTGTATAAGTTTGAGGGTCTGTATTAGTTTGCGGGATTGTATTAGTTTGCGGGTCTATATTCGTTTGAGCGTCTCTATTCGTTAGAGGGTCTGTATTAGTTTGAGGATCTGTATTAGTTTGCGGATCTGTCTTAATTAGCGGGTCTGTATTAGTTTGAGGGTCTGTATTACTTCGAGGGACTGTATTACTTTGAGAGACTGGATAAGTTTCAGGTACTGCATTAGTTTGAGGGACTGTATAGGTTTGAGAGACTGTATCAGTTTGAGGGTCTGCATTAGTTTGAGGGTCTGTCTCATATAGTGGGTCAATATTAGATTGAGGGGCTGTATTAGTTTGAGGGTCTGTATAAGTTTGAGGGTCTGTATTAGATAGTGGGTCTATATTAGATTGAGGGGCTGTATTAGTTTGAGGGAATGTATAAGTTTGAGGGACTGCATAAGTTTGTGGGTCTGCATTAGTCTGAGAGACTGTATTCGTTTGAGGGTATGTATTAGTTTGAGGGTCTGCATTAGTTTGAGGGACTGCATTAGTTTGAGGGACTGTATTGGTTTGAGGGTCTGTTTTCGTTTGAGGGTCGGTATTAGTTTTCGGGACTGTATTAGCTTGAAGGTCTGTATGCGTTTGAGGGTCGGTTTTATTTTGAGGGACTGTAGTAATTTGAGGGACTCTATTACTTTGAGGGACCATATTATTTGAGGGTCTGTATTAGTTTGATGGTGTGTATTAGTTTGAGGATCTGTATTAGTTTGAGGGTCTGTATTAGTTTGAGGGTCTGTATTGGTTTGAGGGTCTGTATTAGTTTGAGGGTCTGTATTAGTTTGAGGGATTGTATTAGTTTGAGGGTTTGTTAATTTAAGGGTCTGTATTAGTTTGTGGGACTGTATTAGTTTGAGGGACCATATTAGTTTGCGGGTCTGTATTAGTTAGCGGGTCTATATTAGTTTGAGGGTCTGTATTAGTTTGAGGGTCTGTATAAGTTTGAGGGTCTGTGTTAGTTTGTGGGATTGTATTAGTTTGCGGGTCTGTATTAGTTAGCGGATCTGTATTAGTTTGAGGGTTTGTATTGGTTTGCGGGTTTGTATTAGTTTGGGGGTTTGTATTAGTTTGCGGGTCTGTATTAGTTTGAGGGTTTGTATTAGTTTGCGGGTCTGTATTAGTTTGAGGGACTGTATTACTTTGAGAGACTATAATTTTCAGGTACTGCATTAGTTTGAGGGACTATACTAGACTCAGGCGCTGTATCTGTTGCAGTGTTAGTATTAGTTTTAGGGACTGTATAGGTTTGTGCGTCTGTATTGGTTTGAAGGACTGTATTAGTTTGAAGGATTGTATTAGTTTGAGGAATTGCTAATTTAAGGGTCTTTATTAGTATGTGGGACTGTATTAGTTTGAGGGTCTGTATTTGTTTGAGCGTCTGTATTGGTTTAAGGGTCTGTATTAGTTTGTGGGTCTGTATTGGTTTGAGGGTCTTTATTCGTTAGAGGGTCTGTATTAGTTTGAGGATCTGTATTAGTTTGAGGGTCTGTATTAGTTTGAAGGTCTGTATTAGTTGGAGGGATTGTATTAGTTTGAGGATCTGTATTAGTTTGAGGGTCTGTATTAGTTTGAGGGTCTGTATTGGTTTGAGGGTCTGTATTAGTTTGAGGGTCTGTATTAGTTTGAGTGTTTGTTAATTTAGGGGTCTCTATTAATTTGTGGGACTGTATTGGTTTGAGGTACCATATTAGTTAGCGGGTCTGGACTGGTTTGAGTGTCTGTATTAGTTTTCGGGTCTGTATTAGTTTGAGGGTTTGTATTGGTTTGCGGGTCTGTATTAGTTTGAGGGTTTGTATTAGTTTGCGGATTTGTATTAGTTTGAGGGTTTGTATTAGTTTGCGGGTCTGTATTAGTTAGCGGGTCTGTATTAGTTTGAGGGTCTGTATTAGTTTGAGGGTCTGCATTAGTTTGAGGGTCTGTCTCAGATAGTTGGTCTATATTAGATTGAGGGGCTGAATTAGTTTGAGGGTCTGTATAAGTTTGAGGGTCTGTATTAGTTTGAGGGATTGTATTAGTTTGCGGGTCTTTATTTGTTTGAGCATCTGTATTAGTTAGGGGGTCTGTATTAGTTTGAGGGTCTGTATTGGTTTGAGGGTCTGTATTGGTTTGAGGGTCTGTATTAGTTTGAGGTTTGTATTAGTTTGAAGGTTTGTTAATTTGAGGGTCTGTATTAGTTTGTGGGACTGTATTAGTTTGTGGGACCATATTAGTTAGCGGGTCTGTATTAGTTTGAGGGTCTGTATTAGTTTGCGGGTCTGTATTAGTTTGAGGGTCTGTAATAGTTTGAGGGATTGTATTAGTTTGAGGGTTTGTTAATTTAAGGGTCTCTATTAGTTTGTGGGACTGTATTAGTTTGAGGGACCATTTTAGTTAGCGGGTCTGTATTAGTTTGAGGGTCTGCATTAGTTTGAGGGACTGTATTAGCTTGAAGGTCTGTATGCGTTTGAGGGTCGGTTTTAGTTTGAGGGACTGTAGTAATTTGAGGGACAGTATTACTTTGAGGGTTTGTATTAGTTTGCGGGTCTGTATTAGTTAGCGGGTCTGTATTAGTTTGAGGGTCTGTCTAAGTTTGAGGGTCTATATTAGTTTGAGGGATTGTATTCGTTTGAGGATCTGTATTAGTTTGAGGATCTGTATTAGTTTGAGGGACTGTAGTGGTTTGAGGGTCTTATTAGTTTGAGGGTCTGTATTAGTTTGAGGGATTGTATTAGTTTGAGGCTTTGTTAATTTCAGGGTCTGTATTAGTTTGTGGGACTGTATTAGTTTGGGGGACCATATTAGTTTGCGGGTCTGTATTTGTTTGAGGGTATGTATCAGTGTGAGGGTCTGTATTATTTCGAGGGACTGTAATACTTTGAGAGACTGTATAAGTTTCAGGTACTGCATTGGTTTGAGGGACTGAACTAGACTCAGGCGCTGTATCAGTTTGAGGGAATCTATAAGTTTGAGGGTCTGCATTAGTCTAAGAGACTGTATTCGTTTGAGGGTATGTATTAGTTTGAGGGTCTGCATTAGTTTGAGGGACTGCATTAGTTTGAGGGACTGTATTAGTTTGAGGATCTGTATTCGTTTGAGGGTCGGTATTAGTTTGAGTGTCTGCATTAGTTTGAGGGACTGTATTAGCTTGAAGGTCCGTATGCGTTTGAGGGTCGGTTTTAGTTTGAGGGACTGTAGTAATTGGAGGGACTGTATTAATCTGAGGGACCATATTACTTTGATGGTTTGTATTAGTTTGAGGGTTTGTATTAGTTTGAGGGTTTGTATTAGTTTGACGATCTGTATTAGTTTGAGGGTCTGTATTAGTTTGAGGATCTGTATTAGTTTGAGGGTCTGTATTATTTTGAGTGTCTGTATTAGTTGGAGGGATTGTATTAGTTTGAGGATCTGTATTAGTATGAGGGTCTGTATTAGTTTGAGGGTCTGTATTATTTTGAGTGTCTGTATTAGTTGGAGGGATTGTATTAGTTTGAGGATCTGTATTAGTTTGAGGGTTTGTATTAGTTTGACGATCTGTATTAGTTTGAGGGTCTGTATTATTTTGAGTGTCTGTATTAGTTGGAGGGATTGTATTAGTTTGAGGATCTGTATTAGTTTGAGGGTCTGTATTAGTTTGAGGGTCTGTATTAGTGTGAGTGTCTGTATTAGTTTGAGGGACTGTATTAGTTTGAGGGACGATATTAGTTCGCGGGTCTGTATTAGTTTGAGTGTCTGTGTTAGTTTGCGGTTCTGTATTAGTTTGAGGGTTTGTCTTAGATTGCGGGTCTGTATTAGTTAGCGGGTCTATATTAGTTTGAGGGTCTGTATTAAATTGAGGGTCTGTATAAGTTTGAGGGTCTGTATTAGTTTGAGGGATTGTATTAGTTTGTGGGTCTTTATTTGTTTGTGCATCTGTATTAGTTAGAGGGTCTGTATTCGTTTGAGGGTCTGTATTGGTTTGAGGGTCTGTATTAGTTTGAGGGTCTGTATTATTTTGAGGGATTGTATTAGTTTGAGGCTTTGTTAATTTAAGGGTCTGGATTAGTTTGTGGGACTGTATTAGTTTGGGGGACCATATTAGTTTGCGGGTCTGTATTTGTTTGAGGGTATGTATTAGTGTGAGGGTCTGTATTATTTCGAGGGACTGTAATACTTTGAGAGACTGTATAAGTTTCAGGTACTGCATTAGTTTGAGGGACTGTACTAGACTCAGGCGCTGTATCAGTTTGAGGGAATCTATAAGTTTGAGGGTCTGCATTAGTCTGAGAGACTGTATTTGTTTGAGGGTATGTATTAGTTTGAGGGTCTGCATTAGTTTGAGGGACTGCATTAGTTTGAGGGACTGTATTAGTTTGATGATCTTTATTCGTTTGAGGGTCGATATTAGTTTGAGTGTCTGCATTAGTTTGAGGGACTGTATTAGCTTGAAGGTCTGTATGCGTTTGAGGGTCGGTTTTAGTTTGAGGGACTGTAGTAATTGGAGGGACTGTATTAATCTGAGGGACCATATTACTTTGATGGTTTGTATTAGTTTGAGGGTTTGTATTAGTTTGACGATCTGTATTAGTTTGAGGGTCTGTATTATTTTGAGTGTCTGTATTAGTTGGCGGGATTGTATTAGTTTGAGCATCTGTATTAGTTTGAGAGTCTGTATTAGTTTGAGGGTCTGTATTATTTTGAGTGTCTGTATTAGTTGGAGGGATTGTATTAGTTTGAGGATCTGTATTAGTATGAGGGTCTGTATTAGTTTGAGGGTCTGTATTATTTTGAGTGTCTGTATTAGTTGGAGGGATTGTATTAGTTTGAGGATCTGTATTAGTTTGAGGGTTTGTATTGGTTTGACGATCTGTATTAGTTTGAGGGTCTGTATTATTTTGACTGTCTGTATTAGTTGGAGGGATTGTATTAGTTTGAGGATCAGTATTAGTTTGAGGGTCTGTATTAGTTTGAGGGTCTGTATTAGTGTGAGGGTCTGTATTAGTTTGAGGGACTCTATTAGTTTGAGGGACTGTAGTGGTTTGAGGGTCTTATTGGTTTGAGGGTCTGTATTAGTTTGAGGGATTGTATTAGTTTGAGGCTTTGTTAATTTAAGGGTCTGTATTAGTTTGTGGGACTGTATTAGTTTGGGGGACCATATTAGTTTGCGGGTCTGTATTTGTTTGAGGGTATGTATTAGTGTGAGGGTCTGTATTATTTCGAGGGACTGTAATACTTTGAGAGACTGTATAAGTTTCAGGTACTGCATTAGTTTGAGGGACTGTACTGGACTCAGGCGCTCTATCAGTTTGAGGGAATCTATAAGTTTGAGGGTCTGCATTAGTCGAAGAGACTGTATTCGTTTGAGGGTATGTATTAGTTTGAGGGTCTGCATTAGTTTGAGGGACTGCATTAGTTTGAGGGACTGTATTAGTTTGAGGATCTGTATTCGTTTGAGGGTCGGTATTAGTTTGAGTGTCTGCATTAGTTTGAGGGACAGTATTAGCTTGAAGGTCTGTATGCGTTTGAGGGTCGGTTTTAGTTTGAGGGACTGTAGTAATTGGAGGGACTGTATTAATCTGAGGGACCATATTACTTTGATGGTTTGTATTAGTTTGAGGGTTTGTATTAGTTTGAGGGTTTGTATTAGTTTGACGATCTGTATTAGTTTGAGGATCTGTATTAGTTTGAGGGTCTGTATTATTTTGAGTGTCTGTATTAGTTGGAGGGATTATATTAGTTTGAGGATCTGTATTAGTATGAGGGTCTGTATTAGTTTGAGGGTCTGTTTTATTTTGAGTGTCTGTATTAGTTGGAGGGATTGTATTAGTTTGAGGATCTGCATTAGTTTGAGGGTTTGTATTAGTTTGACGATCTGTATTAGTTTGAGGGTCTGTATTATTTTGAGTGTCTGTATTAGTTGGAGGGATTGTATTAGTTTGAGGATCTGTATTAGTTTGAGGGTCTGTATTAGTTTGGGGGACCATATTAGTTTGCGGGTCTGTATTTGTTTGAGGGTATGTATTAGTGTGAGGGTCTGTATTATTTCGAGGGACTGTAATACTTTGAGAGACTGTATAAGTTTCAGGTACTGCATTAGTTTGAGTGACTGTACTAGACTCAGGCGCTGTATCAGTTTGAGGGAATCTATAAGTTTGAGGGTCTGCATTAGTCTGAGAGACTGTATTCGTTTGAGGGTCTGCATTAGTTTGAGGGACTGCATTAGTTTGAGGGACTGTATTAGTTTGAGGATCTGTATTCGTTTGAGGGTCTGTATTAGTTTGAGTGTCTGCATTAGTTTGAGGGACTGTATTAGCTTGAAGGTCTGTATGCGTTTGAGGGTCGGTTTTAGTTTGAGGGACTGTAGTAATTGGAGGGACTGTATTAATCTGAGGGACCATATTACTTTGATGGTTTGTATTAGCTTGAGGGTTTGTATTAGTTTGACGATCTGTATTAGTTTGAGGGTCTGTATTATTTTGAGTGTCTGTATTAGTTGGCGGGATTGTATTAGTTTGAGCATCTGTATTAGTTTGAGGGTCTGTATTAGTTTGAGGGTCTGTATTATTTTGAGCGTCTGTATTAGTTGGAGGGATTGTATTAGATTGAGGATCTGTATTAGTATGAGGGTCTGTATTAGTTTGAGGGTCTGTATTATTTTGAGTGTCTGTATTAGTTGGAGGGATTGTATTAGTTTGAGGATCTGTATTAGTTTGAGGGTTTGTATTAGTTTGACGATCTGTATTAGTTTGAGGGTCTGTATTATTTTGAGTGTCTGTATTAGTTGGAGGGATTGTATTAGTTTGAGGATCAGTATTAGTTTGAGGGTCTGTATTAGTTTGAGGGTCTGTATTAGTGTGAGGGTCTGTATTAGTTTGAGGGACTGTATTAGTTTGAGGGACTGTAGTGGTTTGAGGGTCTTATTGGTTTGAGGGTCTGTATTAGTTTGAGGGATTGTATTAGTTTGAGGCTTTGTTAATTTAAGGGTCTGTATTAGTTTGTGGGACTGTATTAGTTTGGGGGACCATATTAGTTTGCGGGTCTGTATTTGTTTGAGGGTATGTATTAGTGTGAGGGTCTGTATTATTTCGAGGGACTGTAATACTTTGAGAGACTGTATAAGTTTCAGGTACTGCATTAGTTTGAGCGACTGTACTAGACTCAGGCGCTGTATCAGTTTGAGGGAATCTATAAGTTTGAGGGTCTGCATTAGTCTAAGAGACTGTATTCGTTTGAGGGTATGTATTATTTGAGGGTCTGCATTAGTTTGAGGGACTGCATTAGTTTGAGGGACTGTATTAGTTTGAGGATCTGTATTCGTTTGAGGGTCGGTATTAGTTTGAGTGTCTGCATTAGTTTGAGGGACTGTATTAGCTTGAAGGTCTGTATGCGTTTGAGGGTCGGTTTTAGTTTGAGGGACTGTAGTGATTGGAGGGACTGTATTAATCTGAGGGACCATATTACTTTGATGGTTTGTATTAGTTTGAAGGTTTCTATTAGTTTGAGGGTTTGTATTAGTTTGACGATCTGTATTAGTTTGAGGGTCTGTATTAGTTTGAGGATCTGTATTAGTTTGAGGGTCTGTATTATTTTGAGTGTCTGTATTAGTTGGTGGGATTGTATTAGTTTGAGGATCTGTATTAGTATGAGGGTCTGTATTAGTTTGAGGGTCTGTATTATTTTGAGTGTCTGTATTAGTTGGAGGGATTGTATTAGTTTGAGGATCTGTATTAGTTTGAGGGTTTGTATTAGTTTGACGATCTGTATTAGTTTGAGGGTCTGTATTATTTTGAGTGCCTGTATTAGTTGGAGGGATTGTATTAGTTTGAGGATCTGTTTTAGTTTGAGGGTCTGTATTAGTTTGAGGGTCTGTATTAGTGTGAGGGTCTGTATTAGTTTGAGGGACTGTATTAGTTTGAGGGACGATATTAGATCGCGGGTCTGTATTAGTTTGAGTGTCTGTATTAGTTTGCGGTTCTGTATTAGTTTGAGGGTTTGTCTTAGATTGCGGGTCTGTATTAGTTAGCGGGTCTATATTAGTTTGAGGGTCTGTATTAAATTGAGGGGCTGTATAAGTTTGAGGGTCTGTATTAGTTTGAGGGATTGTATTAGTTTGTGGGTCTTTATTTGTTTGAGCATCTGTATTAGTTAGAGGGTCTGTATTGGTTTGAGGGTCTGTATTGGTTTGAGGGTCTGTATTAGTTTGAGGGTCTGTATTATTTTGAGGGATTGTATTAGTTTGAGGCTTTGTTAATTTAAGGTTCTGTATTAGTTTGTGGGACTGTATTAGTTTGGGGGATAATATTAGTTTGCGGGTCTGTATTTGTTTGAGGGTATGTATTAGTGTGAGGGTCTGTATTATTTCGAGGGACTGTAATACTTTGAGAGACTGTATAAGTTTCAGGTACTGCATTAGTTTGAGGGACTGTACTAGACTCAGGCGCTGTATCAGTTTGAGGGAATCTATAAATTTGAGGGTCTGCATTAGTCTGAGAGACTGTATTCGTTTGAGGGTATGTATTAGTTTGAGGGTCTGCATTAGTTTGAGGGACTGCATTAGTTTGAGGGACTGTATTAGTTTGAGGATCTGTATTCGTTTGAAGGTCGGTATTAGTTTGAGTGTCTGCATTAGTTTGAGGGACTGTATTAGCTTGAAGGTCTGTATGCGTTTGAGGGTCGGTTTTAGTTTGAGGGACTGTAGTAATTGGAGGGACTGTATTAATCTGAGGGACCATATTACTTTGATGGTTTGTATTAGTTTGAGGGTTTGTATTAGTTTGACGATCTGTATTAGTTTGAGGGTCTGTATTATTTTGAGTGTCTGTATTAGTTGG